>NW_028318245.1:4160000-4482500 GCF_062004578.1 Staurois parvus | reverse complement strand
GTACGTTGCCTGTTTCTGGGTTTCAGGTGCACGCACGCACCCACTCCTGTTGTGAATGTACACAGCGGGAGCCTGTCAGCAAGTCCCGACCAATGATTCACGGCCGAGACCTGCTGATCGGTTGTGTCCATTCACAGCCAAGAGCTCTGTGTTGACATTCAACACAGAGTTCTGTACAGAGGGAACGATCTCTCTTAAAGGGGGAAGCGCATGGGACCTAATGTTTTTCAGGTGAATAAATCAGGTGAGAGCATAAGAGTACTGGTGAAGGGATATGCAAAAGTGGTTTATAAACGTACCTGAAGAATTACTTACACAGTGGAAATTTTTGAAAAGTACCCGCCCATTTAGATATCAAACCATCATGAACATTCACGATTAGAATTTAATTTTATAATATATGGACACTATGGACTATTGGTTTTATGTTTTGTATTGATGAAAATTTAGCTTCTTGACACATGATATAATTTTTATAATTTTCTTTGTAAAGTACTGCGCAGCACTACTGTAATTTAATATATTGATCATCAAAATAATGTAGCTATCAAAAAAAACATTTAAGTAAACAAAAATTTTATTTTGGGGAAAAAAAATTCTTTTTTTTTGGTTTTCCAGGATGCCATGCTGTTTTGTTCCAGGATGTACAAATTCATGGCAAAAAACAAAATTGAAAAACATACTTCTTCATATTTTCCCTCGGAACGAGAAACTAATAAGGCTTTGGCTGGAGAATATGAATTTTCAAGATTATGAGATAGAGTATCTAGTGCCGCGTATAGCAAAATGCGTAAAAGGAAAATATAGAATTTGTTCAGATCATTTCACAGTGGATGACTATAAAGAGCAAGGAACAGTAAAGGGGTGCTATTTAAGATGCGATGCCATACCTACACTGCAGATGCCACCAGCCTTAGAACCATCAATTGAAGAACTTAGCGACCATACTTATTATCAGCGACAGAATTTGATAAGGGAAACATCAGAAGGGGAAATAAAGAGCGAGGAGTCTTTATCCTCTCCTCAAATTTCTGAATCCTCGAGTCATTTTTACGGTCCAATGTCTCCTGACTCACCAGAGGTAGTACCGTCCTCATCTTCAGAGATGATTTATGACGAGATATCACCTACCGATCTGGAATCCCAACAAATGCTGGCGGAGGAAATTGAACTTTCTACTTCAGATGTTTTACTTTCTACTTCAGATGTTTTGATGGAAAGTCTAATTCCTGCAAAAAAGAAGAAAAAAATATCTTCTCCAAAACTCACAATGTCAAGAGGTACAAACACAGTACATTTTCCGGGACAGAAACGTAAACCGATACAGATTTATAGACCGTATGACTCCAAAGATAAAAACGTACAAGTGTCCGTTAGAAAAAATAAAAGTTCCATCGCCGTTCAGTGTGACTTGATTAGTCTTCCTCCACCAACGTTGTGGGCTAAATCCACCCCTGTTGAGAACGATGAGCAATTGTCCACCAATGTCCAGCCATTATTTTTACAGTTTTCCTTTTCTGAAGTTGACATTCCAGAACAACTTGGTACATCTCGAGAGAAATTTTTAACTGAACGAGTTGTCACCGAGGAAGAAACAACTCAAACAACAACAGATCGTTCTCCAGTTCATTATTCTGGAGGTTCACTTTTGATACTTTCAAGGTCTTCTGAAGTTGAAGCCAATGGAACTCCGGAAAAGATATTACAAAATGCAACTTACCGTCCAAGCGCTCATAAGGAGGATGAATATTTGAAAGAAACGCAGGTAGGTTTTCTCATTGACAACAAGCAGAAGATAGGAGTGCACACTGAAGCTGCCCGATGCTAAAACAGACTTAAGCTTTTCCTCCTCCCGCACCATGCCCTACTGATGCGTTTCGCCTACTGTATGCGCTTAGACATAGAGCAAGTTACAGTCCAAGCATTAAAGAGGAGAAAGAATTTAAAGAAATGCAGGTAAGTTTTCTCATGGGTAACAAGCAAAAGATAGGAGCTGCCTGATGCTAAGGCTTCAAAACGGGCTTGTCCAAGGCCGCGCATTTCACCTACTCCTGGGCTTAGACATAGACTAAGTTAATATCCAGGCGTTAAAGAGGAGGAAGAGTATTAGAAAGAAATGCAGGTAGATTTAGCCATTGGCCAACAAGCAGAAGATAGGAGCGCATGCCAAAGCTGTCAAATTCTAAGACTTCAAAACAGACTTGAGCTTTTCCCATGTCCTGGGCCATGCCCCAGTAACGCATTTCACCTACTGCTGGGCTTAGACATAGACTAAGTTTCTGTCCAAACGTTAAAAGAGGAAGAATATTAGAAAGAAATGCAGGTAGGTTTAGTCATTGGCCAACAAGCAGAAGATATTTGCGCACGCCAAAGCTGTCAAATTCTAAGACTTCAAAACAGACTTGAGCTTTTCCCTTGTCCCGGGCCATGCCCTTTGTAACGTGTTCCATCTACTCAGATTAGATATAGACTAAGTTACTGTCCAAGCGTAAAAGATAGGGGTACACACAGAAGCTGTCCAATTCTGAGACTTCAAAGCAGGCTTGAGCTTTACCTTTGTCCTGGACCATGCCCCTGTGACGCATTTCACCTACTCCTGGGCTTAGACATAGACTAAGTTAATGTCCAGGCGTTAAAGAGTAGGAAGAATATTAGAAATGCAGGTAGGTTTAGTCATTGGCACACAAGCAGAAGATAGGAGCGCACGCCAAAGCTGTCCAATTCTAAGACTTCAAAACAGGCTTGAGCTTTTCCCTTGTCCCGGACCATACCCATGTAACACATTTCACCTACTCCTGGGCTTAGACATAGACTAAGTTAATGTCCAGGTGTTAAAGAGGAGGAAGAATATTTGAAAGAAATGCAGGTAGGTTTTCTTATTGACCACAAGCAGAAGATAGGGGTACACACCGAAGTTGCCCAATTCCGAGACTTCAAAACAGACTTCAGCTTTAGCCTTGTCCTGGACCATGCCCCTGTAATGCATTTCACCTACTCCTGGGCTTAGACATAGACTAAGTTGCTGTCCAAACGTTAAAGAGGAGGAAAAATATTAGAAATGCAGGTAGGTTTAGTCATTGGCCAACAAGCAGAAGATAGCAACGCACGCCAAAGCTGTCCAAATCTAAGACTTCAAAACAGGCTTGAGCTTTTCCCTTGTCCTGAACCATGCCCCAATAATGAGTTTCACCTACTCCTGGGCTTAGGCGTAGACTAAGTTAACGTCAAGGCGTTAAAGAGGAGGAAAAATATTTGAGAGAAATGCAGGTAGGTTTTCTTCTTCACAACCACACCCCACTAACGCGTTTCACCCACTTTTGGGCTTAGTCTACGTCCAAGCCCAGGCGTGGGTGAAAAGCCTTAGAGGGCATGATCTGGGAGGAGGAAAAGCTGAAGCCTGTTTGAAGTCTTAGAATGGTGGACCTTCGATGTACGCTCCTATCTTCTGCTTGTTGTCTATCTATGCGGGCAGGATGGACTCCTTTTGGAGCTGCACCCATTAGCGTGTGGAAATCACCAGATTGAAAGCATTGGAGCTTTGAGTGGCCCTCTCAACACCTGGGCTCCATGCAGGCAAATAAAGAGTTTGAAGATGAGGGACAACGGAAACTGATTTTTTTATTTGAGTGATGGTGTTCCGGCCCTGGTAGTCTATGCAGCGTCTTAGGGTTCCATCTTTCTTCTCAACAAAGGAAAAACTGGCTCCAATCAATGAGGTGGCTTTCCATATGAATTATTTTTTTATTAATGTTTTGATACATTTGGAGATGGCATGTGCTCGGGGATTGAGAGTGAGTTGGGCCTTCCATGAGGAGGAGTAGACATATACAGGCCATAGACGGGTCGAAAACCGGCCCTTTTTTTATAAACAAAAATGAAAAATCGGTAGTTTGATCAGCCGACGTTACCACCAACGGTAAAGAAATTGGCCTATTTTCGTCCCGTCTACAGCTGGCATTTAACCCCATAATTACTTCTGTCCCTTGCAGAGAGCTCCGCTATTATATTTTACATGAAAAAGTCTTGCGGTTGCAACAATGTATCCATTTCGGATACAGATGGTTTTATTCGGATACAAATAGATACATTGTTGCAACCGCAAGGACTGGAATTCTCCTCCTCCTCCTCCTATTTTTTATCTGTAAACCAATCGGCCGATTTGCCCATCACTGCCGGGAAAATCGGCTGGTCGTCAAAAACGGCCACGAATTTTCCAACTTGACCGATAAAAAAAAGTGCCAAACCCCTGAAAAATGGCCGACCAATTAACCCACTAACGGTGTGAAAATCGGCTGATTTTTGACCCGTCTATGGCCTGCATAAGGGATTAGAATGATGGGGCAGTCAAAGGAGTGTTGAGGAGGCAAGGTGTCAGCGGTGACCTTAGAGAAATGTCAGAGAAATCCATATATAGTAGATAGAAAAAGTCTACACACTTGTTGTAGAACCTTTTGATTTTATTACAGCACTCAGAATTTTTGGGGAGGAGTATATCAGCATGGCACATCTTGACTTGGCAATGCAGAAATACTTCCTTGCAGAAATACTCCAAATCTGTCAGATTGCGAGGACATCTCCTGCACACAGCCCTCTTCAGATCCCCCACAGATTTTCCATCGGATTCAGGTCTGGGCTCTGCCTGGGCCGTTCCAAAACTTTCCTTTTCTTCTGGTGAAGCCATTCCTTTGGTGATTTGGATGTATGCTTTGGGTCGTTGTCATGCTGAAAGATGAAGTTCCTCTTCATGTTCAGCTTTCTAGCTGAAGCCTGAAGGTTTTGTGCCAATATTGACTGCTAATTGAAACTGTTCATATTTCCCTCTACCTTGACTAAGGCCCCAGTTTCAGCTGAAGAAAAAAGACACAAAGCATGATGCTGCCACCACCATGCTTCATGATGGGTATGGTGTTCTTTTGGTGATGTGCAGTGTTGTTTTTGCACCAAACAAATCTTTTGGACTTATGGCCAAAAAGTTAGTTTTAGTTTTTTAGGTTTACTTCTCCCCCCCAACACAGCTGCAACATTCAGGGTAAAACCTAGGAGGTGTCGGCTTTGGATCGTAGGAGGTAAGTTACTATGACCAGACATTATTCATCCCAGTACAGTCCTGATAATACTTAGTTTATCATTTCTACCCAGAAAAGAGCATCTTATAGGGATCTGATGACTACATCAATAAAGATGGACAAAGACCAAATCGATATGACTGAGAGGATATTGGATCTTACCCTGGAGATCATCTACCTACTGACCGGAGAGGTGAGGAGGACTCTGGGAGGTCACATGACATCACTCTCATCTCTATTAATAAAACACAGACCTGACCGGAGAGGTAAGGAGGATTCTGGGAGGTCACATGACATCACTCTCATCTCTATTAATAAAACACAGACCTGACTGGAGAGGTGAGGAGGATTCTGGGAGGTCACATGACATCACTCTCATCTCTATTATTAAAACACAGACCTGACCAGAGAGGTGAGGAGGATTCTGAGAAGTCTGTAGTGATAATTGTTATTTTATATCTTTACACAGGATTGTAGAGTACCAAGGAAAATATCTGGTGAGCCTTTACTACCCAGCGGCCGTCTTCACAGGACATCACCCATCACAGTGCCTCCACCTCACTGCCTGACAACAGAGGGAACCAGTGCCAAGAAGATTCTAGAAGTCACCCAGAAGATCATTGATCTGCTGACAGGAGAGGTGAGCGGTGCCGGGAATTGTGGGACATTCTCCAGTAACAGACAAGGGATGGTACTGTATGTTGTTGGTCAGGTTCCTATAATGAGTCAAAATGTTACTCTCTTTTTCTCCATGGAGGAGTGGGAGTATTTAGAAGGACACAAGGATCTCTATAAGGACATCATGATGGACAATCAGCCGCCCCTCACATCACCGGGTAAGAGGAGACTTTATTGGAAAGGAGAGAGCAGTACGGAGGGTCCACCTAGATTCCCCATCATCTGATAAACACATAGAAACAATGGATTCAGTCAGTGTGTGTGTTTCCTACAGATGGATCCAGTCATGGGAACCCACCAGAGAGATGTCCCCGTCCTCTGTATTCCCGGGAGTCCACACAGGAAGGTCAAACCATCTCACATAAGGTTAAAGAAGAGATAAAAGATGAGGATGATGAGGTTGGTGAGATGGATGAGTTTACAGAAGGACACAAAGACCACTTCAAGGATGTCATCATGGAGCCATTCAGTGACACAAACCTACCAGAGAGATGTCCCCGTCCTCTGTATTCCCGGGATTCCACACAGGAAGGTCACACCATCCTTCACCATCATCAGGTAGATGGATCCAGTAATGGGAACCTACCAGAAAGATGTCCCCATCCTCTGTATTCCCAGGATTCCACACAGGAAGGTCAAACCATCCCCCACCATCATCAGGTAGGTGGAACTGAACAACCAAACACAAAAGGATATCTAAGCTGCAAGAAAACAATTTTCTCTGTAACGTCTTTTTCCTTTTTATGATTGTATTCTGTCATCTTTGGGGTTTAGGAGGAAGAACTGAAAAACATCAAAGCTGAAATAAAAGAGGAAGAGATGTTGGTGAGTGAAGATCAGCAGTCTATGGAGGAGGGGGAGAGGAGTATAAAAAGTGAACAGGAGGAATCTTCCCTACGTATAGACACAAGTAAGTAGAAAAAAATCTAAATCAGTTCATTTGCATGTTGTTTCTATGAGTATAAAGTATCTTCATTTAAATAAAGACACAAAAGGACAAATTTCAATGAAATTTAAAAAAATGATCAAAAAAACTTGCAGCCCAGCCAAATGAAGGTGAATCTTGGCACAATTCACTCCCACAGGAGTAAAAGAACTTCTTCCTGATTCTGGTTGGTCAGATAACTCCTCGGAACAATATTCAACCATTTATAGAGCCATTTATATTTTTTTCATTATGAAAAAAACCCCCAAAACATTCAATCCCTTCTAGAATAATATATTGAGCCCACCAGAAAAACTGACGAAGGCTTATTGCCGAAACGCGTAATCCATTTTCTATGCAAATTTTACTCACTCAATAAAGTTTATTATTCAGGAAGACAAGTGCTATACCAATCCTCATCATTCAGAGTAGGGATGTTCTTCAGGTTTCGGGTTGACCATGAGTTCTGCTGGAACCCAGGTTGTTCTCAGTTCAGCAAATAGGCAAGCTAAGTGACCAGAACTGGCCAGTTCACTCACGTGTCTATAACTATGGCTGCTGCAGTCCAAAGTCATTCATTACTGCCGCTAAATGACAGCCTCCCGCCTGTTTTGTTTCAGATTGTAAGCAAGCCAGCAGGGACCCTGGGTAACGTCATTGGCCAAATATGGTCACGACCTAAGGGACTGTGTATTTTTAATGCTGCTCGTTATGTCACATTAAAAGACGTAATGTTTCTAAAATTGTGGGTTTTTTTCACATTGCTCCATGGTTGTGCCCAGCTACCCATTGCCGCCCCCCCCTTTTTTTTTTTTGAACAAGCTTGAAAAAGGCCCATAAATAAATAAGATTGAGCTTAGACGTTATTAAACTTTGATGGGATTCAGATGCTTTGTTTGAGGTTCATGGATTTCAGACTAGGTTCAGAAAAAGTCCAGGAAACCAAGATTTTCTTTGTTTGCTCATCCCTAAAGCCAATCACCTTAGTCCGTATTTGTAGGGAAAGCGTTTTACCTGGTACATAAAGTTTATTCTGTCCTTACAAGGTAGAGAACTTTATAGGGAAACTTGGCAGACAGTACATGCATTCGCACCCTCACAGATGACAGATGGGGAGCAGCAGTTGTGTCTGTGAAAGCAAGGCATCCCAATTGACATGAATGAGACTGCCTGCACAGGGAACACCTATGTGGGTAAACAAGACCCTCAAATGGGTATACGCTACTGTGTGAATGAGGCCTGGCTACTAACAGGAAGAGCATCATTATTGTACCAACACTTTCATCCAATGTTCCTGAAAAATGAGGATTAGCTACTGTACACCATAAGAAAGGTCCATCTCCATTCCTCAATATAACGTCATGTTCCCAACAAATGAGGAGGAGATACTGGACACCATATGAAAGGTCCATCTCCATTCCTCAATATAACATCATGTTCCCAACAAATGAGGAGGAGATACTGTAAATGAAAGACATGAAGAATACTTCTAACATTTTTTTAAATTGCTTTACAGCAGACGGGATCTATGTCTGGAATACCACAGAGAGACAACTTATTTTATCTACAGTCTGTTATGAAGAGGACAATGCCATCACAGAACATTCTCCGGGAGTAAATCCCCTTACTCGAAACATACAACACAGACCTTATCATTTGGAGACATCAATGGATCCCTCTAATCCTGAGGGATCTTTTCATGAATCACATACTGTTACTCCAGATATCCACCCTGCAGAAAGAACAATGGATTCATCTAATTCCCATGAATCTTTAAATTATGGAGTTAACACATTACAGAGTTCATTGACAAGTTTTGTGTGTGCGAACATCGTACAGGTTAGACACGACGAAAGTAACACAGTTATACGTCCCTATTCATGTCCAGAGTGCGGGAAATGTTTCATTCTAAAAGGAAACCTTCAAAGACACCAGAGAGTTCACACGGGTGAGCGCCCTTTTTCCTGTTCAGAGTGCGGGAAATGTTTCACTCAGAAAGGCGTTCTTATTAGACACCAAAAAAGTCACACCGGGGAGCGTCCGTTTTCCTGTTCGGAGTGCGGGAAATGTTTCACAGAGAAAGCAAGCCTTCATTCGCACCAGAGAATTCACACTGGCGAGCGTCCCTTTTCCTGTTCAGAGTGCGGGAAATCTTTCACTCAGCAGAGCATACTTCTTAGACATCAGAGAATTCACAGGGGTGAAAATTCTTTTCCGTGCTCAGAGTGCGGGAAAAGTTTCTCTAGGAAGGGAAGTCTGGTTGGACACCAGAAACTTCACGCTCGGGATCGCCTTTGTACAGCTGAGAGCATGTGAAAAATTTTACATAATAAGATGATATAATAAAGCCAATGTTCAATCAATAGAACAACGGTATGATTAGAAATGTGTTTATAGTGGGGAACATCCTCCCAAAAGTGATCATTGAGGTATAGAGGAAGTCTGAGGGGCTAAATCACCTTCTGCCTTTTTGACTATTCCTTGGAGGCTCCAGGGGTAAGATCTGACTACCACAAATCATCTCTCTTTTCCCCCACATTGGGTGTTCTTATTCCTCTTTCTTCATTCTCAATAAAATGAGTAAAACAAAATCCAAGGAATGCAGACCCGGAAACTCAAGACATACAAGTATACCAGAGAAATGTTCTGACTGCACATTTCTTAGATTTTCTGTGTAGGGGAGAGGTTTGGATTTATAGTTACCCAAATGGAAGAAAAATATATTCTAAAAATATTCTTCCCAAATATATTGACATATATATGAAATACTACAATTTTGGCCCTATTCAATATATATATAGATACTGTATGCTGAAAGGCGTTTTTTATATATTACAAATATCTGAAAAATATTTTTTTCAAATACATATTTTTTAAATACATTCTTCAGATTTTTTTTAACATATCAAAAAGTCATTTTAACATATATTTGTAAATACATTCCAAAAATGAACATTAAATGTTTTTTTAAAGACATAAAGTATATCTTACATGTGTGTGTACACACACACATATATATATATATATATATATATATAGTGTATGTTGAAATGCGTTTTTTTATGTAATATTATATATATAAAAAACGCATATCAACACATATATATATAGATATAGATATACAGTAGTGTATATTGAAATGCGTTTTTTATATATTACATAATATATGAAAAATATTCTTTAACCACATGCCGCCCAGCCACTGTAGAAATACGGCGGCAGGGCGGCACGGCTAGGCAAAACCACGTTTTAAAACGTGTGTTTTTAAAACAGATAGGGGGCGCGCGCGAGGTGCGCCGCCGCCATACCTGTCCCGCCGATCATGGCCGCGGATGTCAGTCGCCGGGTCACAGCCGGTTTTTACCGGCTATGTCCTGGCGATTAGCAGCAATCAGTGACAGAAAGCACAGCTGCAGTAGCTGTGCTTTCTGTCAGTTCCCTGACAGCTCCTGACACGCTGATCGGGACAGAAGAGTTTATCTCTCCCGATCAGCGGTGTTCCCTGCAGTACACACCCTGGCCCCCTAGTAAAACACTCCCCTCACACAGTTAACCCTTTCACTGAATAATAAAGTTAACCCCTTCCTCCCCAGTGCCATTAGTACAGTGTCAGTGTTTTTTTTTTGCACTGATCACTTTATTGGTGTCACTGGGGATGTCAGTGACCCCAAGTCAGTTCCCCCCAGTGTCAGAATGTCCCCCGCAGTCCCGCCATAAGTTGCTGATCGCCACCAAAAGTCACTGATCGCCGCCATAAGTCGCTGATCGCCCCCATTATTAGTATAAAAAAAAATTAAAATCCCAGTATCTTTCCTGCCATTTGTAAATGCTGTAACTTTCACGTAAACCAATGAATTTACACGTATTGGGGTTTTTTGTAGCAAAGACATGTCGCAGAATGCATTTTGGCAGAAATTTAGGACTAAATTTGATTTTTCATTTTTTTTTTACTGGACATGTTTTATAGCAAAAATTCCAAAATATTGTTTTTTTCCCTCAAAATTGTCAGCCTTTTTTTTTTTAGCGCAAAAAATTAAAGACGCACAGGCAATCAAATACCACCGAAAGAAAGCTCAATTTGTGGGAAAAAAAGTTAGTAAATTTCATTTATGTACCGTATTGCATGACCACGCAATTGTCAGTTAAACTAGTGCAGCGCTGTATAGCAAAAAAATGGCGTAAATTGCAGAATCTATACCATAGTTTGTAGACGCTATAACTTTCACACAAAGCAATCAATAGACACTTATTGGGATTTTTTTTTACCAAAAACATGGAGCAGAATGCATTTTGGCCTAAATTTATAACTAACTTTGAGTTTACTATATATTTTTTATAGCTGAAAGTAAAAAATATCGTTTTTCTTCAAAATTTTTGGTCTTTTTTTGTTTATAGTGTGAAAAAAAAAAGCGCACAGGTGATCAAATACCACTGAAAGAAAGCTCTATTTGTGTGAACAAAAGGACGTAAATTTCGTTTGGAAGCAGCATTGCATGACCGCGCAATTATCAGTTGAATTAGTGCAGCACCGAGTAGCAAAAAGAGGCCTGGTCATTAAGGGGGTAAATCCTCAGGAGGGCAAGTGGTTAAAAATATGTTTTTGAAATATTCTTCCCAACTATATTGACATATATTGCAAAGTATATGAAAAAATTTTTTTTTATATATATATATATAATACGGCCAAAATTGTAGTATTTCAAATATATGTCAATATATTTGGGAAGAATATATTAAAAATATATTTAAAATATATTTTTCTTCCATGTGGGTATAGGCCTGTGTGGATTATATGATAGTAATATTATCCATAAAAGAAACAGTACAGAGCCCGTCCCATGCTTACCAAAATGGCACCATAGCACTTAAGTGTGGAAACACCTTTTCAAATCTGATGAACATACTGGTAATTGTGACACCAGGTGGAAAACAAAGGTGGGTAACACAGCGGCATCATAAAAAAAAAACCCATTGGATAACAAATGGACAATAGAAAGAATACATGGGCAACCATACCAATATACAGTTAACAAGTATTCAGTGGTGACATTGTGGAACAGTAAATGAAGCCCAGTCTCCCTATTATTTTTCTGTTTTACTGGATCTAGTCTACAGAATGCAAAAAGAATCAGTGGACATTGGTGGTCAGTGGCCAGAATGGCCCTTGCGTTGGGTGGGGGGTTAGAGGGAAACACATACACAACTGAAATGATTTTAGTCTGTGAAGGGGGCATTGGGTGGAACCTGCAAGAGAAGGTGCTATACACAATGAAGGGAAAGCTGTCAGAGAATGTAGTGTGGATGATGGGGGGAGAGCTGTCAGAGAATGTAGTGTGGATGGTGGGGGGAGGAGAGCTGTATGAGAATGTAGTGTGGATGGTGGGAGGAGAGCTGTCAGAGAATGTAGTGTGGATGGTGGAGGAGAGCTGTCAGAGAATGTAGTGTGGATGGTGGGGGGAGAAGAGCTGTCAGAGAATGTAGTGTGGATGGTGGGGGAAGGAGAGCTGTATGAGAATGTAGTGTGGATGGTGGGAGGAGAGCTGTCAGAGAATGTAGTGTGGATGGTGGAGGAGAGCTGTCAGAGAATGTAGTGTGGATGGTGGGGGGAGAAGAGCTGTCAGAGAATGTAGTGTGGATGGTGGGGGGAGGAGAGCTGTCAGAGAATGTAGTGTGAATGGTGGGGTGAGGAGAGCTGTCAGAGAATGTAGTGTGGATGGTGGGAGGAGAGCTGTCAAAGAATGTAGTGTGGATGGTGGGGGGAAGAGTGCTGTCAGTGAATGTAGTGTGGATGGTGGGGGAGAGCTGTCAGAGAATGTAGTGTGGATGGCAGAGGAGATCTATCGGAGAATGTAGTGTAGATGGTGGAGGAGGAGAGCTGTAAGAGAATGTAGTGTGGATGGCAGAGGAGAGCTGTCAGAGAATGGTGTGTAGATGATGGGAGGAGAGCTGTCAGAGAATGTAGTGTGGATGGTGGGGGAGGAGAGCTGTCAGAGAATGTAGTGTGGATGGTGGATGGAGGAGAGCTGTCAGAGAATGTAGTGTGGATGGTGGATGGAGGAGAGCTGTCAGAGAATGTAGTGTGGATGGTGGGAGGAGGAGAGCTGTCAGAGAATGTAGTGTGGATGGTGGGGGGAGGAGAGCTGTCAGAGAATGTACTGTGGATGGTGGGGGGAGGAGAGCTGTCAGAGAATGTACTGTGGATGGTGGGGGAGGAGAGCTGTCAGAGAATGTACTGTGGATGGTGGGGGAGGAGAGCTGTCAGAGAATGTACTGTGGATGGTGGGGGAGGAGAGCTGTCAGAGAATGTAGTGTGGATGGGGGGAGGAGAGCTGTCAGAGAATGTAGTGTGGATGGGGGGAGGAGAGCTGTCAGAGAATGTAGTGTGGATGGGGGGAGGAGAGCTGTCAAAGAATGTAGCGTGGATGGTGGAGGAGAGCTGTCAGAGAATGTAGTGTGGGTGGGGGGAGAAGAGCTATCAGAGAATGTAGTGTGGATGGTGGGAGGAGAGCTTTCCGATAATGTTGTGTGCATGGTGGAGGGGAGCTGTGAGAGAATGTAGTGTGGATGGTGGGGGGAGGAGAGCTGTCAGTGAATGTAGTGTGGATGGTGGAGGAGGAGACTTGTCAGAGAATGTAGTGTGCGTGGGGGAGGAGAGATGTCAGAGAATGTAGTGTGCGTGGGGGAGGAGAGATGTCAGAGAATGTAGTGTGGATGGTGGAGGGAGGAGAGCAGTCAAAGAATGTTGTGTGGATGGTGGGGGTAGGAGAGCTGTCAGAGAATGTAGGGTGGATAGTGGACGGAGGAGAGCTGTCAGAGAATAAAGTGTGGATGGTGGAGGGAGGAGAGCTGTCAGAGAATGTAGTGCGGATGGTGGAGGAGAGCTGTCAGAGAATGTAGTGTGGATGGTGAGGGGAGTAGAGCTGTCAGAGAATGTATTGTGGATGGTGGAGGGAGGAGAGCTGTCAGGGATTGTAGTGCGGTTGGTGGTGGAGAGCTGTCGGAGAATGTACTGTGGATGGTGGGGGGAGGAGAGCTGTCAGAGAATGTAGTGTGGATGGGGGGAGGAGATCTGTCAGAGAATGTATTGTGGATGGGGGGAGGAGAGCTGTCAGAGAATGTAGTGTGGATGGTGGAGGAGAGCTGTCAGAAAATATAGTGTGTGGATGGGGGGAAAAGTGCTGTCAGAGAATGTAGTGTGGATGGTGGGAGGAGAGCTGTCGGAGAATGTATTGTGGATGGTGGGAGGAGAGCTGTCGGAGAATGTATTGTGGATGGTGGGAGGAGAGCTTTCCGATAATGTAGTGTGGATGGTGGAGGGGAGCTTTGAGAGAATGTAGTGTGGATGGTGGGGGGAGGAGAGCTGTCAGTGAATGTAGTGTGGATGGTGGGGGGAGGAGAGCTGTCAGTGAATGTAGTGTGGGTGGTGGAGGAGAGCTGTCAGAGAATGTTGTGTGGATGGTGGGAGAAGAGCTGTTAGAGAATGTAATGTAGATGGTGGGGGAGGAGAGCTATTGGGGAATGTAGTGTGGATGGTGGGGGGAGGAGAGCTGTCAGAAAATGTAGTGTGGATGGTGGGGGGGGGGAGAGATTTAAGAGAATGTAGTGTGGATGGAGGAGGGGAGCTGTCAGAGAATGTAGTGTGGATGGTGGGAGGAGAGCTGTCAGAGAATGTAGTGTGGATGGTGGGAGGAGAGCTGTCAGATAATGTATTGTGGATGGTGGAGGAGAGCTGTCAGAGAATGTAGTGTGTATGGTGGCATGAGAGCTGTCGGTGAATGTAGTGTGGATGTTGGGGGAGGAGAGCTGTCAGAGAATGTAGTGTGGATGGTGGGGGGAGAGCTGTAAGAGAATGTAGTGTGGATGGTGGGGGGAGAGCTGTAAGAGAATGTAGTGTGGATGGTGGGGGGAGGAGAGCTGTCAGAAAATGTAGTGTGGATGGTGGGGGGAAAGCTGAAAGAGAATGTAGTGTAGATGGTGGGAGGAGGAGAGCTGTCAGAGAATGTAGTGTTGATGGTGGGGGGAGGATAGCAGTCAGAGAATGTAGTGTGGATGGGGGGAGGAGAGCTGTGAGGGAATGTAGTGTGGATGGGGGTGGAGAGCAGTCAGAGAATGTAATGTGGATGGTGGAAGAGAGCTGTCAGAGAATGTAATGTGAATGGGGGAGGAGATTTGTCAGAGAATGTAGTTTGGATGGTAGGAGGAGAGCTGTCAGAGAATGTAGTGTGGATGGTGGGAGGAGAGCTGTCAGAGAATGTAGTGTGGATGGTGGGGGGAGGAGAGCTGTCAGAGAATGTAGTGTGGATGGAGGTGGAGAGCTGCAAGAGAATGTAGTGTGGATGGTGGAGGAGAGCTGTCGGAGAATGTTGTGTGGATGGTGGGAGGAGAGCTGTCAGAGAATGTAGTGTGGATGGTGGGAGCAGAGCTGTCAGAGAATGTAGTGTGGATGGTGGGGGAGGAGAGCTGTCAGACAATGTAGTATGGATGGTGGGGGGAGATCTGTCAGAGAATATAGTGTGGATGGTGAAGGGAGAGCTATGTGAGAATGTAGTGTGGATGGTGGGAGGAGAGCTGTCAGAGAATATATTGTTGATGGTGGAGGAGAGCTGTCAGAGAATGTAGTGTGGTTGGTGGGGGGAGGAGAGCTCTCAGAGAATGTAGTTAGGATGGTGGGGGGAGGAGAGCTGTCAGAGAATGTAGTGTGGATGAGGGAGGAGAGCTGTTAGAGAATTTAGTGTGGATGGTGGAGGAGAGCTTTCGGAGAATGTAGTGTGGATGGTGGGAGGAGAGCTGTCAGGGAATGTAGTGTGGATGGTGGGGGGAGGATAGCTGTCACAGAATGTAGTGTGAATGGTGGAGGGAGGATAGCTGTCAGAGAATGTAGTGTGGATGGTGGGGGGGGAGAGCTTTCGGAGAATGTAGTGTGGATGGTGGGGGGAGGAGGGCTGTCGGAGAATGTAGCGTGGATGGTGGGGGGAGGAGAGCTGTCAGAGAATGTAGTGTGGATGGTGGGGGGAGGAGAGCTGTCAGAGAATGTAGTGTGGATGGTGGGGGGATGAGAGCTGTCGGAGAATGTAGTGTGGATGGTGGGGGGAGGAGAGCTGTCGGAGAATGTAGTGTGGATGGTGGGGGGAGGAGAGCTGTCGGAGAATGTAGTGTGGATGGTGGGGGAGGAGAGCTGTCAGAGAATGTAGTGTGGATGGTGGGGGAGGAGAGTTGTTAGAAAATATATTGTGGGTGGTGGGGGGAGGAGAGCTGTCAGAGAATGTAGTGTGGATGGTGGGAGGAGGAGAGTTTGTCGGAGAATTTAGTGTGGATGGTGGGAGGAGAGCTGTTAGAGAATGTAGTGTGGATGGTGGGAGGAGGAGAGCTGTCGGAGAATGTAGTGTGGATGCTGGGAGGAGGAGAGCTGTCGGAGAATGTTGTGTGGATGGTGGGGGGAGAGCTGTCAGAGAATGTAGTTTGGATGGTGGGGGGTGGAGAGCTGTCGGAAAATGTAACGTAGATGGTGGGGGGAGGAGAGCTGTTGGAGAATGTAGCGTGGATGGTGGGGGGAGGAGAGCTGTCGGAGAATGTAGTGTAGATGGTGGGGGGAGAAGAGCTGTCAGAGAATGTAGTGTAGATGGTGGGGGAGGAGAGCTGTCAGATAATGTAGTGTGGATGGTGGGAGGAGAGCTGTCAGAGAATGTAGTGTGGATGGGAGGAGGAGAGCTGTCTAGTAGACAGCTGAAACCTTTATATTTATTTATGTACATATATATATATAGTTTTATTTTGTTTTTTATTATTTTTTTTTTTATTCAATATTCATCAAAAACGAGACATCAGACAAAATGTGAAATTATGTGAGTGGCAGTTTTTACATTCTCCACCGGGTGGCAATCTCACAGTAGTCAGAACATACAGACAGGAAGTGATGTAAAGGTATATAAACAGGAAGTTCGGGGTGAGAGGTGAATTGAGAGGCAGGAGCGATTCCTTTTTGGAACCAACATTAGGAGAGGTAATCAGATATTTTATATTTGCACTCAGTAACTCTCTTCTTCCTGCATAGTAGCTGTGATATATGTGGTTTCCAACAGATGCTGATATTTAATATTGACATATATAAAAAAAAAAAAAAAAGAGTACGAGCCTAAAATAAAAGGTTTTAGAGCTGTACTTTAAAGAGAACCTCTGGTTTACGTTCATTGAGATTAACAAGTCCTGTAACAGAGTATAAGAAGACGACTGAGATGTCGGAACTTTAGAGGAACTCTTTGCAGACATCATTCATCCCAGTACAGTCCAGATAATTCTTTTTTTATCATATCTCCATAGAAAGGAGCATCTTTTAGGAATCTCATGACCACCTCAATAAAAATGGACATCGACCCAACCCATGTGACTGAGAGGATAATAAACCTCACCCTGGAGATCATCTACCTGCTGACCGGAGAGGTGAGGAGGATTCTGGGAGGTGACATGACATCACTCTTATCTCTATTAATAAAACACAGACCTGACCAGAGAGGTGAGGAGGATTCTGGGAAGTCTGTAAAGATAGTTTCTATTTTCATTTTACATAGGGTTATAAGGTAGTAAAGAAAACATCTGATGAACCATTAACACCCAGCAGCCATCTCCACTGCCTGACAACAGAGGGAACCAGTGCCAAGAAGATTCTAGAAGTCACCCAGAAGATCATTGATCTGCTGACAGGAGAGGTGAGCGGTGCCGGGAATTCTGAGACATTCTCCAGTAACAGACAAGGGATGTGTCTGGATGGTGACTGTATCATTGTGTGTGTCAGGTTCCTATAAGGTGTCAGGATGTCACTGTCTATTTCTCCATGGAGGAGTGGGAGTATTTAGAAGGACACAAGGATCTCTACAAGGACGTCATGATGGACAATCAGTCGCCCCTCACATCACCGGGTAAGAGGAGACTTTATTGTAAAGGAGAGAGCAGTACGGAGGGTCCACCTAGATCCTCCATCATCCAATAAACACATAGAAACAATAGATTCAGTCAGTGTGTGTGTTTCCTACAGATGAATCCAGTCATGGGAACCGACCAGAGAGATGTCCCCGTCCTCTGTATTCCTGGGATTCCACACAGGAAGATCCCACCATCCCTCACCATCATCAGGTAGATGGATCCAGTAATGGGAACCCACCAGAAAGATGTCCCCATCCTCTGGATTCCTGGGATTCCACACAGGAAGATCACTCCATCCCTCACCATCATCAGGTATATGGATCTAGTAATGGGAACCCACCAGAGAGATGTCCCCGTCCTCTGTATTCCCGGGATTCCACACAGAAAGGTCACACCATCCCTCACCATCATCGGGTAGATGTAGTTCTAAAAATGTATTCTAAGCTATGAGATATTCTTCTATGTAGTTTGTTTTCTTTTTACAAATGTATTCTACCATGTTTGGTGTTTAGGGTGAAGAACTGAAGAACATCAAAGTTGAGATTAAAGAGGAAGAAGAAGAGAGAGTGAGTGGAGATCAGCAGTCTATGGAGGAGGGGGAGATGATTATGACAATTAAACAGGAGGAATCTTTTCTACATATGGACATAAGTAAGTAATAAACACGAAATACAGGAACTGTATAAAATGTGTATTTATGGAATTTAATGGGTTAACAAAAGTCAAATTTCCATCAAGTTCACCCCATCAAAAAAAAAACAAAACTTGAATTAAGCCACATGAAATAAAAAAAAAACAAATGTAAAGCTCAGCCCAATTTCCTCCAACAAGGATAAAAGAATTTCTTCGTAATTACAAATGGCAATTGGGTAACTCCCTGAATCAATATTCAGCCATGTTATTCCTACAATTACTTGGAGTTATTGCTATGGTTTGTATGTAAAAACACATCTAATACATTTTGCAGTATTATATTGAGTCATCACAAAAATTATTGTAGAACATTCTTCCACATGTTCAGTAAAGAACCCCTTTCTGTATTTGGAAGTTAAAGCATTTTCCTCCAGTAATGTAAGTTTAGTAGTTTAGTTCTGTCCTTGTTCAAGTTAGAGAACTTGACATCCTTCAGTAAAGGAAAGACTAAGAAACGTTAACTGCTAAGAGGAGGAACATTATCCTTGTACCCGTACCACTATGCAAATTTCCAGAGAAGGAGATACCGGACACCATATGAAAGGTCCATCTCCATTCCTCAATATAACGTCATGTTCCCAACAAATGAGGAGGAGATACTGTACACCATATGGAAGGTCCATCTCCATTTCTCAATATAACGTCATGTTCCCAACAAATGAGGAGGAGATACTGGACACCATATGAAAGGTCCATCTCCATTCCTCAATATAACGTCATGTTCCCAACAAATGAGGAGATACTATACACCATATGAAGGTCCATCTCCATTCCTCAATATAACGTCAGGTTCCCAACAAATGAGGAGGAGATACTGGACACCATATGAAAGGTCCATCTCCATTCCTCAATATAACGTCATGTTCCCAACAAATGAGGAGGAGATACTGGACACCATATGAAAGGTCCATCTCCATTCCTCAATATAACGTCACGTTCCCAACAAATGAGGAGGAGATACTGGACACCATATGAAAGGTCCATCTCCATTCCTCAATATAACGTCATGTTTCCAAGTATTGAGGTGGAAGGTTCACCTCCGTTCTCACCTCAACAATGTCATTTATGCACAAACAATATTACCCGGTGCAGTTTGGTTATATTGTATTCTTTATCTGACTTGTATTTCGGGGTTATAATTGCAACCAATTCCATGTCTGAGCTCTGAGAAACTGTTAAGTAGACCAAGATATAAAAATGGAAGGCACGAAGAATACTTATTTGTTGTTTCCAACAGATAGAAGTTATGTCTGGAATACCACAGAAAGACATCCTTTATCTACAGACTGTTCTCCAGGAGTAAATCCCGTGACTCAGAACTTACATCACAGACTTTACCATTTAGAGAGATTAATAGATCCCTCCAATCCTGAGGAATTTTCCGCACAATCACGTGCTGTTATTCCAGATATCTATCTGAGACCTTACGCTACAGAAAGATCGATAGATCCATCTAATTCCATCAAATCGCTAAGTTGTGGAGATCACTCAGGAGAGAGTTCATTGTCAAATTTGCTGAGTGGGAACATAGCACTTGAAATACACAAGAAAAGTAACAGAGCTGAGCGTTCCTATAAATGTCCAGAGTGTGGAAAGTGTTTCGTTCAGAATGGACACCTTCTAAGACACATGAGAGTTCACACGGGTGAGCGCCCTTTTTCCTGTTCTGAGTGCGGAAAAGGTTTCATTCAAAATACAGACCTTCTAAAGCATCAGAGAATTCACACAGGAGAGCGTCCGTTTCCCTGTTTGGAGTGTGGAAAATGTTTCACTTGTAAAGGAAAACTTAACCTACACCTGAAAATTCACACAGACGAGCGTCCTTATTTATGCTTAGAGTGTGGTAAGTGTTTCACTGAGAAAAGAAACCTTATTGAACACCAGAGAAGCCACACGGGTGAGCGTCCATTTTCCTGTTCAAGGTGTGGAAAATGTTTTACTGAGAAAGGAAACCTTAATAGACACCAGAGAATGCATTGTGATGAGCGCACTTCTTCATGCCCAGAGTGCGGGAAATGTTTCACTGACAAAGGAAAACTTATTATACACCAGAGAAGTCACACAGGTGACCGTCCATTTTCCTGTTTTGAGTGTGGAAAGTCTTTTGCTGAAAAAGGAAAACTTACTGTACACCAGAGAAGTCACACAGGCGAACGTCCGTTTTCCTGTTCTGTGTGCGGAAAAGGATTTACAGAGAAAGCGAAAGTTATTAGACACCAGAAAATTCACACGGGCGAACGTCCTTTTCCTTGTTTAGAGTGTGGGAAATGTTTTACTGAGAAAGCAAAGCTTAATATACACCAGAGAATTCACACCGGTGAGCGTCCGTATGCTTGTTTGGAGTGCGGGAGATGTTTTACTCAGAAAAGTATACTTCTTAGACACCAGACTATTCACACCGGGGAAAATCCTTTTTGCTGTACAGAGTGCGGAAGATGTTTCTCTAGGAAAGGAAGTCTGGTTGGACACCAGAAAATTCACACTCGGGAAAAAAAGATAATCGAATAAGGCAACTATTCAATCAGTAGAACAACTGTGTGAAGAAAGATACGTTTATGGAGGGGAACATCCTAGCCAAAGTTAGACTTCGTTCTAGTTGAAGCCTGATGGTCTGCCACTGTGTAAAGGTGCACATGGTGTCTGTCCCAGCAGGGAAAGGGTCTGCTATTGATTAAAGTCAGGCAGGTGGTGCCTACAAAAGGGTGTCTTCCATAGTCAGGGTTTCAAAAGTAGCTTAAAGCCTGACAGGTGAGGAGCACCTGTCCAGGCCTGTCTGGCCTACACAGACAGCCCAACAAGCCAGACTGATGTCTGAGGGGAACATCCTAGCAAAGGTTAGACTTCAGTTCTAGTTGAAGCCCGATGGTCTTCCACTGTGTAAAGATGCACATGGTGTCTGTCCCAGCAGGGAAAGGGTCTGCTATTGATTAAAGTCAGGCCAGTGTTGCCTACAAAAGGAAGTCTTCTCTAGTCAGGGTTTCAAAAGTAGCTTGAAGCCTGACATGTGAGGAGCACCTGTCCAGGCTTGTCTGGCCTACACAGACAGCCCAACAAGCCAGACTGATGTCTGAGGGGAACATCTTAGCAAGAGTTAGACTTCAGGTCTAGCTGAAGCCCGATGGTCTGCCACTGTGTAAAGATGCACATGGTGTCTGTCCCAGCAGGGAAAGGGTCTGCTATTGATTAAAGTCAGGCCAGTGTTGCCTACAAAATGGAGTCTTCTCTAGTCAGGGTTTCAAAAGTAGCTTGAAGCCTGACATGTGAGGAGTACCTGTCCAGGCCTGCCTGGCCTACACAGACAGCCCCACAAGCCAGGCTGATGTCTGGGAGTTGGAGATTGTGAAGAGATAGTGGTAGTCCACATCTGAACAAAATGGTGTGCCTTAGTAAAGCAAGTGGTAGTATGTGAGTAGACAAGTGGTCCAGCCAGGTGACTGATGGAACAGGTCCAGTCAGGTGACGAGAAGATGAGGCAACTCTATCCTAGGGAAGAATAGACAGCTGAGCAACAACTAACCAAGAGGCTGAAATACATTTGCATTTATTGTTATGCTAAACAATCCCTGTGTGGGTGAAACAATGTATCACAATCATGTGTGGATGAATAAAAGTGGGCATAAAGCCCTAAAACAGACTTTGCTGAGGGGACTAAATGCTTGGAAATCTCTCCATTTTAGGCCTAATCTCACAGCTTCCTCCATTGCTTGGAGCTTCCAGTGGTAAGATCCGACTGCTACAGTTTTTCACTCTTCTCAACCACATTGGGGTGTCCTTATTCCTCTTCTTACATTCTCCATGAAACTGATTCATTTTAGTGTTTTAAGGAAAACGTGTTTTCCCAGGTGGTTTTAGGAGGAACATCTGCTTTTTCCATCAAGCAGTATTGCACCTACCTTAACTGGCAGATAGAAATTGACCAGCATTTTGCTGGGGCCCTGTTCTCATTTATGCAGAGTTGCTCAATTTATATAGCTCTCGTATGAATTCATCTACCTGTGCTT
Organism: Staurois parvus; assembly: GCF_062004578.1. Taxonomy (NCBI): domain Eukaryota; kingdom Metazoa; phylum Chordata; class Amphibia; order Anura; family Ranidae; genus Staurois; species Staurois parvus. Next base: position 4,460,220 of record NW_028318245.1, on the reverse strand, counting down.
CGTGTCGCTAGTATATTTCTGCCTAGTCTTGCTCATCAAAACTGTTGAACCTTTGGCTGATTTTTTTCTAAGGTGTCTCTGAGATGCTAAAATTTAATTTCTAGTGAAGGAAAACACTTTCCTTGTGTTAAGAAGAAAGCCATTGACTCTATGACTAAGCCCTATGGGTGGAGGGGTGGTCCTAGAAGAGGGCTGTCAATGGCAAGCTAATAAATCTGGTGTGCGGTGGCTTTCTTCCTAATACTTGATCAGGTGAGCAGAGATGGCTCGTATAACCTCCAGCACCCAGGTTAGAAGTGGCAATCGGGAGGAGAACATGGCTCATATAACCTCCAGCACGCAGGTTAGAAGTGGCAGTGAGGAGGAGTACACGGCTCGCTTAACCCCCAACACCCCGGTTAGAAGTGGCAGTCAGGAGGAGCACATGGCTCGTATAACCCCTAGCACCCAGGTTAGAAGTGGCAGTGAGAAGGAGCACACTGCTCGTATAACCCCCCAACACTCAGGTTAGAAGTGGCAGTGAGGAGGAGCACACTGCTCGTATAACCCCCAGCACCCAGGTTAGAAGTGGCAGTGGGGAGGAGCACATGGCTCGTATAACCCCTAGCGCCCAGGTTAGAAGTGGCAATTGGGAGGAGCACACTGCTTGTATAACCCCCAACACCCAGGTTAGAAGTGGGAGTCGGGAGGAACACACGGCTTGTATAACCCCCAGCACCCAGGTTAGAAGTGGCAGTGGGGAGGAGCACATGGCTCGTATAACCCCCAGCACCCAGGTTAGAAGTGGCAGTTGGAAGGAGCACACTGTTCGTATAACCCCCAACACCCAGGTTAGAAGTAGCAATTGGGAGGAGAACATGGCTCATATAACCTCCAGCACACAGGTTAGAAGTGGCAGTGGGGAGGAGCACACTGTTCGTATAACCTCCAGCACCCAGGTTAGAAGTGGCAGTCAGGAGAAGCACATGGCTCGTATAACTCCCAGCACCCAGGTTAGAAGTGGCAGTGAGGAGGAGCACACTGCTTGTATAACCCCCAACACTCAGGTTAGAAGTGGTGAGGAGGAGCACATTGCTTGCATAACCCTAACACCCAGGTTAGAAGTGGTAGTTGGAAGGAGCACATGGCTCATATAAGCCCCAGCACCCAGGTTAGAAGTGGCAGTGAGGAGGAGCACACTATTTGTTAAACCCCCAACACTCAGGTTAGAAGTGGCAGTGAGAAGGAGCACACGGCTCGTATAACCCCCAGCACCCAGGTTAGAAAAGGGATGATTAAGACCAACAGGAAGGTGAATTGAGATTGGGCAGCATGTCCAAGCTGGAGATACCTAAAGAACTCCAAGGCGTTTTCAGGCGGTTTCCATTGATTTCAATGGGAATAGGCGTTTTTGGGGCTTTTTTCAAACTCCCCAAAGATGCTAGAAGCAGGAGTTTTTTCACCACACCCCAAGCACAACGCCTCAGTGTGGAAACATACATAGATAGACATTCACATACACAGGGAAGCAGTTTTCTTGAGCTTTTCAGGTGCTTTTTTTTAATGCAAAAATGCATGAGCAACTCCTCAGTGTGAAAGCAGCCTAAGACTCTGTTCCTTCTATACTCTACCTACACCTCTCCCTGGGTCAGTTGATAACCTCCCTTGGCTTCCAGTACCATCTCTATGCTACTATCTAAGCACTCCTTTAGTGTCGTCTACAACTCCATTCATTACTGTCCTCTTTCTCTTTCCATAAGTGTCTCCTAAGACTCTGTTCCTTCTTCTCTATATTTACACCTCTCAGGTGATAACTTCCCGTGGCTTCCAGCACCATCTCTATGCTATTATCTAAGCACTCCTTTAGTGTAACCTACAACTCCATCTGCTACTCTCCTCTTTCTCTTTCCATAGGGGCCTCCTAAGACTCTGCTCCTTTTATTCTCTACACCTCTCCCTGGGTCAGTTGATAACCTCCCTTAGCTTCCAGTACTATCTCTATGCTACTATCTAAGCACTCCTTTAGTGTCATCTACAACTCCATTCATTACTGTCCTCTTTCTCTTTCCATAGGGGTCTCCTAAGACTCTGCTCCTTCTATACTCTACCTACACCTCTCCCTGGGTCAGTTGATAACCTCCCTTGGCTTCCAGTACCATCTCTATGCTATCTAAGCACTCCTTTAGTGCCACCTACAACTCCATTCATTACTGTCCTCTTTCTCTTTCCATAAGACTTTGCTCCTTCTATCCTCTACCTACACCTCTCCCTTGGTCAGCTGTTAACCTCACATGGCTTCCAATACCATCTCTATGCCTATGACACCTGAATTTTTCCCTAAATGTTCAAACCCATATGAGGGGCAGAAGATGCATTTACTAGAGGATGCTGCTGAACTGAAGGACTTTTTCTGCTTTTGGCTATGCTGCAACCCCTAACTCTCTCTCTCCTGGACCTCAATAAAGTAGCAAAATGAAGACGAGAGAGTGGACGTCTGGCTGTTGGTTGCCACTGGTGAGTCTGTGGTTTGGGTGAAGCTAAAGAGCAAAGCATCAGTAGAAAGCCTGAGAGGGTCTGAAAAGAACAGCAGTTTCTTCAGGTGTAAGTGCTAGATACACACATCGGTCACTTTATTAGGTCCACCTGTTCAATGGCTCAGTAACGCAAATTGCTAATCAGCCAATCTCATGGCAGCAATTTGATGCATTTAGGCATCTAGACAAGGTGAACATGACTTGCTGAAGTTCAAACTGAGCCTCAGAATGGGGAAGAAAAAGAGTTTAGGTGACTTTGAACGTGGCATGGTCGTTGGTGCCAGATGGGCTGGTTTGAGTATTTCGAAAACTGCTGATCTACTGGGATTTTCATGCACAACCAGTTCCCTGGTTTACAGAGAATGGTTTAAAAACGAGAAAATATCCAGTTGTGTGGAAGAAAATGCCTTGTTGATGTCGGAGGTCAGAGGAGAATGGGCAGACTAGTTCCAGATGGTTGAAAGGCAACTGTAACTCATGTTAATATGGACCAAAATCTCTGAGGAATGTTTCCAACACCTTGTTGAATCTGTTCCATGAAGAAGGAAGGCAGTTCTGAAAGCAAAAGGAGGTCCAACCCGGGACTAGCAAGGTGGACCTAATAAATAACACCTCCTCTTCCTGAGTCCCCCACCAGTGCTCATGGCTCCACCTCTTCAGTGAGCGCCCCTATAGGAAGCCTATGCTTGAGAAAGGAAAACCAATTGTACACCAGAGAAGTCACACAGGTGAGTGTCCTTATTCATGCTCAGAATACGGGAAATGTTTCACTGAGAAAGGAAAACCAATTGTACGCCAGAGAAGTCACACTGGTGAGCGGCTTTTTTGCTGTTTGAAGTGCTTTGCTGAGAAAGGAAAACGTCTTGAACACCAGAGAATACACACAGGCAATCATCCTTTCTCATGTTCAGAGTGTAAGGCGCCATGCACACTGGGGGGGTGTTTTGATAACGCTGGTAACGTTAGCCGTGTAAAGTCACGTTACCCATGTTTTTCTGCGTTTCTGGTTTTTAGTGTTTTTTTTTTTACCAAAAACATTTTTTTGGGTAAAAAAAAGTCCAAAAACGCTGGTTTGTGGCGCTTTACCGCGTTTTACAGCTAAAAAACTACTCTAGAAACCCACTAGTCCTGGATTTTTTTCCAGCCAAAAAACATCTGTAACGGAACCGACCCAGATGACACTTGAGTACCTCCGTTAGAATACCGCTTCCCCGTCCGAACACCAACAACAGACACCACAGCTGACTATACAAGACTAGATGACACCAGTCTTGAAGTAAACCAGGAGGTAGACTACTTTATTTGAACACAGATACAAGATATACACTCAGGAGACAACCCCCCCTCCCTGCAGAATGACACAGGGCGGGGCAATCTACATTTAGTAACAAGAGACACACAGGTATTCAAACTTCACACCAGCAGACAGTCCCATCAGGAGGGAGGGCTGCTGGAGACACCCCCCCCCCCTACTAAGCTAATACACATAAACGCATGCATCCCATAATAGTTTGCTCCCAAGCCAGACAGACAGTAGAACAATGGGATGCAGCCACATAACATCAATCAACAACCGCTCACCCCAATATTAGGACAGATCACCGTGTACCCCTAACAGGCACAGGGTGACTTACACATAATAGGGATATGGGGAGCTGAGACAGGGGTCTCCCCACCTCTCCAAAGTGAGCTGGGTTCCATGGGCCCCCCACCCAAAGTGACTCCCGTCACAACGTCCCTGCCAAAAAATGTTTATTCCAGTCTATGTGTGTATGGACACCTAGGATAACATGCTGGGGGGTTTACCGTCAAAAGACAGCCGCTGTAAATACGTCCCGTGTTCATGAGGACTAATTCAGAAAAATGACCTTCTTAGACACCAAAGAATTCAGACGGGCAACATTCATTCTCCTGCGAAAAAAGGTTTTCACTGTGAAAGAAAAACTTTGTAGACATCTGAGGATTCATACTGGTGAGAGTCCTTTCTTCTGAAGAGTTCAGGAAAGGTTTCATTGATGAAGGAATACTTTCTGGGCCTATTATACTCCAGAGATCTCACATACAAGAGTGTCCTTTTGGCGTATTTTACCTGGTCCTAAAGCCGAACAATCTTTACCAAACCATACCCAATGGCAATAGTTTTTTCCTTGAGTATATAGATAAGGGGTTGCAGGAACTCTGAAGTGATGGTGAGTTTTGGAACTCACCACCCTTCGCTATGACAAAACCAAATATCATCTCTAGTCCTTTCTTGCACCCAATGGCTCATGATCTAAACTTTAGTAGGGATTAAACAACTAGCGATGAGCGAACAGAGCAAAGTCGCTGGACGTTGGCTGTACAATTGAAAACATTTGTGAACCCTGAACCTAGTGGTGAACCCCACTGAAGTCTATGTACAAATCTTGAGAGATGCCCTAAACTTGCAGAAAGTGGTACACCTGAAAGAGGTCCTAAAGCAGCCAGGGATTCCCTGTACCAGACCTTTATCCTAGATGAGGCTCTACTATGTATTCTAAGGGGTTACCCTGTGCAAAAAAACTGTAAGGTCCCCCCCAAAATTCATACAAGACCCTTGGAGGGGCAGTGTACATGTACCTCTACCCTTCCTGGACCATACTAGGCCACATGCCCTCAACATGAGGAGGGTGCCCTGCTAGTAAAGCCCCTCCGCCTTCCCGGCAATGCACCTTGTCCCCATGTTGATGGGAACAAGAGCCTTTTCACCACATCCCTGGCCCAGTGGATGTAGGAGTCTGTGGGTAGGGACTTAGAATCTCTGGCAAGGTACCCTCCCCATGTTGAGCGTTTGTGACTCAGTATGGTTCAGGAGGAGGGGTGTACACTCTTTGCCCCTCACTTTCCAATCCAGCCAGGCTGCATGCTAGGATAAGGGTCTACTATGGATTTTTAGGTCCCCCATGCCATGTTTTATTATTATATGCGTGAGGTCCCCTCTTAAAATTTATAGCAGACCACTATGGAGGCCTCCCCCATCTTCTGGAACCCCAATCTGTGCGGGTATCTCCTACTCTAGCCACCGATAGGTGATCCCTGAAAACTCATCTTTTTAGGGAAGCCTATCCCGCTGCTACCTAACAACTCAACTTCTACCCTCTCCATTAGCTCATCCCTCACACAGTCATTACCTTTTGTATCACTTGCCCCTCCCTTTAGATTGTAAGCTCCCAGGCTCAGGGCCCCTGCCAATCCTCTTGTATTGAGTTGTATGGTATCTGTACTGTCTCCTTTGCTGTTACTATATAAATCTTGTATAATAGTAATATTAATAGTTTTATAACATTTTCCTATTTCAGTTTTTTTTTTTCAAATTGTGGTTTTTCATAATTTTTTATGGCTTTGGTTTTAAATGATTTACAGTCTGGTCCTGTAATAGGAGCAAAGAACGAGGCTGGAAATACAGGCGTACCTCGGTTTACCAACGCCTCGGTTAACGTCATTTTCGGTTTACGAATTAAAATCCATTGAAAATAATGCCTCACTTTACAAATTTTTTTCGCAATGCGAACGGATTAATTGGTTTTCAATGAATTTATTGATTAATTTTTAATCATGTTCCTGTACAGTATTTATGCCTTTAAAGTGCACTTTATAAAGAGTTTTGAACAGATAAGACTTTTTTTCTGACCTCTGTAACGGATTAATTGGTTTTCGAAGCATTTACGATTTTTTTTTTTAATCATGTCCCCGTACAGTATTTATGCCTTTAAAGTGCACTTTATAAAGAGTTTTGAACAGATAAGACTTTTTTTTACTTTTTTCTGACTTCCAGAACAGATTAATTGGTTTTCAATGCGTTTACAAATTAATTTTTAATCATGTCCCTGTACAGTATTTATGCCTTTAAAGTGCACATTATAAAGAGTTTGGAACAGATATGACTTTTTTTTACTTTTTTCTGACCACCGGAATGAATTAATTGGTCTTGAATGCATTTACGATTGTTTTTCGCAATCGGAACAGATTAATTGGTTTTCAATGCATTTAAGATTTTTTTTTAATCATGCCCCTGTACAGTATTTATGCCTTTAAAGTGCATTTTATAGAGTTTTGAACAGATAAGACTTTTTTCTGACATCCGGAACAAATTAATTGGTTTTCAATGAATTTACAAATTAATTTTTAATCATGTCCCTGTATAGTATTTATACCTTTAAAGTGCACTTCTTAAAGAGTTTTGAACAGATAAGACTTTTTTTTACTTTCTTCTGACCTCCGAAATGGATTAATTGGTTTTCAATGCATTGACAATTTTTTTTTTAATCATGTCCCTGTATTTATGCCTTTAAAGTGCACTTTATAAAGAGTTTTTTGAACAGATAAGACTTTTTTTTTACTTTTTTCTGACCTCCGGAACGGATTAATTGGTTTTCAATGCATTTACGATTTTTTTTTAATCATGTCCCCGTATAGTATTTATGCCTGTAAAGTGCACATTATAAAGAGTTTTGAACAGATAAGACTTTTTTTTACTTTTTTCTGACCTCTGGAACAGATTAATTGGTTTTCATTGCATTCCTGTGGGAAACCGTGCTTCGGTTTACAAATTTTTCAGAATATGAAAAGTCCCGCGGAACTAATTAAATTCGTAAACCGAGGTACGCTTGTATGTTACAACATGACGTGAGCATCAATTTTTACATTCTCCGCAAGGTGACAATCTCGCTCAGAGTGAGTCGAATGCACAGACAGGAAGTGATGTCAGGTAAAGACAGGAAGTGATGTCAGGTGTAGACAGGAAGTGATGCCATATATAAATAGGAAGTTCCGGGTGAGAGGTGAGTTGGTAAGAAGTAGAGTGGAAATGTTGGTGGAACTGGCAGCAGAGGTGGTAATAAGATCTTATTTTCTGTTTACACTCAGTAACCCCCCGTCATGTCCGTCCTCTTCCTCCATCGTCATGTCCGTCCTCGTAAAATGGTGGACACATGGTCTTCTTTGGTTTTGTTGGAAGTAATGCTTGGCAGATATGTTATTGGAGGAGGGATGAGTCAAACGTACTTGAGTTTGCTTCGAGCAGAGTTCGACGAACATGACTAAAGTTCAGGTGCCAAACCCGAACCCCATTGATATCAACGGGAGCTGAATGTTGTTCTGGCCATTTTCTAGGCTATAAGGGATTGCCAAACAAATGGCATATGGATATGGGCACTTGGGGAACATGTACCAAAGCAAAACTTTTTTAAAAATCTGTTTGGTGGCGAGACGAAAGAAAGATGGCACGGGGTCAGCCTAAATTCCATATCCAAGAAAAGAAGAACAGCGAGGATTGGCAATAAGTCATAGGGGCGGACTGACCATTTGGAAACTCGGGCACTGCCTGAGGGCCCCGGGTCAGTAGGGGGCCCCATGAGATGCCCCAGGTACCTTTTTCATAGGCTTTTTTGAGTTTGGGCAAGGACATCGGGGCCCTATGATCCCCTATTGCTCAGGGGCCCCATGAGTTGTCAGTCCGCCCCTGGTCATAGATAGTATATACAGTCATGGCCAAAAATCTGGCCCCCATCCTGCTTTTCTGTCAGATAATGCACCACTTCACCCAGAAAATTGTTGCAATTACAAATGTTTTAGCATTCTCGTGTTTATTTCTTTTGTTTGTATCAGTAGGACACAAACAAGTAGAGAAACAAAAAGCCAAATCTGACACATTCCACCCCAAACCCCAGAAATGGACTGGACAAAATTATTGGCACCTTCAATGTAATATTTGGTGGCACACCACTTAGAAAAATACTTGAAATCAATGTCTTCCTGTAACCATCAATGAGTTTCTTCCACCAGAGAGGAACTGGAATTTTGGATGACTCTTCTTTCGCCAACTGCTTCAGATCTCTCAGGTTGGAAGGGTTCCTTTTCCTAACTGCTGTTCTGAGATCTCTCCACAGGAGCTCTATGTGATGGAGATCTGCACTCATTGGTGGCCAGTTCAGTCCTCTCCAGCGCTTTGAAACCATTTCTGGGGGCTTTTTGATGTGTGATTTGGGTCATTGTCCTGCTGGAAGACCCATGACCTCTATCGGAGACCCAACTTTCTGACCCTTCATTGCACCCCAGAAATCTTTGGTAGCTTTCAGATTTCATAATGCATGCACACGGTCAAGACATCCAGTGCCTGAAGCAGCAAAGAGAGCAAAGAAACCTCCTGGTCCTAATGATTTAAAGAAGCCTATGTCCTGTACTAGATGATCAGGACAATAGGATTTGTAAATTACCAGGAAAATCAGGTTCCTGAAGCTCAATAACGGGCCACAAGTCCCTCACCTCTGTTCCTATGATGTCCTTATTGCTTGTTACAAAACTGCTAGATTGGAGTGGAAAGGGTTTTATAGGGGGTGCCCCTATTTTTTTTCTTTACATTTTATTTGTAGATGGAAAATGGAAGCGTTAGAAACTGTGTAAGACTGGCGTTTGTCTATGTTCCCATCAGGCTGATCTCCCCTAACATCTTGTTCTGCTTGACCCTCATGACCAGGGAAATAATTTCTCCCTAAATCCTGTAATCCTCAATAGAGTTTCAAAGTCTTTCAGATATTAATCCAGACCCTAAAAAAGGTTGGTTAGAGTTGTAATTTAAAGGGAATATCTGGTTTACTTTCAGTGAGATGGAAGAGTCTTGCAAAATAGTATAGGAATCAGTGTGAGGGGTCAGAACTCTGTGCAGACATCATTCATCTCTACAGAAAGGAGCATATCATGACTACCTTAATGAGAATGGACAAAGACCCAACCCATGTGACTGAGAAGATATTAGACTTCACCCTGGAGATCATCTACCTGCTGACTGGAGAGGTGAGGAGGATTCTGGGAGGTCACATGACATCACTCTTATCTCTGTTAATAAAACACAGACCTGACTGGAGAGGTGATGAGGATTTTGGGAGGTCACATGACATCACTCCTTTCGCTGTTAATAAAACACAGACCTGACCGGAGAGAAGAGGAGGATTCTGGGAGGTCACATAACATCTCTCCTATCTCTATTAATAAAACCCAGACCTCACCAGAGAGGTGAGGAGGATTCTGGGATGTCACATGACATCCCTCTCATCTCTATTAATAAAACCCAGACCTGACCGGAGAGGTGAGGAAGATTCTGGGAGGTCACATGACATCACTCATCTCTATTAATAAAACACAGACCTGACTGGAGGGGTCGGGAAACTTCTGGGAAGCCCATGGTTATAATTGTTATTGTCCCTTTACATAGGATTATAAGGTACTAAAGAAAACGTCTGGTGATCCATTACCACCCAGCAGCCGTCTTCACTGCCTGACAACAGAGGGAACCAGTGCCAAGAAGATTCTAGAAGTCACCAAGAAGATCATTGATCTGCTGACAGGAGAGGTGAGCGGTGCCGGGAATTCTGGGACATTCTCCAGTAACAGACAAGGGATGTGTCTGGATGGTGACTGTATCATTGTGTGTGTCAGGTTCCTATAAGGTGTCAGGATGTCACTGTCTATTTCTCCATGGAGGAGTGGGAGTATTTAGAAGGACACAAGGACCTCTACAAGGACGTCATGATGGACAATCAGCCGCCCCTCACATCACCGGGTAAGAGGAGACTTTATTGTAAAGGAGAGAGCAGTACGGAGGGTCCACCTAGATCCCCCATCATCTGATAAACACATAGAAACAATGGATTCAGTCAGTGTGTATGTTTCCTACAGGTGGATCCAGTCATGGGAACCGACCAGAGAGATGTCCCCGTCCTCTGTATTTCTGGTATTCCACACAGGAGGATCACACCATCCCTCACCATCATCAGGTAGATGGATCCAGCCATGGGAACCCACCAGAGAGATGTCCCCATCCTCTGTATTCCCAGGATTCCACACAGAAAGGTCACACCATCCCTCACCATCAGATAGATGGGTCCAGTAATGAGAACCCACCAGAGAGATGTCCGCGTCCTCTGTATTCCCGGAATTCCACACAGGAAGGTCACACCATCCCCCACCATCATCAGGTAGGTGGGACTGAGTATGTATACCTATAAATATATTCTAGGCAATGAAATTCCATTCCATTATATAGCCGCTTGTTCCTTTTTATAAATGTATTCTTTCATCTTTGGAGTTTAGGGTGAAAAAGTGAAAGACATCAAATTTAAGATTAAAGAAGAAGAGACGTTGGTGAGTGGAGATCAGCAGTCTATGGAGGAGGGGGAGATGATTATGAAGAGTGAACAAGAGGAATCCTCTCTACCTATGGACACAAGTAAGTAAGAAACACTAAATGTAGAAACTGTTCAAACTTTAATTTTACTTCTGTGATAATTGATTATAATTGCTAAATAATATCATGGGTTGACAAAAGACAAATGTCCATCAGCTTAATTTCACCAATAAAATGTCATGTTCCCAACAAATGAGGAGGAGATACTGGACACCATATGGAAGGTCCATCTCCATTCCTCAATATAACGTCATGTTCCCAACAAATGAGGAGGAGATACTGGACACCATATGAAAGGTCCATCTCCATTCCTCAATATAACGTCATGTTCCCAACAAATGAGGAGGAGATACTGGACACCATATGGAAGGTCCATCTCCATCCCTCAATATAACGTCATCTTCCCAACAAATGAGGAGGAGATACTGGACACCATATGAAAGGTCCATCTCCATTCCTCAATATACCGTCATGTTCCCAACAAATGAGGAGGAGATGCTGGACACCATATGAAAGGTCCATCTCCATTCCTCAATATCACGTCTAAGACATGGGATAGAAGTTTTGGTGTGTTTTCATAATTTGGGGTTTTAATTGCAGACAATTCTATTTCTGATCTCTGAAAATCTGCTAAGTGTTAGAACGATTTATATAACTAAATAGAAGACAGGACGAATATTTGTAATATTTATTTAAAAATCGCTTTCCAACAGATGGAAGCAATGATTGGAATGCCACAGAAAGACATTATCTTTTATCTAAAGACTGTCATGGAGAAGATAATGATGACATTACACAATATTGTACAGGAATAAACTCTATTACCCAAAACACAAGAAGCATACCTGACCTTCTTGAAAGATTAATGGTTCGCTCTAATCCTGAGGAACCTTCTACTAAATCGCATCACAAGGCGGAAAGAAAAATAAATCCACGTAGCCCCAAGAAATCTGTAAGTTATGGAGTTCACACAGGAGCGAGTTCATCATCAGGTTTGGTGAGAGGGAACATAGCACTTGTTAGACACAAGAACAGTAACACAGCTGAGCGTCCTTATTCATGTCCAGAGTGCGGGAAGTGTTTCATCCATCAGGGACACCTCATACGACACAAAAAAATTCACACACGTGAGCGTCCTTTTTCCTGTTCAGAGTGCGGACAATGTTTCATTAAGGATGCAGACCTTCTAAAACACAAGAGAATTCACATGGGAGAGCGTCCTTTTTCCTGCTTAGAGTGCGGGAAATGTTTCAAACGCAAGGGAAAACTTATGGTACACCAGAGAAGTCACACAGGTGAGCGTCCATTTCCCTGTTCAGAGTGCGGAAAATGCTTCACTGAGAAAGGAAAACTTGTTATACACCAAAGAATTCACACGGGCGAGCGCCCTTTTTTCTGTTCTGAGTGCGGGAAATGTTTCACTGAGAAAGGAAAGCTTCTTAGACATCAGAGAATACACACAGGCGAGCGCCCTTTCTCATGTTTAGAGTGTGGGAAACCGTTCATTCAGAAAAATGACCTTCTTAGGCACCAAAGAATTCACACGGGGGAATATCCATTTTCCTGTTCAGAGTGTGGGAAAGGTTTCAATGGGAAAGGAAAACTTTGTAGACATCAGAGAAGTCACGCGGGTGGGCGTCCATTCTTGATAAGCGTGCAGGAAATGTTTCATTGAGAAGGAAGATTTGCTGTACACCAGATATCTCATACAGAGGAGCATCCTTTTTCTTGTTTGGCGTGCGGGAAATGTTTTACCGAGAAAAGAAGCCTTGTTGGACACCACAGAAAAGTCCTTTTTCTTTCGAGAATGCAGGACATTTTTTTATGTAATGGAGCACACAGTTCCAACAAGGTGGCAACAGGATCTGAATATCACAGCTGAACCCAGTACGGCGGTACCTTGTGGTACAAGGTTTCAATACTGTAGAAGACACGTTCCCAGCAGCTTCTGACGAAGGAGGTGATTGGTAGGCGGTGTGATGACAAAGTCACCTGAGAGGCAGAAGAAAGAGGTCCAAGGTAGCAGCTCAGGTGTAAGATTCCTACACTGTCCCACCTCTATTGGAACCTTTCCCTATGCTAGACACACACCATCCTTCCTCCATCGGAACCTTTCCCTATGCTAGACACATCGTTCCTTCTCCATCGGAACCTTTCCCTGTACTAGAAACACTGTCCCTCCTCCATCGGAACCTTTCCCTGTGTTAGACACACCGTCCCTCCTCCATCGGAACCTTTCCCTGTGTTAGACACACCGTCCCTCCTCCATCGGAACCTTTCCCTGTGTTAGACACACCGTCCCTCCTCCATCGGAACCTTTCCCTGTGTTAGACACATCGTTCCTTCTCCATCGGAACCTTTCCCTGTACTAGAAACACTGTCCCTACTCCATCGGAACCTTTCCCTGTGTTAGACACACCGTCCCTCCTCCATCGGAACCTTTCCCTGTGTTAGACACACCGTCCCTCCTCCATCGGAACCTTTCCCTGTGTTAGACACACCGTCCCTCCTCCATCGGAACCTTTCCCTGTGTTAGACACACCGTCCCTCCTCCATCAGAAACCTTTCCCTATTTAGACACACCGTCCCTCCTCCATCGGAACCTTTCCCTATGCCAATCACACCGTCCATCCTCCATCGGAACCTTTCCCTGTGCCAGACACATCGTCCCTCCTCCATGGGAACCTTTCCCTGTGCCAGACACACCGTCCGTCCTCCATGGGTAACCTTTCCCTGTGCTAGACACACTGTCCCTCCTCCATTGGAACTCATAAAAGTCTATGGGGCGCGACTTTCCATAGACATCTACGGTTCGCGACTTCCCATAGAAGTCTACGGGTTCGCGACTTCGCAGAGAAGTCTACGGGTTCGCGACTTCGCAGAGAAGTCTTCGGGTTCGCGACTTCGCAGAGAAGTCTACGGGTTCGCGACTTCGCAGAGAAGTCTACGGGTTCGCGACTTCGCAGAGAAGTCTACGGGTTTGCGACTTCGCAGAGAAGTCTACGGGTTTGCGACTTCGCAGAGAAGTCTACGGGTTTGCGACTTCGCAGAGAAGTCTACGGGTTTGCGACTTCGCAGAGAAGTCTACGGGTTTGCGACTTCGCAGAGAAGTCTACGGGTTCGCGACTTCGCAGAGAAGTCTACGGGTTCGCGACTTTGCAGAGAAGTCTACGGGTTCGCGACTTCGCAGAGAAGTCTATGGGTTCGCGACTTCGCAGAGAAGTCTACGGGTTCGCGACTTCCCAGAAAAGTCTGTGGGAGGCAGCGTGTGTGAACCCTGGTGCCAGGGCTCAATTTCTAGTCGCCATTGTGACTTGGCAGCTGGGATTTGTCAAGCCCTGCTATAGAGGCAGATTGGTGGACTAGGCCAAGTGGTGAAAAATGCAAATCACGTCATATTTGGGGAATAGTTTGATAGGTTTTCGGGGTTTAAATGACAGTAATATGATACTCAGGACAAAACAGCATTGACTTTTCCGCCCACCTGCAGTTGACACCAGTTGATACCAAATATGGCCAACCATGGCAAAACATGGGGCAACCCACTGGTGATGATGACAGCACCTGTTTAGGAAATTGGCAAATTCTGACAGTACATGGAGAATCCTACCGAAAAAATGAGCAATTGCTGCAATACATAAACAATAAAATGCAGAAACTTTAGGCTGGCGTGTCTTATTTGTGCATTTCAAAAAATGTGTACAAGGATCTAGCCTACTTGAAGTTAAAGATGAATGCAAAAAAAACAATTCTTAGTATTCAATATGGATTTGCACCCTTATTTCAGTGCAGAGGCGTAACTAGAATCTTCAGGGCCCCAGTGCAAGAAACCATGATGGGCCCTCCTGACCGGCAGGTCCCTTTCCATCAGTCCCGGGGCTCTTTCCTCTGGTCTGGATCTGAGTGACATAGACTGCAATGGAAAAATCACAAAAGTCACAAGCAAGTCGCAAGGAAATCGCAAGCAAGTCACACGAATTTGGGGTCACAGCAGTGTCAACCAAGTCTATGGTCCTGCAGCCGTCTTGGGGCCTCCCCACTGTGAAGCAAATGCGACCTTTGCTCCACTGTATCAGTGGTAATGAAGGGTGGCCAATGGTGGACACTGTTGAAGGACATCCTTACGTTGATGGTAAGCAGATAGAAAGCGCATGTACGGTCAGAGGTCAGGCTCGGAGACCAGTAGATATGGCAGAAGAGAGGCTCCCACCGACCAGCAGGATAGGTATACAAGCAGGTCACCCTTGCAAATGCCACGGGCTCACCCTAAGCGCGGGGTCTAAGGACTAACTGGTATTCACCAGAGCTCCTGATGGAAATGGAGTTTTGCTGCGTGTTAGTACCAGGCCACAGTCCTCAGGATCGCCCCACTAGAAGGTGAGCAAGCCAGGGTCCAGCAGCAGATATAGCTGGTAGAGATCAAGTGTAGTCCATAAACAAGCCAAAGGTTGGTAACAAGTGGGTGCAGGTTGGGATCAATCAGAAGTGTAGTCAAGGAACATGCCAAAGGTCAGTAACAAGTGGGTGCAGGTTGGGATCAAGCAGAAGTGTGGTCAAGGAACACGCCAAAGGTCAGTAACAAGTGGGTGCAGGTTGGGATCAAGCAGAAGTGTGGTCAAGGAGCAAGCCAAAGGTCAGTAACAAGTGGGTGCAGGTTGGGATCAAGCAGACGTGTGGTCAAGGAACACGCCAAAGGTCAGTAACAAGTGGGTGCAGGTTGGGATCAAGCAGAAGTGTGGTCCAGGAACACGCCAAAGGTCAGTAACAAGTGGGTGCAGGTTGGGATCAAGCAGAAGCGTTGTCAAGGAACACGCCAAAAATCAGTAACAAGTGGGTGCAGGTTGGGATCAAGCAGAAGCGTAGTCAAGGAGCAAGCCATAGGTCAGAAACAAGTGGGTGCAGGTTGGGATCAAGCAGAAGTGTGGTCAAGAAACATGCCAAAGGTCAGTATCAAGTGGGTGCAGGTTGGGATCAAGCAGAAGCGTAGTCGAGGAGCAAGCCAAAGGTCAGTAACAAGTGGGTGCAGGTTGAGATCAAGCAGAAGCGTAGTCAAGGAGCAAGCCAAAGGTCAGTAACAAGTGGGTGCAGGTTGGGATCAAGCAGAAGTGCGGTCAAGGAACTGCAAAGACATGGCTTAAAGCAGAACTCCAGGAATTCTTTTTACCGTGCAGTGGGCTGTGCCCCCACTGCATGGAACGGCTGCTAGCCTTTTTCTAGGGGTGAGGAGAAAGTTTATACTCTCCTTACCTGCCAATTCTCCATAAAACAGGTCCAGCAGTGGATTGCTGCTGTCTGAAGAGCATATCTTGAGTGTGCTGACACCAGGAACAGTCCATTATTTGGGGGGCAGAAGCCGGAGGGACAGGTCTTGTGCAAGGAGGATCGGCCAGTCAAGTGAGTATATCTTCAGGTTCCTCTCCAAAGAGCAAAAGGCGCATTTGAACCATGCAGTGCCGGCACAGGCCCACTGCACGGGCCAAAAACATTTTTCCCCTGTATTTCTGCTTCAGATCAGGAAGTTCATGGGAGGAGCAAACAGATCAAGTTTATCAGTTCAAGTTTACCAAAAACAAGAGACAAGGCAATAAAATCCAAAGGATCAGACAGGGAGCCTTCTAACATCTCAGGTGGCTCAGTAGGAAGAGCCACTGCCACACGCAGTAGAGGTTGTAGGTTCCAGATCCTGCTGCTAATGAAGGCATTGGGAAGAACCAGCAAACCAGGAAAGAAGCTGTGGCAGATGGTGGGTGGAGAACTACCAGAGACTGTAGTACGGGTGGTGGGAGAAGGGCTGCTAGAGACCTCAGTGCGCATATTGGGTAGGGATGAGCCAACAGTTCGGTCAGTGACATCACTGCCCAAATATAGCCAATGACATTGACCTCATAGGACTATTAGCTATATTTTAGAATAACATTGACCTAAATATGGCCATAGCACCATTTGATCAACGTTGTCACCAATATGTAGCTGATGACAGTTCATCAGTATCATCACGCACATAATCACCTAATACTTGAATTCAGTGTTTCTCAACCTTTTTTCATTCAAGGCACCCATTAAAATTATGGACAGTCCCGAGGCACTCTTTAAAATTATGGACAGTCCCGAAGCACCCTTTAAAATTATGGACAGTCCCAAGGCACCCTTTAAAACTATCGACGTCCCGAGGCACCCTTTAAAATTATAGACAGTCCCGAGGCACCCTTTAAAATTAGTGACAGTCCCGAGGCACCCTTTAAAATTAGTGACAGTCCCGAGGCACCCTTTAAAATTAGTGACAGTCCCGAGGCACCCTCTAAAATTATGGACAGTCCAGAGGCACCCTTTAAAATTATGGAGAGTCCCGAAGCACCCTTTAAAATTATGGACAGTCTTGAGGCACCCTTTAAAACTATGTACAGTCCCAAAGCACCCTTTAAAATTATGGACAGTCCCGAGGCACCCTTTAAAATTATGGACAGTCTCGAGGCACCCTTTAAAATTATGGACAGTCCCGAGGCACCCTTTAAAATTACGGACAGTCCCGAGGCACCCTTTAAAATTACGGACAGTCCCGAGGCACCCTTTAAAATTACGGACAGTCCCGAGGCACCCTTTAAAATTATGGACAGTCCCGAGGCACCCTTTAAAATTACGGACAGTCTCGAGGCACCCTTTAAAATGATGGACAGTCCCGAGGCACCCTTTAAAATTATGGACAGTCCCGAGCCACCCCTTAAAATTATGGACAGTCCCGAGGCACCCCATTCTAAAATGTGAAAAAGGTGATTTATTCTTCCAAAGCAAATACACTTTTGCACACTGGTACTCACTAGTATTCCAATGTTTCTCCTCTCCCTCAGTTTTTCTCCATCAATGAGCAAATGTGACCCCCCCCCCCCACTGAAGAAGAGGGGCAGGCGAAGGTCAAACTAGGATGCTGTGCAGGCAGCTGACATCTTCCTTATCAACTGATGATGTCATTGGTTGTCAGGATGCCAGCGGGTAGAAGGTCATAATGGTGCACAGTGAAAACCTGTGGCCTTGTGTAACTAGAAGGCAGGCTTGTCCCACCCACTCGGTAATCACCAAGTGCCAGCGGGTAATTACCAGCTGGGACCCGGTGATTGATATTCACGGCCGTGAATGTCGGTGGGGCGTGCGCGTGCCCCCTACCCGGAAATGCAAAATCACGTACAGTATATATATGTGATTCTGTGCACAGGTTGCCGCACCCGTAGCAGTATATCTGCTATAGGGCGGTCCTGTGACCCATAAACTGTACAATTCAGTTGAACAACAAACTGAAATTTTTTAGGGAAGGGAAAATAAAAAACTAAAATAATGTGGTTGCATAAGTGTTCACACCCTTACACTAATCCTTTGTTGAAGCCCCTTTTGATGTGATTCCAGCACTCAGTCTTTTTGGGGAGGAGTCTATCAGCATGGCACATCTTGACTTGGCATTATTTCCCCGCACTTCCAAAATCTGTCAGATTGCGTGTCATCTCCTGCACACAGCCCTCTTCAGATCCCCCCACAGATTTTCTATCGGATTCAGGTCTGGGCTCTGGCTAGGCCATTCCAACACTTTCCTCTTCTTCTGATGAAGCCATTCCTTTGGTGATTTGGATGTATACGTTGGGTCGTTATCATGCTGGAAGATGCAGTTCCTCTTCATGTTCAGCTTTCTAGCAGAAGCCTGAAGGTTTTGTGCCAATATTGACCGGTATTTGGAACTGTTCATAATTCCCTCTACCTTGACTAAGGCACCAGTTCCAGCTGAAGAAAAACAGCCCCAAAGCATGATGCTGCCACCACCATGCTTCACGGTGGGTATGGTGTTCTTTTGGTGATAGGCTGTGTTGTTTTTGCACCAAACATATCTTTTGGAATTATGGCCAAAAAGTTCCACCTTGATTCCATCAGACCAGAACACATTTTCCCACATGCTTTTGGTAGACTTCAGATGTTTTTGCAAAATTTAGCCGGGCTTGGATGTTTTTCTTCACAAGAAAAGGCTTCCGTCTTGTCACTCTACCCCATAGCCCAGACATGAAAAATACGGGAGATTGTTGTCACATGGACCACACAGCCAGGACTTGCCAGATATTCCTGTAGCTCCTTTCATGTTGCTGTAGGCCTCTTGGCTGCCTCCTAGACCAGCGTTCTTCTCGTCTTTTCATCCATTTTGGAGGGACGTCCAGTTCTCGGTGACGTTACTGTTGCGCCATATTTCCTCCACTTGATGATGACTGTCTTCACCATGTTCCATGGTATATCTAATGCCTTGGACATTCTTTTGTACCCTTCTCCTGACTGATACCTTTTAATAATGAGATCCCTCTGATGCTTTGGAAGTTCTCTGCGGACCATGGCTTTTGCTGTAGGATGCGACTAAGAAAATGTCAGGAAAGACTGACTAGAACAGCTGAACTTTATTTGCAATTAATCAGAGGCAATTTAAATGATGGCGGGTGTGTACTGACTCCTATGTACCATGATTCTGAATGTGATTGTGTAAGCCGTGTAACGGGGTGGGCTCCCCCGGATACAGTGAAGTCACGAACAAGGAAAGCAACCCCAACACCAGCTTTTGCCACAACAGAATTTTACTTAGATGTGGCAAATAAACACAACCACAAATGCTGGAAACATACAATAAATTTACATACACCCAGCCCAAAGGCTGAGACCCTTGTGCTGCACAGCACTGTGCCTTCTGATGGATGAAGGTAGAAAGTGTAGTAATTTACCTACTGGTGGGCACAAATAAGCTGCCACACCCTACCTGTTATTACCCTAAAAGAGCAGGAATCAGTGTATGGGTGTATGGTATGGGCTAGCATGCGGTGCAGCACAACCGCTTACAATCTTACACAATTCTACAGTATTCCCCCTCCCATAACTGGTCCTGTAGCACGTGCCTGAGTATTCCTTCTGAGCAAAATGCCAGTCTGGCTTGAGTTTGTGGGATTTTGTCAGCTCTCCAATGTGAAATGTCACTTTAAGTTGTTGAGTCCCTCCAATAATCAGTAACAACACTTGTGGCCTGACACAAACAGAGACCCTAACTAACTATAGGCCTGGACTCAGTCTCAAGGAGCCAACAGTGGAATGAGGTGCGTGCACGATCTTACCAACCCGGGTCTGCTTTGCATCTGCTGGTGACTCTGAACAGAACAAATGTCTCTCCAACAAGCATGCGGTCTTGCCGTATATGTTGCTTAGTTCCTCTGGTCTCATCAGCTTCCTGGCAGCAAACTCATCAGCTTCACTCAGCTGCAGGTCTGGTTACTGAGGGACGCATTCACACCTGGATGTCATCGGATTCTCAGCTCACACGGCCCCTTCATTCAGCATCGTCCAAAACATGGCTGCAGTCTCCTCTTCCTGTTCACTAAACTCCAACTCTGAGTGCAAAACCCCTCCTCTTCATGAATATACAAATATCTATCCAGTCTGAGCCTGTGTTAGAAAAACAGTGACATCTTGTGGCTAAACCGCAGAATGTCAGTCAAAACATTAATTTACTTCCACATAGTGTTCAAACAATGAGAGCTGTTTCCCCATCTCACAATTGCTTCATTCTGAACACAGTTACATCCCCAGTTATAAGAGGGTGCGAGCACTTATGCAACCACATTATTTTAGTTTTTTTATGTTCACTCCCCCCTCTAAAAGATTTCAGTTTGCTTTTCAATTGAGTTGTACAGTTTATAGGTCACATTAAAGGTGGAAAAAGTTCTGAAATGATTTATCTTTGTCTCATTTTTTTTTTTACATCACAGAAACCTGATATTTTAACAGGGGTGTGAAGACTTTTTATATCCAATGTACATGGCCATACATGGGCAATACACTAGGGATTGTGACAGCGAATGGGAAACAAAAGGTGGGTAACACACAGACAATCATGAAAATACATAGGGGCAACAAATAGGTAATCTTGAGAAACATAACCAACCATACCGATATGTGTGCAACAAAACATGCAATGGTGGCAAGAAAAAGCAGAAATAATACATGGAGTTTGCTCTTCCTCTTTTTTGTGTTCCACCGAAATACGTGTGTACTAGCCTAGCCTACTAATTTCAGAAAGGATCCTTTAAAAAAAAAAAAAAGTACTAACCGACTGCATCCAATCAGGATTAGACCACTTACATCACGGGTAAGTAAAGAGACTGCCTACATTGACTACAGGAGCAGAAGGCCTTCCTTACATTATTGGTCAGAGTTAAGAATGGTTCTTCTACACGGCTCGAAAAAATGAAAGGAAGACTTTGAAAACCCATCAGATCTCAATGGGGAGGAATCTCCTGCTGGATCTCTATACTGACATGGACGGGGTGATGTGTAAGGATGCCCCATCATTTGATGGAAATTAAAATGATCGACCTACAAAGGACTGAATTCAAAGACACCCCGAAAATCAAAGTGAAGCAATGATGCAGCAGGCGAGTCCATTTTGGTGAAATGTCATTGCAGCAACTCAGAATGGTCCTCAGTAGTTTGTATGGCCCCCACGTGCTTGTATGCATGCCTGACAACGTCGGGGGAGGCTCCTAATGAGACCACGGGTGGTGTCCTGGGGGATTTCCTCCCAGATCTGGACCAGGGCATCACTGAGCTCCTGGACAGTCTGAGGTGCAACCTGGCGGCGTCAGATGGACCGAAACATGACATCCCAGAAGTGTTCTATTGGATTTAGGTCAGGCGAGCGTGGGGGCCATTCAATTGTATCAATTCCTTCATCCTCCAGGAACTGCCTGCATACTCTCAGCACATGAGGCTAGGCATTGTCCTGCACCAGGAGGAACCCAGGACCCACTGCACCAGGAGGAACCCAGGACCCACTGCACCAGGAGGAACCCAGGACCCACTGCACCAGGAGGAAGCCAGGACCCCTTGCACCAGCAGGAACCCAGGACCCACCGCACCAGAAGGAACCCAGAACCCACTGCACCAGGAGGAACCCAGGACCCACTGCACCAGCGTAGGGTCTGTCAATGGATCCAAGGATTACATCCCCATACCTAATGGCAGTCAGGGTGCCATTGTCTAGCCTGTAGAGGTCTGTGCGTCCCTCCATGGATATGCCTCCCCAGACCATCACTGACCCACCACCAAAACGGTCATGCTGAACCATGTTACAGGCAGAACGTTCTCCACGGCTTCTCCAGACCCTTTCATGTCTGTCACGTGCTCATGGTGAACCTGCTCTCATCTGTGAAAAGCACAGGGCGCCAGTGGTGGACCTGCCAATTCTGGTGATCAATTGCAAATGCCAATCCAGCTCTATGGTGCCAGGCAGTGAGCACAGGGCCCACTAGAGGACGTTGGGCCCTCAGGCCACTCTCATGAAGTCTGTTTCTGATTGTTTGGTCAGAGACATTCACACCAGTGGCCTGCTGGAGGTCATTTGTAGGGTTCTGGCAGTGTTCATCCTGTTCCTCCTTGCACAAATGAGCAGATACCGGTCCTGCTGATGGGTTAAGGACCTTCTATGGCCCTGTCCAGCTCTCCTAGAGGAACTACCTGTCTCCTGGAATCTCCTCCATGCTCTTGATACTGTGCTGGGAGACACAGCAAACCTTCTGGCAATGGCAGGTATTGATGTGCCATTCTGGAGGAGTTGGACTGCCTGTGCAACCTCTGAAGGGTCCAGGTATGGTCTCATGCTACCAGTAGTGATACTGACCCTAGCCAAATGCAAAACTAGTGAAAAACAGTCAGAAAAGATGAGTAAGCAATAAATGTCAGTGGCCTCCACCTATAAACCTGTTTTGGGGGTCGTCTCATTGTTGCCCACCTAGAGCACCTGTTGTTAATTTCATGAACACCAAAGTAGATGAAACTGATTAACAACCCCCTCTGCTACTTACCTGACCAGATCAGTACCCCAGGAGTTTCATTGACTTTATGCTAGACTCGGATTATAAAGTCTTCCTTTCATTTTTTTGAGCAGTGTATTACAAAAGGAGCTGGGGAGGGAGGATGAATCCTTACAACTAAAAAGAGCTGTCGGAGAATGTAGTGTGGATAGTGGGGGGAGAGCTGTCAGAGAATGTAGTGTGGATGGTGGAGGAGGAGAGCTGTCAGAGAATGTAGTGTGGATGGTGGAGGAGGAGAGCTGTCAGAGAATGTAGTGTGGATGAGAGCTGTCAGAGAATGTAGTGTGGATGGTGGGGGAGGAGAGCTGTCAGAGAATGTAGTGTGGATAGGGGGAGGAGAGCTGTCAGAGAATGTAGTGTGGATGGTGGAGGAGGAGAGCTGTCAGAGAATGTAGTGTGGATGGTGGAGGAGAGCTGTCGGAGAATGTAGTGTGGATGGGGGGGATGAGAGCTGTCAGAGAATGTAGTGTGGATGGTGGGGGAGAGCTGTCAGAGAATGTAGTGTGGATGGTGGGGGGAGAGCTGTCAGAGAATGCAGTGTGGATGGTGGGGGGACAGCTGTCAGAGAATGTAGTGTGGATGGTGGAGGAGAGCTGTCAGAGAATGTAGTGTGGATGGGGGGGGAGGAGAGCTGTCAGAGAATGTAGTGTGGATGGGGGGGGAGGAGAGCTATCAGAATGTAGTGTGGATGGTGGGAGGAGAGCTGTCAGAGAATGTAGTGTGGATGTTGGAGGGGGAGAGCAGTCAGAGAATGTAGTGTGGATGGTGGGGGGAGAGCTGTCAGAGAATGTAGTGTGGATGGTGGGGGGAAGAGCTGTCAGAGAATGTAGTGTGGATGGTGGAGGAGAGCTGTCGGAGAATGAAGTGTGGATAGGGGGGGAGAGCTGTCGGAGAATGTAGTGTGGATGGTGGGGGGAGAGCTGTCGGAGAATGTAGTGTGGATGGTGGAGGAGAGCTGTCGGAGAATGTAGTGTGGATGGGGGGGGGAGAGCTGTCAGAGAATGTAGTGTGGATGGTGGGGGGAGAGCTGTCAGAGAATGTAGTGTGGATGGTGGGGGGAGAGCTGTCAGAGAATGTAGTGTGGATGGTGGGGGGAGAGCTGTCAGAGAATGTAGTGTGGATGGTGGGGGGAGAGCTGTCAGAGAATGTAGTGTGGATGGTGGGGGGAAGAGCTGTCGGAGAATGTAGTGTGGATGGTGGAGGAGAGCTGTCGGAGAATGTAGTGTGGATAGGGGGGGAGAGCTGTCAGAGAATGTAGTGTGGATGGTGGGGGGAGAGCTGTCGGAGAATGTAGTGTGGATGGTGGAGGAGAGCTGTCGGAGAATGTAGTGTGGATGGGGGGGGAGAGCTGTCAGAGAATGTAGTGTGGATGGTGGAGGAGAGCTGTCGGAGAATGTAGTGTGGATGGGGGGAGGAGAGCTGTCAGAGAATGTAGTGTGGATGGTGGAGGAGAGCTGTCAGAGAATGTAGTGTGGATGTTGGAGGAGAGCTGTCAGAGAATGTAGTGTGGATGGTGGGGGGAAGAGAGCTGTCAGAGAATGTAGTGTGGATGGTGGGGGGAGGAGAGCTGTCAGAGAATGTAGTGTGGATGGTGGGGGGAGGAGAGCTGTCAGAGACTGTAGTGTGGATGGTGGGAGGAGAGCTGTCAGAGAATGTAGTGTGGATGGGGGGAAGAGAGCTGTCAGAGAATGTAGTGTGGATGGTGGGGGAGGAGAGCTGTCGGAGAATGTAGTGTGGATGGTGGGAGGAGATCTGTCAGAGAATGTAGTGTGGATGGTGGAGGAGAGCTGTCAGAGAATGTAGTGTGGATGGTGGAGGAGAGCTGTCAGAGAATGTAGTGTGGATGGTGGAGGAGAGCTGTCAGAGAATGTAGTGTGGATGGTGGAGGAGAGCTGTCAGAGAATGTAGTGTGGATGGCGTACTCACTCAGCTCCTCTCCTGTACTGCTTGTGGGTTGGTGGCTGCTACCAGGCCACTCCTTCCCTGCCATACAGGTGGTTCGCTCTAAGGGGGCGCGGTGAGCTCTGAGCCTTCTTCTTTTCCAGCTTCAGGACTGCAGGTAGGCCCATCCCACTGGGCATTCTTGCAGCCTCCTTCCTTCAACCTCACATCTTCCACCCAAACTCTCCCTCCACTCCTCACTCTCCCTCCCACTGAGCAGGCTCTATTAAGGGTGTCCAGCCCCTTGCCAACCTCTTGTTGGGCATTGGCTAGGATCTCTCAAAAAAGCAATCAGTCACTCATCTGCCTCTAGTGTCTTCCTCCAAAAGTCCTAGAGCAGAATGAAATTCCAGAGGGGCTGGCCTGCAGAGCCTCTCAGCCCTGACCACAAATTTACCCCTCTGGCTATTACACCTGGGCTGCTACTCAGCCCCTCTCTAACCATTGGAGTCTAGCTCTCCCTAGATTAACTAGGAGGCTGCTATAGATAGATTGAAGTCTCGTGAATTAGAACGGTAATACAGCTTTACGAGCAGGACCCTCTCATTCCTCTTGTATTGGATTATATTATAACTGGACTACCCCCCTTCATAATGTAATGCACTTCTTGGAAATCCTGAATAATATAATAATAATAATTTTGTATCGCAGTATTTTATTTTTTTCAGAAATATTAATATAATATCATGTTTTTGTTTTTTTATCGTAATTTTTATATTTGTGTTTTAGAGGTTTTCTAATCTGGTGTAGTAATGAGCGCTACAATACTGAAGAGCGAGGCAGCGGAGAAAATGTGAAAACATGATGAGAGCATCAGATTGTACATTCCCTACAAGGTGGCGCTCTCACACACACAGGAAGTGATGTAGGTACAGAGAGGAAGTGATGTAGGGGTAGGAAGTTAAGGGTGAGAGGGGAGTCTGGAGGAAGTAGAGAGGAGACATTGGTGGAACTGGCAGCAGAGGAGGTAATAAGACCTTATTTTCTATTTACACCCAGTAACCCCCGTCGTGTCCGTCCTCTTTCTCCATAGACATGTCCATCCTCATAAAATGATGGACACCGTAGAATTTTCTGGAGAGGAAGAAGACTGAGCTACAGTACAAGTTCTAATCAAGGCAGCCGAAGGAACGAGCATTCCTACAGTACATAGAAAAAAAGGGATAAAGTTTGCGATGTTCCTTATTTTAGGTACAATGATTTTTATTGAGTAATAATATCAAAGTAAAAACTGAACAGTGATATCCCATGCAGTTGACCGATTCAAAAACAAAAGAAAAAACATATGATAACCAACAATCCTATTTTCAGGGGGATCCCAAGGAAAGGGAAGCAATAGCATCCAGTAGCCAGTATCAGAAGTGTCAACATATGACTGGGTGCACGGACCCAGAGCTTGACAAAGAGGTGGTGGTGGGTATTCCTCACATTGCTGGAACTGGCAGCAGGGGAGATAATAAGATCTTATTTTCTATTTACACCCAGTAACCCCCATCATGTCTGTCCTCTTCCTCCATCGTCATGTCCATCCTCTTCCTCCATCGTCATGTCCATCCTCGTAAAATGCTGGACACTGTAGAATTTTCTGGAGAGATAGAAGACTGAGCTACAGTACAAGTTCTAATCAAGGCAGCCAAAGGAATGAGCATCCCTACAGTACATAGAAAAAAATGGATAAAGTTTGCGATGTTCGTTATTTCAGGGACAACAACATTTATTGAGAAATAATATGAAATATTTTCAGTAGGATCCCAAGGAAAGGGAAGCAATAGCATCCAGTAGCCAGTATCGGAAGTGGTAGCATATGACTGGGTGCAAGGGCCCAGGGATTGACAAATAGGAGGTAGTGGCTATTCCTCACATTGCTGGAACTGGCTGTAGAGGAGGTAATAAGATCTTATTTTCTATTTACACCCAGTAACCCCCCCGCTCCCCGTCATGTCCATCCTCGTAAAATGATGGACTCTGTAGACTTTTAGGGAAAGGTGGTGAAGGGAAGAAATAGAGAGGAAGAGAGTGAGCAGGAGGAAAAAAGGATGGAAGAAAGAAGGAGCAAAGTCAGGTAGAAGCAAGAAAAGGTGGCTGCAAGTTAAAACATCCCCTGGTAGCATGGGATACCCAGGCAAGTTGAGGGCAGAGTGGGGACCACCGTGGAATCCACAAATTGGAGTGTGAGACATGGAGTATACTAGTCATTTTCTCATGAACCATAAGGGTGGTCAAGATATTCTTCATCTTTGCGAACCCAACAGAGGGCTTCTTCCAAGCCCTGGCAATGGCAGGTTTTGCCACTATGAAGAGGTATGTAGCCACGATTTTCGTTCTTTCATGAAAGTGGCTCCATCTGTAGCATCACAAAATATTATTGGAGGACTGGGCAATCCACACTTACTACTCTTTCACTGCCGTGGACGTAAGGCGTTCAATAGGAACAGAACTGCTTTCCAGCTTGCTGGGTCGGTAGCTCCTATGTCCTTGACAGGTTGTGGTCTGCAAATGTATGGTGTCTTCAGCCATGATGTCTCATTAAAGAGGACCTGTCACCAGGGATTTGTCCCTTAGTGACGGCACTTAACCACGTGAATTCCCACTGCCATTATAAATTGACACGGGGTTAGCGGCTATTTGGGCCGGTGCCATTTTAAAGCCACTTTGGTGGGTCTCAGCATGGTTTACCGGTGGACCTCCTTTCCAGGAGCTGAGACAATCGATTCTTTGGGCTTCTGATTCTATGTACTTAACCATTTTTTTTCCATTTTTAAATAAGTGATAACATAATCTCTGTTCTCAGCACATAAGGGTCTTGGAGAGGTGGGGGTGGAGACTTCGAAGAGGTGGGGGTGGAGACTTTAGAGAGGTGTGTCAGCATGAGGCAGAGAGTAATACACTGATCTTCCCAGTGAATGGCTGTGCAGGAGGGAAGGGGCAGCACAAGACTGGCCGTTGCTCCCAGCACAGCCAGAAAAGAGACCACTCTGAGATGGATGTGCTCTCATGCCTAGCGTGGTCAGTTAGCAATAGGAAAGCAAGGAGACTGGCAGGAACACCAGGGATTTCACACGAAGGAAGCAATAGAAAGAGAACAGGATACTTCTTCATACAAGTACATGGTACAGAAGACATGTATTAGAAACATGAAGCATGAAATGTTGGGGGTAACATACGCGTTAAAGTATGGAATCAAAAGAAAGTAAGTTGACTGTAAAACAAAGCAATAACTGTTAAACATTGAATCATATGTCTAAAACCTGAAGACGTTGTGGGAGGTATTTACAGGATATAGGACTAAGGTCCTTGGACCTGTATTATATTTGAAAAAAAAAAAAAATTACAAAATATACAAACACCCCCTCCCATCCCATTCTGTATGACGTTGGCCACCTAGACAGGAAGTGAAGAGAAATCGCCCTAAACATAAAGATCCCCATTGGAGGTTCTACTTCTTCTCCAAGTCAATTCAAACCAAAAATAAAAGGTTTTGGTTAGAGTTGAGCATTAAAGGGATGTCTGGGTTACATTAAGTGTTCTTTAATATCGTATAAGAAGCCATCTGAGGTGTCGGAACTCTGGAGGAACTCTGTGCGGACATCATTCCTCCCGGTACAGTCCAGATAATTCTCAGCTTATTATCCGTCTACAGAGAGGAGAGTCCGGTATAGATGAGAAGACAACATCAAGAAGGATGAACAAAGACCCAACATATGTGCCTGAAAGGATACTAAACCTCACCCTGGAGATCATCTACCTGCTGACCGGAGAGGTGAGGAGGATTCTGGGAGGTCACATGACATCACTCTTATCTCTATTAATAAAACACGGACCTGACCGGAGAGGTGAGGAGGATTCTGGGAGGTCACATGACATCACTCTTATCTTTATTAATAAAACACGGACCTGACCGGAGAGGTGAAGAGGATTCTGGGAGGTCACATGACATCACTCTTATCTCTATTAATAAAACACGGACCAGACCGGAGAGGTGAGGAGGATTCTGGGAGGTCACATGACATCACTCTTATCTCTATTAATAAAACACGGACCTGACCGAAGAGGTGAGGAGGATTCCGGGAAGTCACATGACATCACTTGTCTCTATTAATAAAACACAGACCTGACCGGAGAGGTGAGGAGGATTCTGGGACGTCACATAACATCACTCTCATCTCTATTAATAAAACACGGACCTGACCAGAGAGGTGAGGAGGATTCTGGGAAGTCTGTGGTGATAATTGTTACTTTCTCTCTATACACAGGATTATAAAGTTGCAAAAAAAATTTCTGGTGAGCCTTTATCACCCAGCAGCCGTCTTCACAGGACATCACCCATCACAGTGCCTCCACCTCACTGCCTGACAGCAGAGGGAACCAGTGCCAAGAAGATTCTAGAAGTCACCCAGAAGATCATTGATCTGCTGACAGGAGAGGTGAGCGGTGCCAGGAATTTTGGGACATTCTCCAGTAACAGGCAAGGGATGTGTCTGGATGGTGACTGTATCATTGTGTGTGTCAGGTTCCTATAAGGTGTCAGGATGTCACTGTCTATTTCTCCATGGAGGAGTGGGAGTATTTAGAAGGACACAAGGACCTCTACAAGGACGTCATGATGGACAATCAGCCGCCCCTCACATCACCGGGTAAGAGGAGACTTTATTGTAAAGGAGAGAGCAGTACGGAGGGTCCACCTAGATCCCCCATCATCTGATAAACACATAGAAACAATGGATTCAGTCAGCGTGTGTGTTTCCTACAGATGGATCCAGTCATGGGAACCGACCAGAGAGATGTCCCCGCCCTCTGTATTCCCGGGATTCCACACAGGAACATCACACCATCCTTCACCATCATCAGGTAGATGGATCCAGTAATGGGAACCCACCAGAGAGATGTCCCCGTCCTCTGTATTCACGGGATTCCACACAGGAAGATCCCACCATCCCTCACCATCATCAGGTAGATGGATCCAGTCATGGGAACCCACCAGAGAAATGTCCCCGTCCTCTGTATTCCTGGAATTCCACACAGGAAGGTCACACCATCCCTCACCATCATCAGGTAGGTGGGACTGAGCATGGAGACCTAAAAATGCATTCCAAGACCACATTCTTCTTTGTAATATATTGTTCCTTTCTATAAATGGTTTCTGTTGCCATTTTCGGGGTTTAGTGTGAAGAACTGAAAGACATCAAAGTTGAAATTAAAGAGGAAGAAGAAGAGACCTTGGTGAGTGGAGATCAGCAGTCTATGGAGGAGGGGGAGATGAATATGCCAAGTAAACAGGAGGAATCTTCTCTACAAATGGACACAAGTAAGTGATAATCACAAAATGCAGAAACAGTTCATTTTGCTTCTATGAGTACAAAGTATATTTATTTAAATCATTTTATGGATTAACAAAAGACAAATGTGTATCAAGTTCACCCCACTAAAATGACTTAGAGATCCAGATGAAGGCAGAAAACACATTCCTTCCTAATTCCAGATGGCAATCCAATAACAACCCAGATAAACATTCAACACTGTTTTTTCCTCCACAAATATTGGAAGCCATAAATATATTTAGATAGGATCAAATCCAATCATTTTTGCTGTAAAATAGAGATTCATCAAAGACATTTTTCATTTTCACAGCTCATACGGCAAAGAACACTTTTGTATACCCAAAAGTTTCTTCTGTCCCTGTTCAAGATGGAGAACTTGACATCCTTCAATAAGAAAGTAGTTAAGAAATTTTAATTGCTAACAGGAAGAAAATCATTGCTTTGTGAACACCACGATCCTTAGTTACAATGTTACATTGATGAAAGGAGGACATATACTGTATGAATGTACCATCTCCTTTTATCAATGTAACATGTTCCCAACAAGACACTTCACATCACAGAGCCTCCACGTGACTACTCAAGAGTAGCTAGAGGAATTTAAAAGTCAACGAAAAGATAATTACGTTTCTGACTGGAGAGAGGACCATATGAAAAGTCCATCTCCATTCCTCAATATAACGTCATATTCCCAACAAATGAGGAGGAGATACTGGACACCATATGAAAGGTCCATCTCCATTCCTCAATATAACGTCATGTTCCCAACAAATGAGGAGGAGATACTGGACACCATATGAAAGGTCCATCTCCATTCCTCAATATAACGTCATGTTCCCAACAAAGGAGGAGGAGATACTGTACACCATATGAAAGGTCCATCTCCATTCCTCAATATAACGTCATGTTCCCAACAAATGAGGAGGAGATACCGGACACCATATGAAAGGTACATCTCCATTTCTCAATATAACGTCATGTTCCCAACAAATGAGGAGATACCGGACACCATATGAAAGGTCCATCTCCATTCCTCAATATAACGTCATGTTCCCAACAAATGAGGAGGAGATGCTGGACACCATATGAAAGGTCCATCTCCATTCCGCAATATAACGTCATGTTCCCAACAAATGAGGAGGAGATACTGGACACCATATGAAAGGTCCATCTCCATTCATCAATATGACGTCATGTTCCCAAAAAATGAGGAGGAGATACTGGACACCATATGATAGGTCCATCTCCATTCCTCAATATAACGTCATGTTCCCAACAAATGAGGAGGAGATACCGGACACCATATGAAAGGTCCATCTACATTCCTCAATATAACGTCATGTTCCCAACAAATGAGGAGATACTGGACACCATATGAAAGTTCCATCTCCGTTCCTCAATATAACGTCATGTTCCCAACAAATGAGGAGGAGATACTGGACACCATATGAAAGGTCCATCTCCGTTCCTCAATATGACGTCATGTTCCCAACAAATGAGGAGGAGATACTGGACACCATATGAAAGGCCCATCTCCATTCCTCAATATAACGTCATGTTCCCAACAAATGAGGAGGAGATACTGGACACCATATGGAAGGTCCATCTCCATTCCTCAATATAACGTCATGTCTCCAACAAATGAGGAGGAGATACTGGACACCATATGAAAGGTCCATCTCCATTCCTCAATATAACGTCATGTCCCCAACAAATGAGGAGGAGATACTGGACACCATATGAAAGGTCCATCTCCATTCCTCAATATAACGTCATGTTCCCAACAAATAAGGAGGAGATACTGGACACCATATGGAAGGTCCATTTTGGTACGATCTGAGTAAATTGTATTCTTAAATTGTATTTTATTCATATTTTGTGGTTATAATTGAAACCAATTCCATATTCAAGCTCAGAGACACGTATTGCTTTTTTTTTAAAAATATGCTTTCCTACAGGTGGGATCCATGTCTGGAATACCGCAGAGAGGCATCATCTCTTACCTGGAGACGGATATGAAGAGGACAGTGACATCACACAATGTTCTCCGGGATTGAATCCCATGACTCGGAACATTCACAGACCTTACCAGTTGAGGAGATCAATGGATCCCTCGAATCCTGAGGAATGTTCGGATAGATCACAAACTGCCCCTCCAGATATCCATCTAAGATCTCACACTGCGGAAAGCACAACAGATCCATCGAATTCCCAGGAATCATTCAATGACAGAGAGAGTTCATTGTCAAGTTTGGTGTGTGGGAGTAGAGCACTTGTCAGACACAAGAAAAGTAACACAGCTGAGCGTCCCTATTCATGTCCAGAGTGCGGAAAATGCTTTAATAAGAAAGGAAAACTTATTGTACACCAGAGAAGTCACACAGGTGAGCGACCGTTTTCCTGTTCAGTGTGCGGGAAGTGTTTCAGTAAGAAAGGAAATCTTAGTGTGCACCAAAGAAATCACACGGGTGAGCATTTGTATTCCTGTTCGGCGTGTGGAAAATGTTTTCCTGAGAAAGGAAGACTTATTCGACACCAGAGAATTCACACTGGTGAACGTCCTTTTTCCTGTTCAGAGTGTGGGAAATGTTTCAAAGAGAAAGCAGATCTTATTAGACACCAGAAATGCCACAGTGGCGAGCGTCCCTTTACCTGTTCAGAGTGCGGGAAATGTTTTTCTAGGAAAGGAAGCCTTCAGTTACACCAGAGAATTCACACCCAGGATGGCCTTATTTCATGCTTAGAGTGCGGGAAATGTTTCACTAAAAAAGCAGACCTCAAAAGACACCAGAGAAGTCACACAGGTGAGCGTCCATTTTCCTGTTCAGAGTGCGGCAAATGTTTTACTGAGAAAGGGCACCTTATAAGACACCAGAGAATTCACACTGGTGAGCGTCCTTTTACCTGTTCAGAGTGCGGGAAACGTTTCACTCAGAAAGAAGATCTTGTTCGACACCAGAGAAGTCACACCGGCGAGCGCCCTTTTTCCTGTTCAGAGTGCGGGAAATGTTTTCTTGAGAAAAGAAGCCTTCAAGCGCACGAAACACTTCACACAGGCGAGCGTCCTTTTCCCTGTTCAGAGTGCGGAAAAAGTTTTACGCAACATAGTGTATTCCTTAGACACCAGAGTATTCACAAGGGTGAAAATTCTTTTCCATGTTCTGAGTGCGGGAAATGTTTTTCTAGGAAAGATAGTCTGGGTGAACACCAGAAAATTCACACTTGGGATCGCCCTTTAACATGTTGAGAGTGCGGGAAATGTTTTACACAAAGAAAATCTCATAAGGAAATTATTCAGCCAGTAGAACAACTGTGCGAATCGAATTTATAGAGGGGGAACACCTTAGCAAAAGTGATATTTTGGTTATAGGTGAAGTCTCAGGTGTTGCGTCACGTACATTCCTTGGAGAACCCATTGGTAAGACCTGACTATTACCTGTCGTATCTCCTAGTCATGGGCTGGTCCCACACAAAGATGGCATCGTGGTATTAACTGTGGGAATACATGGGCAAATATGGCCATACATGGGCAATACACTAGTGACTGTGATAGCAGATGGGAAACACTGGCAATCATGAACATCCACATGGGCAACAAATGGGCAATCATGGCAATACATACACAACTATATAAGTATGTGGACAACAAACATGCAATGGTGGCAATAAAAGACGATAAAAAACAGAAATAATAACTAGAGTCATGTCTGTCTGCCTATTAATTTCAGAATGGATTCATGTAAAAAAAACAAAATGAAATATTCCGCTGCATCCAATCAGGAATTGAAGTCTTAGTTATGGGACCACTTACATTGGCTATCGCTGCAAATGGTGTCCTTACATTGGTGGCCATTGTTGAGAATGGCTCCTACATTACAGAGGGGCTGGAGGAAGGGGGTACTCTTACAACTAAAAAACTTTTTTTTGGGAAAGAGGACATTGGAAGGAACCTAAATGAAAAGCTACTATAGACAATGGAGAGCTGTCAGAGAATGTAGTGTGGATGGTGGGGGAGGAGAGCTGTCAGAGAATGTAGTGTGGATGGTGGGGGGAGGAGAGCTGTCAGAGAATGTAGTGTGGATTGTGGGGGGAGGAGAGCTGTCAGAGAATGTAGTGTGGATGGTGGGGGGAGGAGAGCTATCAAAGAATGTAGTGTGGATGGTGGAGGAGGAGAGCTGTCAAAGAATGTAGTGTGGATGGTGGGGGGAGGAGAGCTGTCAGAGAATGTAGTGTGGATGGTGGGAGGAGAGCTGTCAGAGAATGTAGTGTGAATGGTGGGAGGAGATCTGTCATAGAATGTAGTGTGGATGGTGGAGGAGGAGAGCTGTCAGAGAATGTAGTGTGGATGGTAGAGGAGGAGAGCTGTCAAAGAATGTAGTGTGGATGGGGGAGGAGAGCTGTCAGAGAATGTAGTGTGGATGGTGGGGGAGGAGAGCTGTCAGAGAATGTAGTGTGGATGGTGGAGGAGGAGAGCTGTCAGAGAATGTAGTGTGGATGGTGGGGGAGGAGAGCTGTCAGAGATTGTAGTGTGGATGGTGGGAGGAGAGCTGTCAGAGAATGTAGTGTGGATGGTGAGGGGAGGTGAGCTGTCAGAGAATGTAGTGTGGATGGTGGAGGAGATCTGTCAAAGAATGTAGTGTGGATGGTGGAGGAGAGCTGTCAGAGAATGTAGTGTGGATGGTGGAGGAGAGCTGTCAGAGAATGTAGTGTGGATGGTGGGGGAGTAGAGCTGTCAGAGAATGTAGCGTGGATGATGGGGGAGTAGAGCTGTCGGAGAATGTAGTGTAGATGGTGGAGAGGAGAGCTGTCAGAGAATGTAGTGTGGATGGGGGAGGAGAGCTGTCAGAGAATGTAGTGTGGATGGTGGAAGGAGAGCTGTCAGTGAATGTAGTGTGGATGGTGGAGGAGAGCTGTCAGAGAATGTAGTGTGGATGGTGGAGGAGAGCTGTCAGAGAATGTAGTGTGGATGGTGGAGGAGAGCTGTCAGAGAATGTAGTGTGGATGGTGGAGGAGAGCTGTCAGAGAATGTAGTGTGGATGGTGGAGAGGAGAGCTGTCGGAGAATGTAGTGTGGATGGGGGAGGAGAGCTGTCAGAGCATGTAGTGTGGATGGTGGGAGGAGAGCTGTCAGTGAATGTAGTGTGGATGGTGGAGGAGAGCTGTCAGAGAATGTAGTGTGGATGGTGGAGGAGTAGAGCTGTCAGAGAATGTAGTGTGGATGTGGAGGAGAGCTGTCAGAGAATGTAGTGTGGATGGTGGGGGAGGAGAGCTGTCAGAGAATGTAGTGTGGATGGTGGGGGGAGGAGAGCTGTCAGAGAATGTAGTGTGGATGGTGGGGGGAGGAGAGCTGTCAGAGAATGTAGTGTGGATGGTGGGGGGAGGAGAGCTGTCAGAGAATGTAGTGTGGATGGTGGGGGGAGGAGAGCTATCAAAGAATGTAGTGTGGATGGTGGAGGAGGAGAGCTGTCAAAGAATGTAGTGTGGATGGTGGGGGGAGGAGAGCTGTCAGAGAATGTAGTGTGGATGGTGGGAGGAGAGCTGTCAGAGAATGTAGTGTGAATGGTGGGAGGAGATCTGTCATAGAATGTAGTGTGGATGGTGGAGGAGGAGAGCTGTCAGAGAATGTAGTGTGGATGGTAGAGGAGGAGAGCTGTCAAAGAATGTAGTGTGGATGGGGGAGGAGAGCTGTCAGAGAATGTAGTGTGGATGGTGGGGGAGGAGAGCTGTCAGAGAATGTAGTGTGGATGGTGGAGGAGGAGAGCTGTCAGAGAATGTAGTGTGGATGGTGGGGGAGGAGAGCTGTCAGAGATTGTAGTGTGGATGGTGGGAGGAGAGCTGTCAGAGAATGTAGTGTGGATGGTGGGGGGAGGAGAGCTGTCAGAGAATGTAGTGTGGATGGTGGGAGGAGAGCTGTCAGAGAATGTAGTGTGAATGGTGGGAGGAGATCTGTCATAGAATGTAGTGTGGATGGTGGAGGAGGAGAGCTGTCAGAGAATGTAGTGTGGATGGTAGAGGAGGAGAGCTGTCAAAGAATGTAGTGTGGATGGGGGAGGAGAGCTGTCAGAGAATGTAGTGTGGATGGTGGGGGAGGAGAGCTGTCAGAGAATGTAGTGTGGATGGTGGAGGAGGAGAGCTGTCAGAGAATGTAGTGTGGATGGTGGGGGAGGAGAGCTGTCAGAGATTGTAGTGTGGATGGTGGGAGGAGAGCTGTCAGAGAATGTAGTGTGGATGGTGAGGGGAGGTGAGCTGTCAGAGAATGTAGTGTGGATGGTGGAGGAGATCTGTCAAAGAATGTAGTGTGGATGGTGGAGGAGAGCTGTCAGAGAATGTAGTGTGGATGGTGGAGGAGAGCTGTCAGAGAATGTAGTGTGGATGGTGGGGGAGTAGAGCTGTCAGAGAATGTAGCGTGGATGATGGGGGAGTAGAGCTGTCGGAGAATGTAGTGTAGATGGTGGAGAGGAGAGCTGTCAGAGAATGTAGTGTGGATGGGGGAGGAGAGCTGTCAGAGAATGTAGTGTGGATGGTGGAAGGAGAGCTGTCAGTGAATGTAGTGTGGATGGTGGAGGAGAGCTGTCAGAGAATGTAGTGTGGATGGTGGAGGAGAGCTGTCAGAGAATGTAGTGTGGATGGTGGAGGAGAGCTGTCAGAGAATGTAGTGTGGATGGTGGAGGAGAGCTGTCAGAGAATGTAGTGTGGATGGTGGAGAGGAGAGCTGTCGGAGAATGTAGTGTGGATGGGGGAGGAGAGCTGTCAGAGCATGTAGTGTGGATGGTGGGAGGAGAGCTGTCAGTGAATGTAGTGTGGATGGTGGAGGAGAGCTGTCAGAGAATGTAGTGTGGATGGTGGAGGAGTAGAGCTGTCAGAGAATGTAGTGTGGATGTGGAGGAGAGCTGTCAGAGAATGTAGTGTGGATGGTGGGGGAGGAGAGCTGTCAGAGAATGTAGTGTGGATGGTGGGGGGAGGAGAGCTGTCAGAGAATGTAGTGTGGATGGTGGGGGGAGGAGAGCTGTCAGAGAATGTAGTGTGGATGGTGGGGGGAGGAGAGCTGTCAGAGAATGTAGTGTGGATGGTGGGGGGAGGAGAGCTATCAAAGAATGTAGTGTGGATGGTGGAGGAGGAGAGCTGTCAAAGAATGTAGTGTGGATGGTGGGGGGAGGAGAGCTGTCAGAGAATGTAGTGTGGATGGTGGGAGGAGAGCTGTCAGAGAATGTAGTGTGAATGGTGGGAGGAGATCTGTCATAGAATGTAGTGTGGATGGTGGAGGAGGAGAGCTGTCAGAGAATGTAGTGTGGATGGTAGAGGAGGAGAGCTGTCAAAGAATGTAGTGTGGATGGGGGAGGAGAGCTGTCAGAGAATGTAGTGTGGATGGTGGGGGAGGAGAGCTGTCAGAGAATGTAGTGTGGATGGTGGAGGAGGAGAGCTGTCAGAGAATGTAGTGTGGATGGTGGGGGAGGAGAGCTGTCAGAGATTGTAGTGTGGATGGTGGGAGGAGAGCTGTCAGAGAATGTAGTGTGGATGGTGAGGGGAGGTGAGCTGTCAGAGAATGTAGTGTGGATGGTGGAGGAGATCTGTCAAAGAATGTAGTGTGGATGGTGGAGGAGAGCTGTCCGAGAATGTAGTGTGGATGGTGGAGGAGAGCTGTCAGAGAATGTAGTGTGGATGGTGGGGGAGTAGAGCTGTCAGAGAATGTAGCGTGGATGATGGGGGAGTAGAGCTGTCGGAGAATGTAGTGTGGATGGTGGAGAGGAGAGCTGTCAGAGAATGTAGTGTGGATGGGGGAGGAGAGCTGTCAGAGAATGTAGTGTGGATGGTGGGAGGAGAGCTGTCAGTGAATGTAGTGTGGATGGTGGAGGAGAGCTGTCAGAGAATGTAGTGTGGATGGTGGAGGAGAGCTGTCAGAGAATGTAGTGTGGATGGTGGAGGAGAGCTGTCAGAGAATGTAGTGTGGATGGTGGAGGAGAACTGTCAGAGAATGTAGTGTGGATGGTGGAGAGGAGAGCTGTCGGAGAATGTAGTGTGGATGGGGGAGGAGAGCTGTCAGAGCATGTAGTGTGGATGGTGGGAGGAGAGCTGTCAGTGAATGTAGTGTGGATGGTGGAGGAGAGTTGTCAGAGAATGTAGTGTGGATGGTGGAGGAGTAGAGCTGTCAGAGAATGTAGTGTGGATGTGGAGGAGAGCTGTCAGAGAATGTAGTGTGGATGGTGGGGGGAGTAGAGCTGTCAGAGAATGTAGTGTGGATGGTGGGGGGAGTAGAGCTGTCAGAGAATGTAGTGTGGATGGTGGAGGAGAACTGTCAGAGAATGTAGTGTGGATGGTGGGGGAGTAGAGCTGTCAGAGAATGTAGTGTGGATGGTGGGAGGAGAGCTGTCGGAGAATGTAGTGTGGATGGTGGAGGAGAGCTGTCAGAGAATGTAGTGTGGATGGTGGGGGGAGGAGAGCTGTCAGAAAATGTAGTGTGGATGGTGGGGGAGGAGAGCTGTCAGAGAATGTAGTGTGGATGGTGGGGGAGGAGAGCTATCAGAATGTAGTGTGGATGGTGGGAGGAGAGCTATCAGAATGTAGTGTGGATGGTGGGAGGAGAGCTGTCAGAGAATGTAGTGTGGATGTTGGGAGGAGAGCTGTCAGAGAATGTAGTGTGGATGTTGGGAGGAGAGCTGTCAGAGAATGTAGTGTGGATGTTGGGAGGAGAGCTGTCAGAGAATGTAGTGTGGATGTTGGGAGGAGAGCTGTCAGAGAATGTAGTGTGGATGGTGGAGGAGAGCTGTCAGAGAATGTAGTGTGGATGTTGGGAGGAGAGCTGTCAGAGAATGTAGTATGGATGGTGGAGGAGAGCTGTCAGAGAATGTAGTGAGAATGATGATGAGAGAGATACCAGGGAATTTAGTGTCGTTATTGAGGGTGGAGGAGATATGGAGGTATGTTCCAGTCAATATCGTGGGAACAGGGGCAGGAGGAGCTTATGGAGAATGTATTGTGAATTGAAGAAGCTCCCAAAGAATGTAGTACAGGAATTGGGGCTGCAGAGTGTTTAGTGATGTTGACATTGTTGAAGGAGCAATCTGTGTGTCTCTACCATTGTATGGGTAGTTCTGAGTGAGCAATGTGTGCTGGGGGACTTTTTCAGTATTGCAGTGCATAGTTATGGAGGAGACTGGATTGCATAGAACCCACACATCCTTTGTAATGAATCTTCCTTGGTTTGATTCTCTTAAGATCCAGTAGAAATATGGAGAAACCAAACTTGGTGCCCAACTCTTTCGAAGACTATGAGGGAAATGTTGATAGTCAATTCTGGACTTTTTTGGGTTGACAGCAGACCTCCCAATTTCAGAAGTTGAGAAAGATGGACAACCTGCAAAGAGTGCTGTTGTTGGGTATGGCCTAAAGGAACATGGGTAAGTATTGTTTAAGCCTGCTCTCAATACACACATAGTACACATTTGCCACAGTCCTTGTACCCATAAAATATTTCTCTTCCACAATCGAGAGTTTCAAGCACTCAGCCAACATTTTGTCTGAAACTGCCTTAAAGAAAAAGTTTATTAAACAATTAAAACTACTTAGAAATCAACAACTGTTTAGGCCAGCCTTTTTCAACCAGGGTGCCCGGGCATCTTGGGGTGCCTTGAGGTTTCTTCAGGGGTGCCTTGGAAAAATGTCTAAAAATTGCCCAGAACTTGTATACAAGTTACACAAAGCCACGGGCTTTCATTGTGCACCATTACGACCTTCTAGCTGCTGGCTTCCTACAACCAATGACATCATCAGTTGATAAGGAGGATGTCAGCTACCTGCGCAGCGTCCTAGAAGGACCCTTCAAAAAGTGTATTTGCTTTGGAAGAATAAATCACCTCTAATGTTGGGTGTTCTAAGTGTATGGATGTTGCTGTCTTATATAAATGTTTCACATTTAGAATGGAGTGCCTCAAGACTGTCCATAATTTTAAAGGGTGCCTTGGGACTGTCCATAATTTTAAAGGGTGCCTCAAGACTGTCCATAATTTTTAAGGGTGCCTCGGGACTGTCCATAATTTTAAAGGGTGCCTTGGGACTGTCCATAATTTTAAAGGGTGCCTCAGGACTGTCCATAATTTTGAAGGGTTCCTCAAGACTGTCTATAATTTTAAAGGGTGCCTTGGAACTGTCCATAATTTTAAAGGGTGCCTCAGGACTCTCCATAATTTTAAAGGGTTCCTCAAGACTGTCTATAATTTTAAAGGGTGCCTCAGAAGTGTCCATAATTTTTAAGGGTGCCTTGGGACTGTCCATAATTTTAAAGGGTGCCTCAGGACTGTCCATAATTTTTAAGGGTGCCTCGGGACTGTCCATAATTTTAAAGGGTGCCTCGGGACTCTCCATAATTTTAAAGGGTGCCTTGGGACTGTCCATAATTTTAAAGGGTGCCTCAAGACTATCCATAATTTTAAAGGGTGCCTCGGGACTCTCCATAATTTTTCAGGGTGCCTTGAGTGAAAAAAGGTTGAGAAACACTGGTTTAGATAACAAACATTTTTGGTCAGGAGTATGTAATGCACAGCAGTAAGCCCTATATTATGTAAAACACAATGTGTAGATCACAACAGTCAGCTGTGTACAGTATATCAGTTATGTTTTTGGTCAGCAGAAGGAAAAGATGGCTTGTGTCTATGGTCAACTGATGGAAAAAAAAAAATGGCTGGTGTTGGTGGTCACCCGGAGATAAAAAAAAGCCTGGCACTGATTATCAGTTGGAGGAAAAATGCTCGTTGTTGGTGGCCAGGGGTAGGAGAAATGCCCAGGATTGGGGTCAGCAAAAGGGAAAAAAATGCCTTGTCTTTGTGCGATGAGACCAGGTCACCACACCGCTTACTTTCTTGATCAACACGAATTCTGAGGGTACAATGTGGCCCACAAAGTTTATTGAAGGCTGAGCAAATTTACATTTGTCAAGGGAGAGCTTCAGGCCTTTTCTCCTGAAGCAGAATGGGCAAGGAACTTGAGGATGCTAAATTTCTTCCTAGAAATGTGAGCAGAGTCCTTGCACAAGCAATTAATGGACTGAGCTTTTCAGGACACCAGACTCAATGTCCCCTTTCGAAATCTCCTCCTCTAGGACAAGACACCTCTGCTCCAGGTCTACAGCAAACCCAAATACTCCTGTGCTTGGGGATGGACTCAGCATGAGCTATGGCTACATCTCAGATGTCCTGAAATGTGCACTCCTTGCTGCCCTCAAAGGACCGGGTGTGGCAGGCGCAGCACCCTTTGGTGCCTAGTGCGCTGTGGCATTAGAAAAATTATGCAATTGCTGATTCTTTGTTTAATTAGACTGACTTTACTCTGTAATTCCTCCAATGCCGCTCTATGGATGCAGTAGGTTTAAAGAGCACACCGAATACTTTAGTTAACTTCTTTAATAACTTCAATCTTCTTCATATAACTGCTTACAATGGCTTGTTTCATTTATCATACAGTAGCTTATTTCTTTATATTACAGTAGTTTGATTCGATAGCTTATCTCGATAGGTTCAATAGATTTGATAAATTCGTTCTGTTTATTTCGATAGATTGATAAATTCACTTGGATTTATAAATTCGTTAATTACTCTACAGTGACTTGATTTGTAAGTTCGTAAATTTGGTGGAACTACAAGTAAACACACACAACAGTTTTTACATACAGATCTACCTGCATTACTAAACAACAGAGGAAAACACAAGTGCATTAAATACCTATTTGGCCTTCTCTGTTTCCATAAAGCTCTTCTGATTGGAACTGTCTGTTTCCTCTTCTGTCTGCTGAGCATGTGTCTCTAGAAAATCCTAGCAGGGAGTTTTACACAGGCATAAATGTGAAACTGGCTGGGATTGGTTAAGGCTCTGTACAGTGTGAGGCTGTCTGTGATTGGCTCATCTTTAACTAACTCTTAAAGGCATATTTTCCTTTTCTGCTTCTGCTAACACAATGAATATAGAAATATCATATAACAATCAAAGACATAAATTACAGCAATGATTTTGCTTTTGGCTTTAACATATGTACATATATACTGTACTGAGGTTATTGGCAGGTTTGGTATACACATATATGTGAACCATATTAACAACCTAGGACTGGTCTTAGCTGGCCAGCTACACCGGGGTAGTCCAAATGCACTAGATATAAAGAAAACAAACAGAGGGCCAATGTTCCTAGTGCATTACCGTAAACAACATTTATTGAGGAAATAAAAATAGGTATCGTACTCACAAATGACAAATGTCAAAGGCACATCGTAAAGAACAGCACTGTCCAATCCACACTACGTGGCCATCCGCAATGAAAACCCTGGACTTTCAACAAACTAACGCATTTCGAGGACTTGCCTCTTCCTCAGAGCCAACCCAAGAGGCAAGTCCTCTTGGGTTTCTAACGCATTTCGAGGACTTGCCTCTTGGGTTGGCTCTGAGGATTAGAAGCCAGGAACTAAATTTTCTTGGCACCTATCTAGGAGGGTGCTGCACATATCAGAAAGTGTGCGATGCAACACAAGAATGGACCATGAGGGTAGGGGCTAAAAAGTTAAAGGAGAAGTTTGGGCTATAAAAAAAAACAAAACCCCATAAAAACCTCCATGGTGCAGCTGTACCATGTTTGCTCTAAGCCTGGGAACTAAGCAATCACATAACCACTGATCACTCAGGTCTCACTCTGCGCAGAGCGGGGTCTCGGCTCTGCCCCTCCGGCACTCAATGGATCATCGAGTTGGTGACGGGGCGGTAGCAGCTGGCTTTGGCTCTCAAAGATGAGAGCCAAAGGAAGCCAATCAGGCAGCTTGGTCAATCCCAACAATGGATCCTTCCAGAGTAGGGTTTCTGATTAGGGTGGTCATTAAATTCACTTAGAGCCTTATCTGCAATAAATTAGCCTCAGAACCCGTGTCATTATTAGGTGTTCGGTGTTAAAGGGTTGAGGTGGCCACCCTATTCCAGAGCCTGGTGCCGCTCTGTGACAACAGCTAATCGTGGACAATAGTAAAAGCAAGTGCACTC
Source organism: Staurois parvus (assembly GCF_062004578.1). NCBI lineage: Eukaryota > Metazoa > Chordata > Amphibia > Anura > Ranidae > Staurois > Staurois parvus. Next base: position 4,417,362 of record NW_028318245.1, on the reverse strand, counting down.
CCATGACCCAGAAGAGAAGTATGGGGGGTAAGCTTTGGCTGTACTTATAATGTAGGCTGCAGTAGGGATCTCACTGGCAGCACATAGAAAGCACAGACAGGAAGTGATGTCAGATGCAGACAGGAAGTGATGTCAGGTACAAATATGAAGTTCCGGGTGAGAGGTGACCTGAGAAGACGTTGAGAGGAGACATTGCTGGAACTGGCAACAGAGGAGGTAATAAGATCCTGTTTTATATTTACACCCAATAGCCTCCCCATCATGCCTGTTCTCTTCGTCCATCGTCATGCCCGTCCTCTTCCTCCACAGTCATGTCCGTCCTCTTCCTCCATTGTCATGACCATCCTCTTCCTCGTCACGCCCGTCCTCTTCCTCCATCGTCATGACCGTCCTCTTCCTCTATCGTCATGCCTGTCCTCTTCCTCCATCGTCATGTCCGTCCTCTTCCTCCATCGTCATGTCCGTCCTCTTCCTCCATCGTCACGCCCGTCCTCTTCCTCCATAGTCACGTCCGTCCTCTTCCTCCATAGTCACGTCCGTCTTCTTCCTCTATCGTCATAACCGTTCTCTTCCTCCATAGTCACCGTGACGTCTTTTATCTCCAGCAGCTTTTGGTACATAAATATTATAGTGTATTAAAATATATACAAAGATCCATCCTACATATAGAGCCATTTATCCAATTGTTAGGCTTGCCATCTCACTCCTTTAACACCGAACACATATTAAGGACACAGGTTCTGTGGCTGATTAAAGTCATAATTAAACTCCCTTAGTGCCTTCTCTGCATTAAGTTGACCCCAGAACCCGTGTCATTAATATGTGTTCGGTGTCAAAGGGGTGCGGTGGCAACCCTACCAACCGTCCATCCAGAGCTTCTGGTTTATAGACCGGATACGTCCTGAACATAGAACCATTTATCCAACCGTCCATCCAGAGCCTCTGGTTTATAGACCGGATACGTCCTAAATATAGAACCATTTATCCAACCGTCCATCCGGAGCCTCTGGTTTATAGACCGGATACGTCCTAAATATAGAACCATTTATCCAACCGTCCATCCGGAGCCTCTGGTTTATAGACCGGATACGTCCTAAATATAGAACCATTTATCCAACCGTCCATCCAGAGCCTCTGGTTTATAGACCGGATACGTCCTAAATATAGAACCATTTATCCAACCGTCCATCCAGAGCCTCTGGTTTATAGACCGGATACGTCCTAAATATAGAGCCATTTATCCAACCGTCCATCCAGAGCCTCCGGTTTATAGACCGGATACGTCCTAAATGTAGAACCATTTATCCAACCGTCCATCCAGAGCCTCCGGTTTATAGACCGGATACGTCCTAAATATAGAGCCATTTATCCAACCATCCATCCAGAACCTCTGGTTTATAGACCAGATACATCCTAAATATAGAGCCATTTATCCATATAGTTGAGCTGCTAATTTGCCAACCATTGCATTGTCAACAGGGTAGTGCATAGTAGAAAATCATGAATAAGTGAGAGATTGCCCTGTCATGTGATCTGGTAAAGGCAAGGATGTTTTTTTCTATCCCAGACTAAGGAGTGGAATTGAGTTAAGGCCAGAAAGAATGCCGTATTCCCAAATATAGGGGATCAGATGTCCATACTTGTGTGAGAACGGTAGCTAAGAGAAAAGTTTGTCACAAAGCATATGAAGATGGCGGTGAGGGCTGGGGTGGTAGGATGCAATGTATTTCTGAACCTTGATTAATCCAGGCGAAAGCCTTTAAGTCACAGGAGGAGAGAGCCTGTTCATTTTCAAGACAATATTTGAGAGGTTGGCACTGAAACCAGTTGCCTGGTAGAAGTCTGAACTGATGAGGTCGGCCTTCCTTGTATCTCCTGCCCAGGCCCCACTGAAGGTAGAAAAGATGGTGCTGAGGGACAGGAAGAACATGAGTACTTGCACAAGCTCCACCCTTGAAATTAGGATGGGTGACGATTGTCGTGCAAAGGTGTGGGTGGCGTGAACCCCAAATAAGCAAACCCTTTTTCTGTAGGGTCTGGTGGAATGAGCGGGGGTCACTATGGGAATGGCATGGAAAGTGTATAGGAAAAATGTCAATTTTGAAATATTGATCTACCACGTCATGAGTAGAGGCCACGGTGATATGGGAGGGTTTTTTGGAGGAGAGGAATGTAATTCAGGAAGTAAAGTTGGAAGAGGTCTGCTGGGACTTGAATACCAATATATTTCAATGGGTGGGTTTGTCATGGTCAGGGGTAAGGCTTGGAGACCAGCAGCTATAGTAGTAGAGAGACTCCTACTGACCAGCAGGAAAAGTACAAAGGCAGTGTGATGGGAGTCACTTTGGGTGGGGGGCCCGTGGAACACAGCTCACTTTGGAGAGGTGGGGAGACCCCTGTCTCAGCTCCCCATATCCCTATTATGTGTAAGTCACCCTGTGCCTGTTAGGGATACAGGGTGATCTGTCCTAATATTGTATAGACATGTATAGGTGGGGTGGGGGTTGTGGATTGTTTGGTGTTGTGTGGCTGCATCCCATTATTCTGTTGTTTGTCAGGCTTGGGAGCAAACTATTATGGGATGTATGTGTTTATGTGTATTGGCTTGGTGGGGGGTGTCTCCAGCAGCCCTCCCTCCTGGTGGGACTGTCTGCTGGTGTATCTCTTGTTACTAAATGTAGATTGCCTCGCCATGTGTCATTCTGCAGGGAGGGGGCATTGCCCCCTGAGTGTATAAATCTTGTATCTGTGTTCAAATAAACTAGTCTATCTCCTGGTTTACTTCAAGACTGGTGTCGTCTAGTCTTGTGTGGTCGGCTGTGGTGTCTGTGGTCGGTGTTCGGACGGGGAAGCGGTAGTCTAACGGAAGTACCCAAGCGGAGTCTAGGGTCGGTTCCGTTACAGGCAGGTCACCCGAGGCGTGGGGTCTAAGCACTAATTGGTGTTCATAAGAGCTTCTGATGGTGGAGATGGGTGTTAGTACCAGGTCACGGTCCTCAGGATTGCCCCACCAGCAGGTGAGAAAGCCGGGATCCAGCAGCAGATATAGCTGGTAGGGATCGTGCATAAGAATGGTCAGTAAACAAGTCAAAAGTTGGTAACAAGTGGCTACAGGTTGGGTTTTGGCGGAAGGAACAAGCCAAAGGTCGGTAACCAGTGGTAGAGAAGGTATGGACCACACTAGGAGTGACAAAAACAAGATACTGTATTAAAAACATGGCTTAAATAGGAAGTTCATGGGAGGAGCAAAGAGTTCAAGATTCATGGGAAACAAGGTAGGAGGGATAAGAGAGGGAGCTGTTCGGCATCTCAGGTGGCCCTACAAGGTGAGCTACTGCCAGACACAGCAGAGGTCCTAGGTTTAGATCCAATTCCTGACATGGTCCATTTTTTGAAGGGAACATTTTGGTCGAGTAATAAATCTTGTCCCTGGGATAAAGAAATATTTAGGATCTCAGATTCAGAATAGCTGACTTTAAAGTTACCAAGCAAGCTGGGAATAGTAGAGGGCATGGTCATCTGTGGGGGTTTGTGACCTACACTAATAGGTCATCTGTGAACACGAGTCTTATATTTATCATTTTTATTTGCATGTATATTTTTATATGTATCATTTATATAAATGTTGAGTAGTTTTGTAGCCCTGATGAAGGGAGAATCTGTTTTGTCCCTGAAATGTGTTGGTTTTTTCCTCCTCTGACCCAATTTTATCAGTAGAAGGTTACACATTTATTTGGTACTCTGTATATAATTGAATTCTCAACTCTTGTTTTTCTTCCATTTTCAAAGGGAGGTCCCCGTTCGTGGAGTGCTGCCGTACCGCAGCCAGTGCGCCACGTGATAATTTGTTTGACCTATCGAAAATCCTTATCCTGCTGTTCATTTTGGACTGTTTAGATCACATGACCACATCAATGAAGATGGAGACAGACCAAAGACATGTGAGAGAGAGGATATTGGACCTCACCCTGGAGATCATCTACCTGCTGACCGGAGAGGTGAGGAGGATTCTGGGAGGTCACATGACATCACTCTGATCTCTATTAATAAAACACGGACCTGACCGGAGAGGTGAGGAGGATTCTGGGAGGTCACATGACATCACTCTCATCTCTATTAATAAAATATATACCTGACCAGAGAGGTGAGGAGGATTCTGGGAGATCACATGACATCACTCTCATCTCTATTAATAAAACACAGACCTGAACGGAGAGGTGAGGAGGATTCTGGGAAGTCTGTGGTGATAATTGTTACTTCCTCTCTATACACAGGATTATAAAGTAGTGAAGAAAATATCTGGTGATCCATTAATGTCCAGCAGTTGTCTCCTGGGGACATCACCCATCACAGGGCCTCCACCTCACTGCCTGACAACAGAGGGAACCAGTGCCAAGAAGATTCTAGAAGTCACCCAGAAGATGATGGAGCTGCTGACAGGAGAGGTGAGCGGTGCCGGGAATTCTGGTACATTCTCCAGTAACAGACAAGGGATGTGTCTGGATGGTGACTATATCATTGTGTGTGTCAGGTTCTTATAAGGTGTTGAAATATTCTTTTTTTCTCCATGGAGGAGTGGGAGTATTTAGAAGGACACAAGGACCTCTACAAGGATGTCATGATGGACAATCAGCCGCCCCTCACATCACCGGGTAAGAGGAGACTTTATTGTAAAGGAGAGAGCAGTACGGAGGGTCCACCTAGATCCCCCATCATCTGATAAACACATAGAAACAATGGATTCAGTCAGTGTGTGTGTTTCCTACAGATGGATCCAGTCATGGGAACCCACCAGAGAGATGTCCCCGTCCTCTGTATTCCCGGGATTCCACACAGGAAGATCCCACCATCCCTCACCATCATAAGGTAGATGGATCCAGTAATGGGAACCCACCAGAGAGATGCCCCCGTCCTCTGTATTCCCTGGATTCCACACAGGAAGATCCCACCATCCCTCACCATCATCAGGTAGATGGATCCAGTCATGGGAACCCACCAAAGAGATGTCCCCATCCTCTGGATTCCAAACAGGAAGGTCACACCATCCCCCACCATCATCAGGTAGATACAGAGTACACCTAAATATGTATTTCAAGTAATTGGATGAAATTCTTTTTGCCCCTTGTTATAAATGTGTAATATTATCTTGTGGTTTAGGCTGTAGAGGTGGAAGACCTAAAAATCAAGGTTAAAGAGGAAGAAGAAGAGAGGTTGGTGAGTGGAGATCAGCAGTCTATGAAGGAGGGGGAGATGATTGTGAAAATGAAGGAGGAGGAATCTTCTCTACACATAGATACAAGTAAGTAATGAACACGAAATGCCGAGACATTTTTGGAGGTTAAATCTTTTTCCTTCTGTAAAGCAAAGTTTGTTCTGTCCTTCTGACCCTTTTGCTCCCTTTGCCTCTATTGGTCCTTTTGACCCTTCTGCCCCTTTTAGCCCTTCTGATCTTTTTGTGCTTTCATCCCTTTTAAATCCCTTTGAACTTTAGGCCCCTTTTGCCCTTTTTTGATCCTTCTGACCCATGTTTCCTTTTTGGCCCTTTTACCCCTTTTGCCCTTTTTGGCCCTACTATACATTTTTTCCCTTTTTGCCACCTCTGCTCCTTATGGCCCCTTTGCCACTATTCTTTTGCCTTATACCACTTTTTTTTATTTTGGCTTTTTTTGACCCTTCTGAACGTTTAGGCCCTTTTGCCCCTTCTGCAAATTTTTCCCACTTTGCACCTTTTGGCTCGTCTAGCTTTTTTAGCACTTTTTCCCTTTTGGCTCTTTGGCTTCTTTACGTCCTTTGGGCCTTTCAGCCTTTTTGGCTCTTTTACCCCTCTGGCACTTCTGCCCTTTTGATCCTTTGGCCCTTCTGCCATTTTAACCTATCCAGCCCTTTTTACCCCTTTTATTCCTTTGCCCCTTTTTTGTCCTTTTTGCCTGTTTCAGCCCATATTAGCCCTTTTGTACCTGTTGTCCCTTGAGCTTTAATGTTCCTTTTGCCCTTTTGACAAATTGTGCCATGTTTGCACCTTTTTTTTTTTATTTTTTCCCTTTTGGTACTTTTGCCCCTTTTTGATAATTTTAGCACTTTTTGGCATTTTTGTCCCTTTTTGGTCCTTTTTTTCCCTATTGCCCCTTTAGGCACTTCTATTTCTTTCAAGATAGAGAACTTGACATCCTTGGGTAAGGAAAAAAATTATGGAAAGTCATAACTGCTAACAAGTAGAAAAATCACCTTTTCACTTTTCTAAAAAAAATAAGGTGGCGATATTGTCCACCATATGAAAGGTCCATCTCCATTCCTCAATATAATGTCATGTTCCCAACAAATGAGGAGGAGATACTGGACACCATATGAAAGGTCCATCTCCATTCCTCAATATAACGTCACTTTCCCAACAAATGAGGAGGAGATACTGGACACCATATGAAAGGTCCATCTCCATTCCTCAATATAACGTCATGTTCCCAATAAATGAGGAGGAGATACTGGACACCATATGAAAGGTCCATCTCCATTCCTCAATATAACGTCACTTTCCCAACAAATGAGGAGGAGATACTGGACACCATATGAAAGGCCCATCTCCATTCCTCAATATACCAACATGTTCCCAACAAATGAGGAGGAGATACTGGACACCATATGGAAGGTCCATCTCCATTCCTCAATATAATGTCATGTTCCCAACAAATGAGAAGGAGATACTGGACACCATATGAAAGATCCATCTCCATTCCTCAAGATAACGTCATGTTCCCAACAAATGAGGAGGAGATACTGGACACCATATGGAAGGTCCATCTCCATTCCTCAATATAATGTCATGTTCCCAACAAATGAGAAGGAGATACTGGACACCATATGAAAGGTCCATCTCCATTCCTCAATATAACGTCATGTTCCCAACAAATGAGGAGGAGATACTGGACATCATATGGAAGGTCCATCTCCATTCCTCAATATAATAGCACATTCCCAACAAATGAGGAGGAGATACTGGACACCATATGAAAGGTCCATCTCCATTCCTCAATATAATGTCATGTTCCCAACAAATGAGGAGGAGATACTGGACACCATATGAAAGGTCCATCTCCATTCCTCAATATAACATAATTTTTTTTTAATAACTTGAAGAATACTTGTAACTTGTTTTTTCTTTTTTTAAATTACTTTTCAACAGATGGGCACTATGTCTGGAATACCATGGAGAGACATCTTACTTTATCTACTGAATTTTGTGAAGAAAATATGGTTACTCCAGATAGCAATCAAAATTCTCAGAGTGCAGAAACATTGTCAAGTTCAGTGTGTGGGAACAGAGCACTTGTTAGACACAAGAAAAGTAACACAATCGTGGGTCCCTATTCATGTCCAGAGTGTGGGAAGTGTTTCAGTCAAAAAGGAAACCTCCTTAATCATCAGAAAAGCCACACAGGCGAATGCTCCTATTCATGTTCAGAGTGCGGGAAATGTTTCAGTCGTAAAAGAAAACTTATTCTACACCAGAGAATTCACACCGATGAACGTCCTTATTTATGCTCAGAGTGTGGAAAAAGTTTCACTGAAAAAAGAAGCCTTATTTTACACCATAGAATTCACACTGACGAGCGACCTTATTCCTGTGCGGAGTGTGGAAAATGTTTCACTCAACATATTATACTTCTTAGACACCAGAGCGTTCACGCAGGCCAAGGTTCTTTTTCATGTTCAGAGTGCGGGAAATGTTTCACGAGGAAATGCAGCCTGGTTGAACACCAGAAAATTCACACTCAGGACGGACTTTTGTCATGTTTAGAGTGCGGGAAAAGTTTCTCCAGGAGAGGGAGCCTTATCAGACACCAGAGAATTCACACCGGGGAACGTCCTTTTTCTTGTTCGGATTGCGGGAAATGTTTCACTCAGCAAAGCATACTTTTTAGACATCGCAGTATTCACACCGGCGAGCGGCCATTCGCCTGTTCACAGTGTGGGAAGGCTTTCTCTAGGAAAAGAAGTCTGATTGGACACCAGAAAATTCACATTCGGGATGGCTCTTTTTCGTGTTGAAATATTTGACACAAAAAAATGACCTAATAAAGCAACTGTTCGGGTGATCGAACGTGATTAACCACCCTGGCGGTCTGATTATGTCAGTATTGTTGAATGTCAAAGCGCTACATTGTTTTGCATGGAAATTTGTTGTTTTGTATTGTAGGCCTGTCATTCCTAGGAATAAATCACTGAAATCTGTCCGCACGAGAGTCTAGAAAACATCCCGAGAAAGTCTGAAACACAAAATCATAAATTATAATAAATATGCTCAGTCGCAGAATTGTCGCTGTCATCGCTTTCAGTGTCCGGATGACGAATTTCCCCCACGAATCACGATCGCTCAATTCTGCAAGCAATTATAATTCACTATTGCTGTTTTCTAGCTGGTCCAAGTGCTGGTTCACACCGGATGTGACTTGCAGAGAACCCCCCATCCTAACCTTGTCCCGCGATCCCCCCATCCTTGCCCAGGAAGGATGCAGACCCTAGTATCTGGCCCAGGAAGAAAGCAGAACTTGGTATCTGGCCCAGAAGGATGCAGACCCAGGTACCTGGCCCAGGAAGGATGCAGACCCTAGTACCTGGCCCAGGAAGAATGCAGACCCTAGTACCCGGTCCAGGAAGAATGCAGACCCTAGTACCCGGCCCAGGAAGGATGCAGACCCTAGTACCCGGCCCAGGAAGGATGCAGACCCTAGTACCCGGCCCAGGAAGAATGTTGACCCTAGTACCCGGCCCAGGAACAATGCAGACCCAAGTACCTGGCCAACGAAGGATGCAGACCCTAGTACCTGGCCCAGGAAGGATGCAGACCCTGGTACCTGGCCCAGGAAGAATGCAGACCCTGGTACCTGGCCCAGGAAGAATGAAGACCCTGGTACCTGGCCCAGGAAGAATGCAGACCCTGGTATCCGGCCCAGGAAGAATGCAGACCCAAGTACCTGGCCAATGAAGGATGCAGTCCCTAGTACCTGGCCCAGGAAGGATGCAGACCCTAGTACCTGGCGCAGGAAGAATGCAGACCCTAGAACCTGGCCCGGGAAGGAAGCAGACCCTAGTACCTAGCGCAGGAAAAATGCAGACCCTAGAACCTGGCCCAGAAGGATGCAGACCCTGGTACCTGGCCCAGGAAGAATGCAGACCCTGGTATCCAGCCCAGGAAGAATGCAGACCCAAGTACCTGGCCAATGAAGGATGCAGTCCCTAGTACCTGGCCCAGGAAGGATGCAGACCCTGGTATCCAGCCCAGGAAGAATGCAGACCCAAGTACCTGGCCAATGAAGGATGCAGACCCTAGTACCTGGCGCAGGAAGAATGCAGACCCTAGAACCTGGCCCAGGAAGGAAGCAGACCCTAGTACCTAGCCCAGGAAGAATGCAGACCCTAGTACCCGGCCCAGGAGGAATGCAGATCTTAGTACCTGGCCAAGGAAGCATGCAGACCCTCGACCCGGCTCAGGAAGGATGCAGACCCTGGAACCTGACCCAGGAAGAATGCAGACACTAGTACCTAGCCCAGGAAGAATGCAGACACTAGTACCTAGCCCAGGAAGAATGCAGACCCTAGTACCCGGCCCAGGAGGAATACAGATCTTAGTACCTGGCCCAGGAAGGATGCAGACCCTGGAACCTGACCCAGGAAGAATGCAGACCCTGGTACCTGGCCCAGGAAGAATGCAGACCCTGGAACCTGGCCCAGGAAGAATGCAGACCCTAGTACCCGGCCCAGGAAGAATGCAGACCCTAGTACTCGGCCCAGGAAGAATGCAGACCCTAGTACCTGGCCCAGGAATGATGCAGACCCTAGAACCTGGCGCAGGAAGAATGCAGACCCTAGTACCTGGCCAATGAAAAATGCAGACCCTAGTACCTGGCCCAGGAAGGATGCAGACCCTGGTACCTGGCCAAGGAAAAATGCAGACCCTAGTACCTGGCCCAGGAAGGATGCAGACCCTGGTACCTGGCCAAGGAAACATGCAGACCCTAGTACCTGGCCCAGGAAGAATGCAGACCCTGGAACCTGGCCCAGGAAGGATGCAGACCCTAGTACCTGTCCCAGGAAGGATGCAGACCCTAGTACCCAGCCCAGGAAGGATGCAGACCCTAGTACCTGGCCCAGGTAGGATGCATACCCTAGTACCCGGCCCAGGAAGGATGCAGACCCTAGTACCCGGCCCAGGAAGGATGCAGACCCTAGTACCCGCCCCAGGTAGGATGCATACCCTAGTACCCGGCCCAGGAAGGATGCAGACCCTTGTACCCGGCCCCGGAATGATGCAGACCCTCGTACCCCGCCCAGGAAGGATGCAGACCCTACTACCTGGCCCAGGAAGGATGCAGACCCTACTACCTGGCCCAGGAAGGATGCAGACCCAGGGACTCAAGAGAAAGTATTCCAGGGACACTGCATGTTCCTCAGATTCTCAGGGTAGGGATCAGGTTTAGGGGTTTGTCAATAATAATAAAGATTTTAGAGATGAGGTTTAATGGTTACAGGCCTATAGACGTAAAGAGGAACCTCATCCCATCATGTGGGGGTTTTTTTTTGTTTTTTTTGGTTTTTTTTTCGTTACTGTTTTTATTGGTGTGATGATACCTTTCACATACTCACCTGCCCAGCAAATTCAGCATGGTCCGGCTGTGATTTGCATACATGTGGGCAACAAACATGCAATGGTGACAATAAAAATGCAGCAAAAAGAACTGGAACCTTGTCTGCCTATTATTTTTGTATACTACTAAATAAGATGTATGTGGATCTACCTACTGATTACAGAAAGGGTCACAAACCCGTGTACTAAGCCATAGCATCCATTCAAGACAGTGGGGGGAGAGCTGTCAGTGAATGTAGTGTGGATGGTGGGAGGAGGAGAGCTGTCAGAGAATGTAGTGTGGATGGTGGAAGAGAGCTGTCAGAGAATGTAGTGTGGATGGTGGGGGGAGAGCTGTCAGAGAATGTAGTGTGGATGGTGGGGGAGGAGAGCTGTCAGAGAATGTAGTGTTTATTGGTGAGGGGAGAGCTGTCAGAGAATGTAGTGTGGATGGTGGGGGGAGGAGAGCTGTCAGAGAATGTAGTGTGGATGGGGGAGGAGAGCGGTCAGAGAATGTAGTGTGGATGGGGAGGAGAGCTGTCAGAGAATGTAGTGTGGATGGTGGGGGGAGGAGAGCTGTCAGAGAATGTAGTGTGGATGGTGGGGGGAGGAGAGCTGTCAGAGAATGTAGTGTGGATGGTGGAGGAGAGCTGTCAGAGAATGTAGTGTGGATGGTGGAGGAGAGCTGTCAGAGAATGTAGTGTGGATGGTGGAAGAGAGCTGTCAGAGAATGTAGTGTGGATGGTGGGGGGAGAGCTGTCAGAGAATGTAGTGTGGATGGTGGGGGAGGAGAGCTGTCAGAGAATGTAGTGTTTATTGGTGAGGGGAGAGCTGTCAGAGAATGTAGTGTGGATGGTGGGGGGAGGAGAGCTGTCAGAGAATGTAGTGTGGATGGGGGAGGAGAGCGGTCAGAGAATGTAGTGTGGATGGGGAGGAGAGCTGTCAGAGAATGTAGTGTGGATGGTGGGGGGAGGAGAGCTGTCAGAGAATGTAGTGTGGATGGTGGGGGGAGGAGAGCTGTCAGAGAATGTAGTGTGGATGGTGGAGGAGAGCTGTCAGAGAATGTAGTGTGGATGGTGGAGGAGAGCTGTCAGAGAATGTAGTGTGGATGGTAGGGGGAGAGCTGTCAGAGAATGTAGTGTGGATGGTGGAGGAGAGCTGTCAGAGAATATAATGTGGATGGTGGGGGGAGGAGAGCTGTCAGAGAATGTAGTGTGGATGGTGGGGGGAGGAGAGCTGTCAGAGAATGTAGTGTGGATGGTGGAGGAGAGCTGTCAGAGAATGTAGTGTGGATGGTGGAGGAGAGCTGTCAGAGAATGTAGTGTGGATGGAGGAGGAGAGCTGTCAGAGAATGTAGTGTGGATGGTGGGAGGAGAGCTGTCAGAGAATGTAGTGTGGATGGTGGAGGAGAACTGATGGTTATGTTATTGATCTTGATGGAGAAGTCGGGGGAGGGGGCACGGGCTGGGGGGCATACTAGGAGCTCCGTTTTAGAAAGATTGAGTTTGAGGAAGTGGAGTGACATCCATGCTGATATTTCACTTAGTAGGTTAGTAATGTGAGAGGAGACTGAAGGGGTGAGGTGAGGATTAGAAAGATAGACTTGTGTGTCATCAACATAGAGATGGTACTTAAAGCCATGGGAGTTTATCAAGTGACCAAGAGAGGAGGTGTAGATGGAGAAGAGAAGGGGTCCAGAACCTTGAGGGACCCCTACAGAAAGAAGGAGTGAAGAGGAGAAGACCAAGTTATAGGTAACGTTGAAGGAACAATAGTCGTGTGAACCTCCTGCGCTCACAAGTGTTTCAACTGTATAAAAAACACCAGGAGAAGCTGCTAACATTAAATCATATACCAGTGATTGTTGTAAATAAATACAATAAAAAATGTAGCGCTACTCCTTTAAGTACATACACAAACATATATATAATACATTAATTAGTGATGTGTAAACTCAAAATCACATCAAATCAAATAAAAAAAAAAAAAAAAAATTTTGTGATAGTGATATCAATTAAAATTAATTGGTGCCCATTACTCATTAAATATACAAAGTTAAATCAGGTAACTTAAAACGTGAAAAAACATTTTCATATATATATATATATATATATATATATATATATAATTCTGTGAATAGAAAACCACACGTGTCTCTCGTGTAGTGAAAAAACCACAATATAACAGTAAATAGAACAGTGCTCTCAAAGTCCAATGAATGCTGATAGTGACCAAAGAATAAATAACACAATCGTGCTTCCAATAACTACTGATGGTGACCATAAATTAACAGAAACCCGTGTAGATATTTGTGTGCATGTGAATATGACAATCTGACTACTATCTGGATAAGCCTCTCACCTCATCACTTCGACCCTTGCGGATCAAAGCGCTTTAGTGGATCCCCCTAGTGTGTTTTTTATTCTTTGGTCACTATCAGCATTCATTGGACTTTGAGAGCACTGTTCTATTTACTGTTATATTGTGGTTTTCACTACACGAGAGGCACGTGTGGTTTTATATTCACAGAATTATATATATATATATATATATATATATATATATGAAAATGTTTTTTCACATGTTTTAAGTTACCTGATTTAACTTTGTATATTTAATGAGTAATGGGCGCCAATTAATTTTAATTGATATCACTATCACAAAAATTTTTTTTTTTTTTTTTTTAATTGATTTGATGTGATTTTGAGTTTACACATCACTAATTAATGTATTATATATATGTTTGTGTATGTACCTAAAGGAGTAGCGCTACATTTTTTATTGTATTTATTTGTAACGTTGAAGGAACGCTGCGATAGGTAGGAGAGCAGAGTCTCGGAGGCCAAGAGAGTGGAGTTTTTTGAGGAGGGGGGATGGTCAACAGTATCAAAAGCCGCAGAGAGGTCAAGTAGTTAGAGTATGGAGTAGTGGCCATTGGTTGGGATGAGTATGGAGTAGTGGTCATTGGTTGGGATGAGTATGGAGCAGCCTCCATTGGTTGGGATGAGTACGGAGTAGTGGCCATTGGTTGGGATGAGTACGGAGTAGTGGCCATTGGTTGGGATGAGTACGGAGTAGTGGCCATTGGTTGGGATGAGTACGGAGTAGTCTCCATTGGTTGGGATGAGTACGGAGTAGTGGCCATTGGTTGGGATGAGTACGGAGTAGTGGCCATTGGTTGGGATGAGTACGGAGTAGTGGTCATTGGTTGGGATGAGAACGGAGTAGTCTCCATTGGTTGGGATGAGTACGGAGTAGTGGCCATTGGTTGGGATGAGTACGGAGTAGTAGTCATTGGTTGGGATGAGTACGGAGTAGTAGTCATTGGTTGGGATGAGTACGGAGTAGTGGATATTGGTTGGGATGAGTACGGAGTAGTGGCCATTGGTTGGGATGAGTACGGAGTAGTGGCCATTGGTTGGGATGAGTACGGAGTAGTAGTCATTGGTTGGGATGAGTACGGAGTAGTGGATATTGGTTGGGATGAGTACGGAGTAGTGGCCATTGGTTGGGATGAGTACGGAGTAGTGGTCATTGGTTGGGATGAGTACGGAGTAGTGGCCATTGGTTGGGATGAGTACGGAGTAGTGGCCATTGGTTGGGATGAGTACGGAGTAGTGGCCATTGGTTGGGATGAGTACGGAGTAGTGGCCATTGGTTGGGATGAGTACGGAGTAGTGGCCATTGGTTGGGATGAGTACGGAGTAGTGGCCATTGGTTGGGATGAGTACGGAGTAGTGGTCATTGGTTGGGATGAGTACGGAGTAGTGGCCATTGGTTGGGATGAGTACGGAGTAGTGGCCATTGGTTGGGATGAGTACGGAGTAGTGGCCATTGGTTGGGATGAGTACGGAGTAGTGACTATTGGTTTTAGCAGTTAGTAGATCATTAGTGAGGTTTAGTAGGGCAGTTTCAGTGGTGTGTAGAGAGTGAAAGCCAGACTGTAAAGGGTCAAGAAGGTTGTTGTCAGTGAGGTTGGAGCTCAGGCGATTGTAGACTAAGCGTTCTAAGAGTTTTGAGGTAAACGTGAGCAGCGAGATGGGTCATAAGTTGTTCAGGTTGGTGGGGTCCAGTGAGGGCTTTTTAAATATGGGAGTGATGTGTGCATAATAATAATAGTAGTGTGTGACTGTGGGGGAGGGGACATTAGAGTGTAAATTTTTTTGTTTATTAAAATCTTGCAAACAAAAAACATCATAAAAATCATATTTACATATATACAGTTTAAAAATATGTAGAACTAAACAAAACCAGCTTACTTCAGCAAAATAACAAATCCTGACCGTCACCTAAACACCCCTTCAGGCTAAGAAACGATTAAACATTCACCCCATACATTGATCCCACACATTCATCCCATACATTCATCCCATACATCGATCCCATGCATGCAGCCTTTCTTCAAAAATCTGATGTTACAAAATCTAGGGGACGTGAAAGGACAGAAAGAGAAGCCACGCCCCCAGAGACTGACAGACAGCAGCTACGGGGACCTGACATTCCTCCACGCCTTTGTCCAGGCTCCCGGCCGCCACCTGTCCTTCTCAAGACCCCGAATCTTCCCAACCTCACCCAGAATGTTGTTCACCACCACCTCGACAGGAAGGACTTTTTTGCGAATGGAAACCTGACACCGTGCATTCCACGTGTGGTAACGGACTACTAAGCTAACTAGAAAAAGTGTCTCAAAATCAAAATCCCGGTGAGTCTGAAAGGCTCCGTAAGACCACTCCGCGTAACTCAAGCGGGAAAGGAAAGGGATCCCCAGAGCCCCACCCACCCGCTTGTAGACTTCTATATTGAAGGGGCACTGAAGCAAGAAATGGTCCATCGTCTCCTCCACTCCACCGCACTCCACTCTTGGACAACCACGGTTCTCCGCAGAGCGATGCTTCAGGTTGCCCTTCACATAGAGTCTGCCATGGAACGAGAGCCAGGCCAAATCCCGAAACTTTAAAGGGATTCTCTCCAGATTCAGCAAACGCAGACCCTCCCTCATAACCGGGCCTGGGCAATCCCTCAAGGCCAATGGCTCGCTAAAGGCAGATTCAACAACCCTCCTCTCCAGGGCCTTCCTAGGAAGAGATTTAATTTCCTCCGCCGTCACTCGCCATTGCCGAAGCATTTTCAGACATGGGGCAACATAAGCCGGGAGCTTACCATGTTGGACCCTCAGGCTTTTCACTGGCCCACCATTCTCCCAGCTCCGTAGAAAAGGCCTAAACCAGGACTGAAAAATACCAACCCACCCAGGCGGTTCCTCTGCCAGTGTAAAATATCGTATTGTCTCGATATTTTATTAACTTGTATTGATGAGAAATGTTCAAATAGAAAGTCCTTCCACTTCTTGTAAAAACTCAAAAAGATGATTTAATAATAACGTTGCATAAAATTAGAAATAAAATATTGGCATACAGAATGTTTAAATAATGTCCAAAAAATATAGTTAAGTTCTTGATAATAAGATTGTATATATGTATATGTGTGTGTATGTGTGTGTGTATGTCTGTCGCATCAAGGCTGCTATAGAGTGAGAGAGACTCAAAACTTTGTTCTGCTATTAAAAAAGAGCAATCCAGCCCCCACCAACCTAAAAGTGGGTTGGTATTCTCTTGTAGTTCTACTAAGATAATTGCTTCTCTCAAAGTCTGAGTGTAACTTTATCTCTTACATAGATGGGGGAGGATGAGGGAAGGTATAGCTAATTGCTCTCATATGTGGCTTGAATGTAAAGGAAAAACCCAAGATATATGTTCACAGACTATGAAGTCTAATTCCTTACTTTTCCCAATCTAGAACAAATATAAATATAATAACTCAATTATTCTATTAAGATCCAACTCATTCATACTTATGTTAGTACTGTTAATAAGAAGATATTAAATATTAGGTTAAGGAAAGCTTCTAACATTTCCCTCTCAAAATGATCGATTTTATCGAATCTTAATCATTTTCCTTATCTTAATCCATTTATACACATTCTCGTCACTTTCGTATCCATTCATGCATTTTTGGATCTTAAGATAATTGATCTGAACATATCTTTAATTTGATTCTATAATGGGAAAACAAATTCTTTGATAAACCTTTTGTTATGTATCACATAAAAATATTTTTACCCTTATTATTTTCCTTTCCTTTTACCAAATAATTCATCCCCTTAATAAATGTATAACTGTAACATTATAGTACAATACTTTAAAATATGTCACTTAAAAAATAGATGTTTCATATTTTCCCTCCAAAATGTGTGTAGCACACAGTTCTATAATCCATACATTGTTCAAATTACCTTATCAACATTTAAACATAACATATGTTCTCTAACTTCAATCCATACATGTATATCAAATGATTATTTTTTTTTTTTTAAAAACATACATATAACAATGTAAAGCTTGCCTAAGTTTTTCTATATGTACCTTAGAAAAACTTATCTCTAGCTTAATTAACAACAGATGTTCTAACTAAGAGTGACTCTGTTGTAACAAAAGTTTAACCTCTTCACTTCTGAAAATACATAGTGTGTGATTGCAAATGTTCATGTGAAAACTGATCTCATCTTGATATGGTAAACATATCATGTCAAAATAAAATGTACACACAAAAAAAAAACAATATATCTGATGAATTAATTATTTCATCAGTAGTCAAAAAGTCAATTGTTTTATACGTTCTTCCTCTATGAGATGCCTTGAGATGTCTTGTCTTCTTTTAGCGCTCTGTAAAGTTAAAATAACTTTATTGAACATAAAAAGAACAACAAAAACAATGATGAATGAAATTCTTGTTGCAAAGCTTCTTCCAGAATAAATTTCCTTCTTGGAAAATGTATTATCATCTGAAAGGTTTAGAAATATTTGAGTTTTCTTCCTTTAACAGTTACTCTTAGGTCATTTCCTGTAACAGAAATGCAGTATCATTATTTTGGCATTGATAATTTTACATGGATTAATCCTCTTACATTTATCTGTTAATATTACATATCATAATCACAAACATTTCTAGTCATGACATGGAAGACATATTTTCATTATAACACTTCTTATTGACTTGTAGTGTTCTATTTTAGAATGCGGGCACTCCTGCCTAACAGTACTAGGGTTGCTGATGCAAATCCCAACCATGGCATCACCTGCCTGGAGTTTACATGTTCTCTCTGTGCTTGTGTGAGTTTCCTCCATGTACTCCGGTTTCCTTCCACACTCCAAAGTCATGTTGGTAGGAGAATTGGCTCCTATCTAAATTGGCCCTAGTATGTGTATGTATGACTGTGAGTTAGGGACCTCAGATTATACACCTCTTGAGGGTTAGGGACTTATGTGAATGTACTATATATGTAAAAAGCACTACATAAATTCACAACGCTATATAAGTACCTAAAATAAACAAAAATAAATATAACAGGACGCTACATCTCCATTATTGGTCATGATTCAAAACCTTGGTTTCAAAACCAAAGAAAGGTTTTGTATCAACCCAGAGATGACAAAGGATCATGCCTTTGATCTTATCTCTATAACATTGGAAATATGCGTAGCTGTTTTTTGTGTTGACTTACTTCTTGTAGTGTAAGACTGATCTGCAGTAATACATACTGGTTTCAAACTTTTCTCAGTTCCTATGTTGAAAACATGAGGTACAAACTTCTCACTTACAGCTGTACAAATATGTGTTGGTATGTTTTCCTGAAAATGTCTTTTTGTTACATCTATTTGAATGTGTTTGGAAGACAGTGTTTTGTACCATATAGGATAATTTTCACGATAATATTCTGTTGAACCATCTTCCCCTAGGAGTTTCAGTGAGGAATCAGGTGTCTGTAATATAATCTTACTTGACCTCACAATGTATTCAGTTATTTTGACTGCAAAGAAAACACTTAACAATTTTTTCATATGTGCATCAAAGTTTTTCTCCATATTTGTCAAAGTTCTTGAGAAGAAACCTATTATTTTCTGATTATCTTCTTTTAATTGTGACAAAGTTGCTGAGATTGCATTATTGGAAACATTGGTTTCTAAAACAAAAGGAATTTTACTACAAAACTCAACAGTATTTAATGTAGTAGCATTCTGCAAATCCCATTTCAATAGTTCAAAAGCTTCTTTCTCAGTTTGATCCCATTGTTCCAATACACCATCTTTTTGTCTCAAACGATCAAATAATGATCTAGACTTTTCTGCAAAATTGGGTATAAAATCTTTACAATGATTTACTTCGCTCAAAAACTGATGCAAAGCCTTGCGATTTGTTGGAATTGGATAAGCAGAAATAGTTCTAACTTTTTCTTGCAACAACTGTCTCTGTCCATGACTAATTTGCATATGAAGGAATTCCACCTGTCTTTTCATCAACTGAACTTTCTCTGTATTCAATTTCAATCCTGCTGTTTGTAACAACGTAAATATTTCAGACAAAAGAGTGATATGTTCAGTTATATTTTGTGTAGACAAGAGAAGCTTGTCTACATGCTGGACAATACATTCTGGCCTAGAGAATTTAGATAATATTTTTCCCAAATACTCATGAACAATGCCATCACTTATATCCATGCCTGGGGCTAATCTTGTGAATGTATAAGTTTCTTTGTTGAAGCTAAAGGCAAGTTTATATTGACAACTCTTAGCTAATGGTACTGACAAATGGCTATTGGCAATTTCAAGTACTGAGAATATTTTGGCCTTGGCATCCAGATGTGACATTATGTTACAATCAGGAACAATAGATTTGTTATTTGTGATGCATTTGTTCAATGTCCTGAAATCAACTGATAAAGAATATGAATTATCAACTTTGATAGGCCAAATACAATTATTCACCACAGATTGTACTTTCTTTAAAATTCCTTGCTGTAAAAACTCATCTACAATGGAAGAAATTGGATGAAGTGATTCTAATGGCAATTTGTATTGAGGTTGAGGCCTAGGGTCTCTACCTTCAATGTCAACTTCAAAATTTGTAAACAAACCTACATCATTTTTGCTTTGACTCCAAAGATCTTTATGTGATATAACCAATTGTTCCAATTCAAGATTGGTTCCCGTATGTGGCCATTTATGATCTGAAGACATGTCAGCAGTTGCTGTACAAATACTTCCAACATTACCATACATGGAAGAATCAATTGATGTTGATTTGGGCCTTCAACTTTCATCCAATAAATGTGGAGCAACATATTCCAACGGTAAGGAAGAAGAATCTCGATTTGATCCTGATTTAAATTTCGGCAATGGCAGTAAACCATTCCTATTAATGGCAACAGAACTGTTTACCATATTATTTAAGCTGTTGTTAACTCTCAGTGAACTGATCTTTTTAACTTCTGAGGCATAAGGCAACTCAGACAGACTATTGTTGGAACATGGAGGAGCAGATTGTTCAGAAATTATATTTTGGTCTTCTAATTCCAAAGCTTTTCTTTGTAAATCTAATTTATAATGAATACAATCTCTTTTCAAATGACCAAATCGTTTACAATAGAAACAAATAGTATTTCCTGTCTGCTCTGAGACTCTCGTCCTGCCTGTGACGTATTCATCATCATAATTGGGTGTGGCTAAGCACATGGTCTCTCTCTGTTCTCCATTTTGAACAATTAAACTTTCCTTCTTCTGATTGTTTAATTTAAGTTGTCTCCTAACTGTATCAATAACTTTGGCTGCGTGATCTAAATCATTTTTTCCAGTAGCAATAATAAAAGATGCTGGATCAAGATACTTGAATTTTTTAACAAAAGCATTTACCATAGAAGGAGTCTCATTGTCTAAATTAAATATAATTTTGTATACTTTAGAAAATCTATTTTTAAATTCAAAAGGATCATCATTAATCGTAGCTCTTAAGGAGTCTAAGATTTCCAAAGAAGGTGTTTCCTCTCCAGTAGTATATATCAATAATTGACGTAGTCGGTCTGATG
Organism: Staurois parvus; assembly: GCF_062004578.1. Taxonomy (NCBI): domain Eukaryota; kingdom Metazoa; phylum Chordata; class Amphibia; order Anura; family Ranidae; genus Staurois; species Staurois parvus. Next base: position 4,396,825 of record NW_028318245.1, on the reverse strand, counting down.
CATTGCTATGCATTTCCTCATCATCCTCAATATATGGCGTTTTGATTAATCTACATGCCATAACACTGGGGAGCCATAAACAGAATAGAAAATTTCTTTGCTCCTGATTTAAACAAAAATTATTACAAAAATTTTCATAAACCTCCATGTTATAGAAAGCATCGGAGTCCATATCATAGGCTGGCATATCCTTCAAAATTTTCATGAGCTGATCAAGGATTTTAAGATTAAGTTTTGCAGCTGTATCCCTTAATTTTCTCTTACACATTTCTTCCTGATTGGTAGGATCTCCTTCTATAGACTGGATCTCTGGTACAAAAGAGTGTTGTTTCTCTGCCTTAGTATTCACACAAATTCTTTTTACATCATTCTGCAGGTCAGATAACTGAATGTCTTTTGTTTGAATTGCACTTTGCATATCATCATTTTGCTCAGTCAAAATCTGGCAATTAGCACATACACTGCTCTGATCTTGCTTCATTACACAATCAGCAGTCTTAGGAACATCAAAAATCATGGCGTTAAAAACATTAACTAACTTCATTACATTTCTAACTTGTTTGCTCAGTTTCTTAAAGGAAAACTTAGATTTTTCTATCTTACTATTAGCCTGTAAGCACTCATTATACATGTACCGCCAAAGTTCATTATCTTTAACAAATGTAGACAGATTCTTGAATTCTAACTTACTCTCTCTAGATAATTCATCAATAAAATCCATTACTTACCAATTAAGAAGGTCTTTCTTTACATAACGCGTCTTTTCTCTCTTGGCGGGAAATGACATCACCAAGGAACAGCGTTTCTTGCAATTGCGCAAAATTCTCACCAATTCTGCTTTTAGGTTCTCGATTATGCCGACGATTCATCTGTTGCAGACTTTACTTCTCCTGAAAGCTTGACTTCATATTTTGTTGACTTACAAACAGCTTCCCTCTCAGCAAGATGAAAGAGAAAAAAAGTCAAAAAGAAGCGATCGGCGGAAACGAATCGAACTGGAGGCTCGCCACTGTAAAATATCGTATTGTCTTGATATTTTATTAACTTGTATTGATGAGAAATGTTCAAATAGAAAGTCCTTCCACTTCTTGTAAAAACTCAAAAAGATGATTTAATAATAACGTTGCATAAAATTAGAAATAAAATATTGGCATACAGAATGTTTAAATAATGTCCAAAAAATATAGTTAAGTTCTTGATAATAAGATTGTATATATGTATATGTGTGTGTATGTGTGTGTGTATGTCTGTCGCATCAAGGCTGCTATAGAGTGAGAGAGACTCAAAACTTTGTTCTGCTATTAAAAAAGAGCAATCCAGCCCCCACCAACCTAAAAGTGGGTTGGTATTCTCTTGTAGTTCTACTAAGATAATTGCTTCTCTCAAAGTCTGAGTGTAACTTTATCTCTTACATAGATGGGGGAGGATGGGGGAAGGTATAGCTAATTGCTCTCATATGTGGCTTGAATGTAAAGGAAAAACCCAAGATATATGTTCACAGACTATGAAGTCTAATTCCTTACTTTTCCCAATCTAGAACAAATATAAATATAATAACTCAATTATTCTATTAAGATCCAACTCATTCATACTTATGTTAGTACTGTTAATAAGAAGATATTAAATATTAGGTTAAGGAAAGCTTCTAACAGCCAGCATGCTACCAAAATTATGTTTCAAAAACATCAGAGAAAAGAAAACCACCGGGTTGACCATACCTAGGCCACCCATCCGCCTGGGAAGGTAGGTTACAGACCTCTTAATGAGGTTCAGTTTGTGCCCCCATAACAGCTGGAAGAAACAACTGTAGATCCTCGCATAGAGAGACACTGGCAAAACACAGACAAAGCTGACATACAGAAATACCGGGATCAGGTAAGTTTTAATCAGGTCAATCCTTTCCCTGTAAGAGAGTTTCCAATCCTTCCAGCTGGCCACCTTGGCATCGGCATCTTGTAGCCTGCTTACCCAATTTGCAAGGCCGTAATCACCGGGACCAAATCTGATGCCTAAAATTTTAATTTCCTGCTGGGGCTCTGGGAAGGCGTCCGGAAGGGTAAAGCCTTCGCCTTCCTCTCCCATCCAGAAAACCTCACTCTTATCCTGATTGATCTTTGAGCCAGATGCCTCAGCATACTGTTCCATCACCGAGACCACCTCCTCCGCCTCCTGCGTCCCGGAGATGAAAACAGACACGTCATCAGCATAGGCCACGACCCTCAGAGGGGGCTCCCCAGGAATGCCCAAAGGAACTCCACACAACGGTCCGCTCTCTAACCTCCGAATGAAGGGATCGATTACAAACGCATATAGCAGAGGACTCAAAGGACATCCCTGACGCACACCTGAGCCAACCTCAAAGGGTCGTCCAATCCAACCATTCACAAGCATGAAGCTTTCAGCCCCTCTGTATAAGGTCTTTAGCCAATCGATAAAGCCCCCCTCCAGGCCATACTTGCCAAGAAGCAGCCATAGGTACTCATGATTGACTCGATCAAAAGCTTTGGCCTGATCCAATGCCAGCAGGAACTTTCCCCAGCCTGCAGCCCTGCACCGCTCCAGGGCCTCCCGGACAGCTAACACCGCTGAAAAAGTGCTTCTTCCCTGAACCGAACAGTGCTGATGGCGAGAAAGTAAATTGCCCGCAACAGATGATAAACGCCAGAAAATAATTTTTGCCAATATCTTCCTATCAACATTGAGAAGGCTAATGGGCCGCCAATTCTCAATTCTCGAGGAATCCTTACCCTTTGACAGAAGAATCACTGCAGATTGTCGCATGGAGGGAGAGAGCGAACCCTCTCTCAGACAGCCAATAAAAACCTCCACCAAATATGGGGCCAGAGTCACCTTAAAGTGCTTATAAAACTCGGCTGTCAATCCGTCTGGCCCAGGCGACTTCTTCATGGCAAGCTGATCAATAGCTTTCACCACCTCATCTGCCGTGATGTCCTCTGTCAAACTCACAAGAGAACTGCCATTTCCCAGTCCTGGAGTAGAGTCCAGAAAACCCAACATGCTCGCCCGATCGAGGTCCCTCCTACCCAGGAGGTCAGCATAATATGACCTGGAGGTTTCCAGGATCCCTGACTTGGACTTTGTCAGGGAACCCGTACTGTCAACCAGGCCTACAACTGACTTAACTGCTCTACCTTGTTTGCAGTTCTGGTAAGGGTCGGGCGAGTGATATTTCCCATAATCCCTTTCCAGAACCAAAGAGGCATGCCTGTCATATTGACACTGCCTGAGCAAGAGTTTAACCTCAGAGATCGCTTCTGGATCTCCATTATTCGAGACAAGCCGATCGAGCTTCCTCCGCAGACGCTGGTAGGTGACATACTTATCAAGCTGTTTATTCCTTCCTATGGCCTTGAAAAACCCAACGATCCTTCGTTTTGTAAGCTCCCACCACTCGGACTTACTGCTGCAAACGTCCATGATTGATACCTGTGCCTGAAAAAAATCCTCAAAGGATTGACTCACCTTCTCATCGTCCAGGAGTGCCGAATTCAGCTTCCAGGTACCCCTCCCCTTAGGTGGTGTATCGGGGCCACTCAGAGTCACAGACAGAATACAGTGATCGGAAAACTCCACCGCCTGACACAGTGGTGCCGAGAAGGCGGAGTTCCCCTTTAAAAAAAACCTATCTATTCTACTCTGACTAGAACCTCGCTGAAAAGTGAATCCCGTGTCGTCTGGGCAGCAATGAATGTGCACATCAACCAGACCTGCCTCTCTAGCTATTTTGTTTAAAAAAAACCCGTCACAGTCCAGCCTGACTCCGGTCCCTTTCCTGTCCTTAGTCCTAGTGACGGTGTTAAAGTCACCACCGAAGACAACTTGCTGGGCTGTAAAAAGGAAAGGCTTGATCTTCATGAAGAGGCATTTCCTGTCCCATTTTGTCTGGGGCCCATAGATGTTAATCAGGCGCAGGTCCTGCCCCCCCATGGAGACGTCTAAGACCATGCATCTCCCCATTTCTACCTCAATAATCCGCCGACAGGTTACCATGCCGGAAAAAAGTACCGCAACTCCAGTGTAAGGCTCGGCCGCAAGAGACCAGAAGGAGGGGCCGCGCCTCCACTCCTTCTTCGCCATATGAACATCCCCCAAACTGGACAACCTGGTCTCCTGCAAAAAGAAAATGTCAGCATCAAACCTGCTGAGCAAAAATAAGGCCATGTTACGAGCGCTTACTGATTTTATGCTGGCGACATTAATGGTCGCCACCTTCAAAGGAGTGGGAACCGCCATCAGGATGATCGAGGTACCCGTTTCTTAGCCTGCTTACCCCCCTCCCTACTTGGAGACCCTACACGCTTCATAGTCCTCTGTGATTCCTCCTCCATGGAAACCAGAGACTCATCCCCTGAAGATCCCTCATCCTCCACCTCAGATAACACATCAAATGTGTTTGACACCTCCACCCTCCCAGGTACAGGCACATCCTTCTTCCGCTTCTTCTTCCCAGACTTCCTTTTTGCCTCCAACCACTCCATATCATCATTTGATAAACCGGACCGCAAAGCCCCCTCCCCTTCCCTTCCACCATCACCAACAACATCATCCACCCCACTCTCTCCACTCACCACAGCAGTCCCCCCAACCTTCACCCCAATACCCCCACCATCATTCACTCCACCCCCCAGCGCCTCACGCGCTCTGACCCTCCGACGCCGGGGAGGGGGGGTCGGTGCAACCATACACATTGGTCCAGTTCCCTCCACAGCCCCCACTACCTCTGGGGAAACTGACACAGGAGGATCAGACACAACATCCACGGACACTGACTCAGGGGGCACAACACAAGGAGATGACACATTAGAGGGACCATCAGACACTGGGACCACAGGGACAGAGACATTGGGGACCCCTGGCCCAGCCCCCCTCTCCTCTGCCTCCTCCATGTCCAGACGAAAAAAACTCTTCCACCAAAGCTGACTGGTTGTGCATGGCCTCAGGGCACCGGTTGTACGAATGGCCAACCTTATCACACAGATTGCACCTGATGATATTACAATCCTTAGCCAGGTGCCCCAGATCCTGACATAGGGAGCACTTCATCTCTGGACATGAGGAGGCCAAGTGACCCCGAGAACCGCACTTATTGCAGAGCTTGGGCTGTCCAGGGTAGAACACCACAATCCTGTCCTTCCCAATGAAGGCTGAGGAGGGCAGATGCTGGACCACATTCCCACACACATACAACCTCATCTGCACCGACCACCCACCAGTCCATATCCCTCTCTCATCCACAATCTTCCTCAGGGGTGCAAGTAGCTCCCCAAATCTCCTCAGCCAGACAGCCAAGTCAGCCGAAGGAATGGACTCATTCCGTACTAGAATGGTGACCGTCTTCACTAGAGGTTGGCGTGAGACAACCTTTGGGACGAGTCCCCTCCACTCCGGCTGACCCTTATACATGTGTTCATACTTCTCCCAGAATATATCCAGAGGCTCGGGGCGCACAAAGGACAGGTCATAGTCATAGGATCCTACAGGGCTGATCAAGGCGAAGATGTCATCCGCCCTAAACCTCCAAAATCCTGTCCACCACCGACATCCTGACCGGGGGAGCACCCCCACCCTCCCATCTGAGCTGCACCAAATTCCTCCTCCTGAAGGACAGGGGTGCAGATGGCAGGCCTGCAGCAGATCTCCCCCCAGAGCTGACAACATGATGTGACCCCCTCCTCCCAGCCAGAGCCCCAGCATAGGTCTTATTTGCAGCATTAGTTGTAGTGGACCTTAAAGCTGCACCCTGCCCATTGGTTGCAGGAACCTCAGAGCCCCCGCTCTGCAGACCACCATCAGAGGCAGCAGCAGTCACTCCATCCACCAACACACAGGCATTCCCCTTTCCAGCATTGCAAGCACTCTTATCATCCATATGTTTCCTTTCACTCGTGGCACTACTGCTCCCAGCAGACTCACTCACACCAGATGCTCCTGTCTCCCCCTCCCCCAACATACTCCTCTTAGGCAAAAGCCTTCCACTCCTGGTCACTCTCCCCTGGGTTTCAGCAACACCTTTCAGAGTGCTGCTGACAATTTCCCTCCCACCATTTTCTGCTGCATTTGCAGCCATCAGCAGGGATTGTCCAGCAAGCGTGTCAGATCCCCCCTTTACCTTCCCCCCAGCAGAGTCCACAGTCACAGGGTTCCTGGTATCAGAGTCCTCAGTCCCAGCAGAGAGCAGTCCTGCAGGCACAGCAGCCATCTTCCCTGCAGAGCTCTGTGCACACACAGGAGGATTTCCCTCCAAAACACTGCAGTGCACATGGCTGTCCACACTGGAGTCCAAACTGTCACTTTTAATAAAGCGTGGCTTTTCTGTTTTTTTCTCCTTTACAGGACCAGGTACAGAGTCCTCACCGTCATCTTCATCCTCAGAGTCCTCAGAAAAGCGGAAAGTTCTTCCAATTAGGGAAGACTCCAATTCCTCAATGTATTTTAGCAGCCCTCCGCCATATTCCTCTACCTCCTGTGCTGTTCCTCCAGCTTGCTGTGGAGGGAGGGAAGCAGAGGCTGACATTTCCTCCAGGGAAGCAGATCCTGAGGTGGATGGGATAGCAGGGGCAGCATCCAGGACCCCCTCCTCACTCTCCACCCGTACTGCCACCGCCGATGCTGGATCCTTACCGGAGTCTCCCTTCATCTTCCTGAACCTTTCCTCATTCCAGAACTTTTCTCTGAAAGCTCCGCTCTTCTCCTTCAGCGTCTTTACCAGATTCTGCTGCTTCTTAATGGCGACCTCCAAACCCTTCATCTCCGGCTTCATACTCTGCCTCTTGCTGCTCCATGACTTGTCATGGAGAACTTTCTTCTTCTTGTAGTCAGTTTTCAGACTCACCAACTCTTCCTCCTCCTTTGCGATTCTCACCAGATAATCAGCAACCCGCTCTCTAAAGACAGGGAGGGATTCCCCACTTTTAGGGCCACAGCCAAGGTCTTCAGGTGCTGGTAAAGTATGGGAAGGCAAGCTGGGTCCCTCAGGGGGAGCATGGTCTGAGCCTAGCCCAGAAGAGGCCATGTTTTTGGGGCCAGGCGAGCAGGCCTGGCCCCCTAGTGCCTGGAGAGGGAGAGCACCTGCAGCACAACCTCTCTGGTGCAGAGTGTAAGCTCCTCTGGTGCAGAGACTGATGTGACTGGCTCAGTTCTCTCTGTACAGCACTGCGGTATATGTCAGAGCTGTCATCTAAACACCCCCTCAGGCTAAGAAACTATTAAACATTGATCCCATGCATGCAGCCTTTCTTCAAAAACCTGATCAAAAATCTTCCCAACCTCACCCAGAATGTTGTGCACCACCACTTCGACAGGAAGGACTTTTTTGCAAATGGAAACCTGACACCGTGCATTCCACGTGTAGTAACGGACTACTAAACTAACTAGAAAAAGTTTCTCAAAATCAAAGTCCTGGTGAGTTTGAAAGGCTCCGTAAGACCACTCCGCGTAACTCAAGCGGGAAAGGAAAGGGATCCCCAGAGCCCCACCCTTCTGCTTGTAGACTTCTATATTCAAGGGGCACTGAAGGAAGAAATGGTCCATCGTCTCCTCCACCCCACCGCACTCCACTATTGGACAACCACGGTTCTCCGCAGAGCGATGCTTCAGGTTGCCCTTCACATAGAGTCTGCCATGAAACGAGAGCCAGGCCAAATCCCGGAACTTTAAAGGGATTCTCTCCAGATTCATCAAACGCAGGCCCTCCCTCATAACCGGGCCTGGGCAATCCCACAAGGCCAATGGCTCGCTAAAGGCAGATTCAACAACCCTCCTCTCTAGGACCTTCCTAGGAAGAGACTTAGTTTCCTCCACTGTCACTCGCCATTGCCGAAGCATTCTCAGGCATGGGGCAAAATAAGTCGGGAACTTACCATGTTGGACCCTCAGGCTTTTCACTGGCCCAGCATTCTCCCAGCTCTGCAGAAAAGGTCTAAACCAGGACTGGAAAATACCAACCCACCCAGGCGGTTCCTCTGCCAGCATGCTACCAAAATTATGTTTACAAAACATCAGAGAAAAGAAAACCACCGGGTTGACCATACCTAGGCCACCCATCCGTCTGGGAAGGTTACAGATATACCATAACAGCTGGAAGAAACATCTGTAGATCTTCACATAGAGAGACACTGGCAAAACACAGACAAAGCTGACATACAGAAATACCGGGATCAGGTAAGTTTTAATCAAGTCAATCCTTTCCCTGTAAGAGAGTATCCAATCCTTCCAGCTGGCAACCTTGGCATTGGCATCTTATAGCCTGCTTACCCAATTTGCAAGGCCATAATCACCGGGACCAAATCTGATGCCTAAAACTTTAATTTCCTGCTGGGGCTCTGGGAAGGCGTCCGGAAGGGTAAAGCCTTCGCCTTCCTCTCCCATCCAGAAAGCCTCACTCTTATCCTGATTGATCTTTGAGCCAGATGCCTCAGCATACTGTTCCACCACCGAGACCACCTGCACTTATTGCAGAGCTTGGGCAGTCCAGGGTAGAACACAACAATCCTATCCTTCCCAATGTAGGCTGAGGAGGGCAGATGCTGGACCACATTCCCGCACACACACAGCCTCATCTGCACCGACCACCCACCAGTCCATATCCCTCTCTCATCCACACCGACCACCCACCAGTCCATATCCCCCTCTCATCCACACCGACCACCCACCCGTCCATATCTCCCTCTCATCCATACCGACCATCCACCCACCCGTCCATATCCCCCTCTCATCCACACAGACCACCCACCAGTCCATATCCTCCTCTCATCCACACCGACCACCCACCAGTCCATATCCCCCTCTCATCCACGCCAACCACCCACCAGTCCATATTCCCCTCTCATCCACACCGACCACCCACCAGTCCATATCCCCCTCTCATCCACATCGACCACCCACCCGTCCATATCCCCCTCTCATCCACACCGACCACCCACCCGTCCATATCCCCCTCTCATCCACACCGACCATCCACCCGTCCATATCCCCCTCTCATCCACACCGACCACCCACCAGTCCATATCCCCCTCTCATCCACATCGACCACCCACCCGTCCATATCCCCCTCTCATCCACACCGACCACCCACCAGTCCATATCCCCCTCTCATCCACCCATCCATATCCCCCTCTCATCCACCATACCATATCCCCCTCTCATCCACGCCGACCACCCACCAGTCCATATCCACCTCTCATCCACACCGACCACCCACCAGTCCACATCACCCTCTCATCCACTCCGACCACCCACCAGTCCCCATCCCCCTCTCATCCACATCGACCACCCACCCACCAGTCCATATCCCTCTCTCATCCACACCGACCACCCACCAGTCCATATCCCCCTCTCATCCACACCGACCGCCCACCAGTCCATATCCCCCTCTCATCCACACCGACCGCCCACCAGTCCATATCCCCCTCTCATCCACACCGACCATCCACCAGTCCATATCCCCCTCTCATCCACATGGACCACCCACCAGTCCATAGCCCCCTCTCATCCACACCGACCACCCACCAGTCCGTATCCCCGTCTCATCTACACCGACCACCCACCAGTCCTTATCTTCCTCTCATCCACACCGACCACCCACCATTTAGTATCCCTCTCTCGTCCACACCGACCACCCCCCAGTCCATATCCCCTCTCATCCACACCGACCACCCACCAGTCCATATCCCCCTCTCATCCACACCGACCACCCACCAGTCCATATCTTCCTCTCGTCCACACCGACCACCCACCAGTCAGTATCCCTCTCTCATCTACACCGACCACCCACCCGTCCATATCCCCCTCTCATCCACCAGTCCATATCCCCGTCTCATCCACACCGACCACCCACCAGTCCATATCCCACTCTCATCCACACCGACCACCCACCCGTCCACATCCCCCTCTCATCCACACCGACCACCCACCCGTCCACATCCCCCTCTCATCCACACCGACCACCCACCAGTCCATATCCCCCTCTCATCCACACCGACCACCCACCCGTCCACATCCCCCTCTCATCCCTGCCGACCACCCTCTAAATATCATAATGATCCCAAAAATAGTGATGTGATCAAATCAACAAAATGTAGCGACTTCTGTGACTTGTGCGCTGCACCTCCACCAGAAGTAAGTAGCAAGCAAGTCCAGAGCGGGATGACACTAAGGGGTGTTCCTGCTTGTTCCTCCTGCCAGTGACCCGGTCGAAGGCGGGATCTCTCCAGCAGTCAAATGATCAATCAAAAGTAGAGTAGCCAAGTCTCCATCTCCAGCAAACCAAAGAAAGGGATTCCTCCTAGAGGGCAAGCTTGTAGACCGCGCCCGGAGACAGTAGATAGCAACCACGTGGAGCATAACATCATCAATGGATAAAAAGCACTTACAAAGATGGCCGCCATCTGGATACGGCGGCGTGACGTCAGCACGTAGGCTCCTTCCTGACACGTTTCTAGATGTGTGGATAGTTAGTTTTGGTTTTGTAACTTCTCTCTCGTTTTCTTAAACTAGTTTCATTTCTGTACATGGAACCACCTTCTATGGTATCCCTCAGTTTCTGTTCTTCACGTAACTATATTTATTTTATTTTTTTACATTTATTTCAGGTACTTATATAGCGCAGTCAATTTATGCAGCACTTTACATATATATTGTACATTCACATCAGTTCCTAACCCTCAAGGGGCGTACAATCTAAGGTCCCTAACTCACATTCATACATACACATATTAGGGCCAATTTAGACAGGAGCCACTTAACCTACCAGCATGTCTTTGGAGTGTGGGAGGAAACCGGAATACCCGGAGGAAACCCACCCCCTACCCGGAACTGCAAAATCACGTATATATACACGTGATTGTATGCACCCCTGCCGCCCTGTGGCAGTATTTCTGCTATAGGGTGGTGCGGAAGCGGTTAATACTGTCGATGTATACCAGTCAAAGACAAAACCCTGACTTGTCGACCAATACTGAACAAAATATGTTAACACAAAATGCTATTGTACTACAGAAAAACAAAATCCACTAAAATTGAATCCCCTTAAATGTTTTATTCATACAAAGACTAAACACAAGCAATGGTAGATGAAAGCACAGCAGACTGATGGACGCCCGACTCAATATCGAATCTGTGGTGTCTCTGGTAGCTTTTGCTCAGTGAAGGATATCCCGCACTTTGTACATGATCAACGATGATCAATCCATGTGAATTCTCTGGTGCCTAACAAGGTGGCTTTTCTTAGTGAAAGATTTCCCACACTCTGAACACGAATATGGACGCGCACCAGCGTGCATCATCTGGTGTTTAACAAAGTCTCCTTTCTGAGTAAAACATTTCCCGCACTCTGTACATGAATAAAGATGCTCGCCCACATGAATTCTCTGGTGTACAATAAGAACTCCTTTCTGAGTAAAACATTTCCCGCACTCTGTACATGAATAGGGGCGCTCGCCTGTGTGAATTCTCTGGTGTCTGACAAGGTGATCTTTCTTCGTGAAAATTTTTGCGCAGTCTGAACATGTAAAAGGACGGTCCCCCGTGTGAACCTTCTGGTGTTTAACAAAGTCTCCTTTCTGAGAAAAACATTTCCCGCACGCTGTACATGAATAAGGGCGCTCACCTGTGTGAATTCTCTGGTGTCTAACTAGGTGAGATTTATTAGTGAAAGATTTGCCACAGATTGAACAGGAATAAGGGCGCACACCAGTGTGAATCATCTGGTGTTTGACAAAGTCTCCTTTCTGAGTAAAACATTTCCCGCACTCTGTACATGAATAAGGATGCTCACCCGTGTGAATTCTCTGGTGTACCATAAGACCTTCTTTCTGAGTAAAACATTTCCCGCACTCTGTACATGAATAGGGACGCTCCCCTGTGTGAATTCTCTGGTGTCTAACAAGGTGATGTTTCTTAGTGAAAGATTTTCCGCACTCTGAACATGAATAAGGACGGTCACCTGTGTGACTTCTGTGGTGTTCAAGAAGCTTTCCTTTGTCAGTAAAACATTTCCCGCACTCTAAACATGAATAAATACTCTCACCAGTGTGAATTATCTCATGCTTGAAAAGGTTTTTGGTGTCAGTGGAAGATTTCCCACACTCTGAACATGAGAATAGATTGTCCCCTCGGTGAGCTCCTTCATAGGGTGCGGACGATTCCTTGGGATTAGATGGATCTGTTGATCTATCTGCAGTGTGAGATCCAAAATAGACATTTGCAGTCCTAGTATGTGATTGGTCAGAAGATTCCCCCTGATCAGAGGGATCCATTGATGTCTCCGGACAGGAAGGTCTGTGATGGATATTGGGTGTATTTGGATTCACTCCTGGAGAATCCTGTGTGATGGCATTATCTTCTGACTTCCAATCAGCAGATAATAGAAGAAGTCTCTCCAAGGAATTCCTGACATCAGCGCCATCTGATGGAGAGAACGTTTTTAAACAAACATAAAAAAGGCAGTAAAAAGATTATGTATTTTGTTCTAGCAATCCACAGTTGCAGAGTCCGTGTATTGGAAATGTACAATTACAACACCAACATATGAGAACAAATCAGATCAAAACACCTACGGAACACTGGGGAACATTGTTTTGTGCATCAACGACAGCAGCAGAGATTGATCTTTAGCTACATCAACATTATATTGAGGAATGGAGACGGACCTTTCATATGGTGTCCAGTATCTCCTCCTCATTTGTTGGGAACATGATGTTATATTGAGGAATGGAGATGGACCTTCCATATGGTGTACAGTATCTCCTCCTCATTTGTTGGGAACATGATGTTATATTGAGGAATGGAGACGGACCTTTCATATGGTATCCAGTATCTCCTCCTCATTTGTTGAGAACATGACGTTATTGAGGAATGGAGATAGACCTTCGATATGGTGTCCAGTATCTCCTCCTCATTTGCTGGGAACGTGACGTTATATTGAGGAATGGAGATGGACCTTTCATATGGTGTCCAGTATCTCCTCATTTGTTGGGAACATGACGTTATATTGAGGAATGGAGATGGACCTTTCATATGGTGTCCAGTATCTCCTCCTCATTTGTTGGGAACATGACGTTATATTGAGGAATGGAGATGGACCTTTCATATGGTGTCCAGTATCTCCTCCTCATTTGTTGGGAACATGACGTTATATTGAGGAATGGAGATGGACCTTTCATATGGTGTCCAGTATCTCCTCCTCATTTGTTGGGAATATGACGTTATATTGAGGAATGGAGATGGACTTTTCATATGGTCCTCTCTCCAGTCAGTAACGTAATTATCTTTTCGTTGACTTTTAAATTCCTCTAGCTACTCTTGAGTAGTGACGTGGAGGCTCTGTGATGTGAAGTGTCTTGTTGGGAACATGTTACATTGATAAAAGGAGATGGTACATTCATACAGTATATGTCCTTCTCCTTTCATCAATGTAACATTGTAACTAAGGATCGTGGTGTTCACAAAGCAATGATTTTCTTCCTGTTAGCAATTAAAATTTCTTAACTACTTTCTTATTGAAGGATGTCAAGTTCTCCATCTTGAACAGGGACAGAAGAAACTTTTGGGTATACAAAAGTGTTCTTTGCCGTATGAGCTGTGAAAATGAAAAATGTCTTTGATGAATCTCTATTTTACAGCAAAAATGATTGGATTTGATCCTATCTAAATATATTTATGGCTTCCAATATTTGTGGAGGAAAAAACAGTGTTGAATGTTTATCTGGGTTGTTATTGGATTGCCATCTGGAATTAGGAAGGAATGTGTTTTCTGCCTTCATCTGGATCTCTAAGTCATTTTAGTGGGGTGAACTTGATACACATTTGTCTTTTGTTAATCCATAAAATGATTTGAATAAATATACTTTGTACTCATAGAAGCAAAATGAACTGTTTCTGCATTTTGTGATCATCACTTACTTGTGTCCATATGTAGAGAAGATTCCTCCTGTTTACTTGGCATATTCATCTCCCCCTCCTCCATAGACTGCTGATCTCCACTCACCAAGGTCTCTTCTTCTTCCACTTTAATTTCAACTTTGATGTCTTTCAGTTCTTCACACTAAACCCCGAAAATGACAACAGAATTCATTTATAGAAAGGAACAATATATTACAAAGAAGAATGTGGTCTTTGAATGCATTTTTAGGTCTTCATGCTCAGTCCCACCTACCTGATGATGGTGAGGGATGGTGTGACCTTCCTGTGTGGAATCCCAGGAATACAGAGGATGGGGACATCTCTCCGGTGGGTTTCCATGACTGGATCCATCTACCTGATGATGGTGAGGGATGGTGTGATCTTCCTGTGTGGAATCCCAGGAATACAGAGGATGGGGACATCTCTGTAGTGGGTTCCCATTACTGGATCCATCTACCTGATGATGGTGGGGGATGGTGTGATCTTCCTGTGTGGAATCCTGGGAATACAGAGGACGGGGACATCTCTCCAGTGGGTTCCCATTACTGGATCCATCTACCTGATGATGGTGAGGGACGGTGTGACCTTCCTGTGTGGAATCCCAGGAATACAGAGGATGAGGACATCTCTCTGGTGGGTTCCCATTACTGGATCCATCTACCCGATGATGGTAAGGGATGGTGTGACCTTCCTGTGTGGAATCCCGGGAATACAGAGGACGGGGACATCTCTCTGGTGGGTTCCCATTACTGGATCCATCTGTAGGAAACACACACACTGACTGAATCCATTGTTTCTATGTGTTTATCAGATGATGGGGGATCTAGGTGGACCCTCCGTACTGCTCTCTCCTTTACAATAAAGTCTCCTCTTACCCGGTGATGTGAGGGGCGGCTGATTGTCCATCATGACGTCCTTGTAGAGGTCCTTGTGTCCTTCTAAATACTCCCACTCCTCCATGGAGAAATAGACAGTGACATCCTGACACCTTATAGGAACCTGACACACACAATGATACAGTCACCATCCAGACACATCCCTTGTCTGTTACTGGAGAATGTCCCAGAATTCCTGGCACCGCTCACCTCTGCTGTCAGCAGATCAATGATCTTCTGGGTGACTTCTAGAATCTTCTTGCCATTGATTTTCTTGGGTTTCAGGGAATGAGGTGAATGAACTCTTATGGTTAAATGATCACCAAACATCTTTGGAGGAAAGCTCTGCTTTGAAAGAAGCAACACTAATATCATGTGACCTCCCAGAATCCTCCTCACCTCTCCGGTCAGGTCTGTGTTTTATTAATAGAGATCAGAGTGATGTCATGTGACCTCCCAGAATCCTCCTCACCTCTCTGATCAGGTCTGTGTTTTATTACCCCCCCTTTGACCTGAAGCAAAGGGCAACATGCTTATACTCACTCTGATGTCAACACCCTTGACCTTTATCTCTCCCAGCTATGCATCTCACCTCTCCGGTCAGCAGGTAGATGATCTCTAGGGTGAGGTTTAATATGTTCTCAGTCATGTGACTCGGGTCCTCTTCCATCCTCATTGATGTGATCATGTGATCCATCCAAGACTCCGATCTCTGTAGACAGATCATATAGCGCCTTCGCTGGTCATTATAACTCATGGAGAAGTAAAGATTCACTATTAACCCTTCGTCCAACAGTGAGGGAGGTTTATAACTACAACAATGTTTTAAATATTTTATATTCTTTAAACATATATTTTTTTATTTATCATTGTAATTACGGTAGTGAGACGTTCTATTTATGAAGACATCATATGTCTCTCTCTCTATGTGCTTGTGTGATACATCATCATCTGCTGGAGATAAAAGACGTCACGGTGACTATGGAGGAAGAGGACAGAAGTGACAATGGGAGAAGAGGATGGGGGTGACATTGGAGGAAGAGGATGGGGGTGACATTGGAGGAAGAGGACGAACGTGACGATGGAGGAAGAGGATGGGGGTGACGATGGAGGAAGAGGACAGACGTGACTAGGGATGAAGCGGACATACATGACTATGGAGGAACAGGAAGGACATGACGATAGAAGAAGAGCACGGGCATGATGATGGAGGAAGAGGGCGGACATGACAATGAAGGAAGAGGAAGAACATGACGGGGGGAAGGGGTTACTGGGTGTAAATATAAAATAAGATCTTATTACCTCCTCTGCTGCCAGTTCCAGCAATGTCTCCTCTCCACTTCCTCCCGACTCACCTCTCACCCCTTTACTTCATTTTTAGAAACCTACATCATTTCCCTTTTGTATGTTACCTCACTTCCTGTCTGCTCCTGACACCACTTCCTCTTACTGACTTCCTATGTATGTAGATTCACACCTTTCCTATCTCCATGTCCCACCATGAATTATCTTTCCTAGCGCCAACTTGGCTGCCTATTACTACATGTACAGTGAAGGAAATGCGTATTTGCTCCCCTGCTGATGTTGAATGTTCGCCCACTCACAAAGAAATGTTCGGTCTAAAAATCGAATGTTCGGTGTATTGTAACACTGAGAGACAGAATAGCAACAACAAATTCAGCAGAAATGCATGTCTAACAAATGATGACTGATCTGCATGTTCATGAAGGAAATAAGGATTTGATCCCCTTCACAAAACATGACTTAGTACTTGGTGGCAAATCCCTTGTTGGCAATCACAGAGGTCAGACGTTTCCTGGAGTTGGCCCCCAGGTTCGCACACATCTCAGGAGGGATTTTGGCCCTCTACTCTTGGCAGATCCTCTCCAAGTCATTAAGGTTTGGTGGCTGACGTTTGGCAACTAGAACTTTCAGCTCCCTCCATAGATTTCCAATCGGATTAATGTCTGGAGACTGGCTAGGCCACTCCAGGACCTTAATGTGCTTCTTCTTGAGCCACTCCTTTGTTGCCTTGGTCGTGTGTTTTGGGTCATTGTCATGCTGGAACACCCATCCACGACCCATTTTCAATGCCCTGGCTGAGGGAAGAAGGTTCTCACCCAAGATTTGATGGTACATTGCCCCATCCATCATCCCTTTGATATGGTGCAGTTGTCCTGCCCCCTTAGCAGAAAAACACCCCCAAAGCAGAATGTTTCCACCACCATGTCTGACAGTTGGGATGGTGTTCTTGGGATCATAGGCAGCATTCCGGCGAGTTGAGTTGATGCCAAAGAGCTGGATTTTGGTCTCATCTGATCACAACACTTCCAACCAGCCCTCCTCTGCATCATTCAGATGTTTTGTGGCAAACTACAGACGGGCCTGGACATGTGCTTTCTTGAGCAGAGGGACCTTGCGGGCACTGCAGGATTTCAGTCCTTGTCGGCGTGTTGTGTTACCAATTGTTTTCTTGGTGACTGTGGTCCCAGCTGCCTGGAGATCATTGACAAGATCCTCACGTGTAGTTCTGGGATGATTCCTCACTGTTCTCATGATCATTGACACTCCACAACATCCACACTACATTCTCCGACAGCTCTCCTCCTCCCACCATCCACACTACATTCTCTGACAGCTCTCTTCCACCATCCACACTACATTCTCTGACAGCTCCCCTCCCACCATCCACACTACATTCTCTGACAACTCTCCTCCCCCCACCATCCACACTACATTCTCTGACAACTCTCCTCCCTCCACCATCCACACTACATTCTCTGACAGCTCTCCCCCCACCATCCACACTACATTCTCTGACAGCTCTCCTCCCACCATCCACACTACATTCTCTGACAGCTCTCCCCCCACCGTCCACACTACATTCTCTGACAGCTCTCCCCTCACCATCCACACTACATTCTCTGACAGCTCTCCCCCCACCATCCACACAACGTTCTCTGACAGCTCTCCTCATCCCACCATCCACACTACATTTTCTGACAGCTCTCCTCCACCATCCACACTACATTCTATGACAGCACTCCTCCCCCCACCATCCACGCTAAATTCTCTGACAGCTCTCCTCCACCATCCACACTACATTCTCCGACAGCTCTCCTCCCCACAAACCACGCTACATTATCTGACAGCTCTCCTCCACCATCCACACTACATTCTCTGACAGCTCTCCTCACCCCACCATCCACACTACATTCTCTGGCAGCTCTCCTCCACCATCCACACTACATTCTCTGACAGCTCTCCCCCCCCCCCCATCCACACTACATTCTCTGACAGCTCTCCTTCCACCATCCACACTGCATTCTCTTGACAGCTCTTCTCCCACCATCCACACTGCATTCTCTGAAAGCTTTCCTCCCCCCCCCCACCATCCACACTGCATTCTCTGACAACTCTCCTCCCCCCCACCATCCACACTGCATTCTCTGACAGCTCTCCTCCCCCCATCCACACTAGATTCTCTGACAGCTCTCCTCCACCATCCACACTACATTCTCTGGCAGCTCTCCTCCACCATCCACACTACATTCTCTGACAGCTCTCCTTCACCATCCACACTACCTTCTCTGACAGCTCTTCTTCCACCATCCACACTGCATTCTCTAACAGCTCTACTCCCCCCATCCACACTACATTTTCTGACAGCTCTCCCCCACCATCCACACTACATTCTCTGACAGCGCTCATCCTCCACCACCCAAACTACATTTTTGACAGCTCTCATACCCCTCCCATCCACACTACATTCTCTGACAGCTCTCCTCCACCAACCACACTACATTCTCTGACAGCTCTCCTCCACCATCCACACTACAGTCTCTGACAGCTCTCCTCCCCCACCTTCCACACTACATTCTCTGACAGCTCTCCTCCCACCATCTACACTACATTCTCTGACAGCTCTCCTCCCCCCACCATCCACACTACAATCTCTGACGGCTCTCCTCACCCACCATCCGCACTACATTCTCCGACAGCTCTCCTCCCCCACCATCCAAACTATATTCTCTGACAGCTCTCATCCCCCTCCCATCCACACTACATTCTCTTACAGCTCTCCTCCCCCCATCATCCACACTACATTCTCTGACAGCTCTAGGTTCATCCATAGACACAGTTTTCAGCAGAAGATGTAAATAACAAGCATACTCATTGTCAGAGATCCAGGTATGACCAGAGATGTGTGGACTGACACAGGGAATAGCAGACTGCAGGATTGATTTAATAAGATAATTTATTAACAGCTTACACCAATATACAGAAACGCACATACAACCAGAACCAAACCTTCAACTAATAATTAGAAGCTCAGGAACACAGGCGTAGACAGAGCAGGAGAAGTAGAATGGTCAGTCAGGAATAGCCAGAGTCAGAGTCAAGCAGGGGAATTAAGCAGGTAGACAATAGGATGCAGATACAGGGGCTCATGGGAAAACACCAAGGCACTGATTGCAGGCCTGGTACTGCTTAAATACAACTCCTGCAATCCGCCTCAGGTAATGGCTTGATTGCAAAAGTGAGATCCTGGCTTCTGAAAGCACCCGCTGGCAAACACCAGTACTGCAGCCCACACGGCAGGTGAGCCCATTCCTGACATTTGTCTTCAGTTCCTTTTTTTTTTCTTTTTATTTGCTCTGTATTACTTACATCCACACTACATTCTCTGACAGCTCTCCTCCCACCATCCACACTACATTCTCTGACAGCTCTCCTCCCACCATCCACACTACATTCTCTGACAGCTCTCCTCCCACCATCCACACTACATTCTCTGACAGCTCTCCTCCACCATCCACACTACATTCTCTGACAGCTCTCCTCCCACCATCCACACTACATTCTCTGACAGCTCTCCTCCCACCATCCACACTACATTCTCTGACAGCTCTCCTCCCCCACCATCCACACTACATTCTCTGACAGCTCTCCTCCCCCCATCCACACTACATTCTCTGACAGCTCTCCTCCCACCATCCACACTACATTCTCTGACAGCTCTCCTCCCACCATCCACACTACATTCTCTGACAGCTCTCCTCCCCCACCATCCACACTACATTCTCTGACAGCTCTCCTCCCACCATCCACACTACATTCTCTGACAGCTCTCCTCTCTCCACCATCCACACTACATTCTCTGACAGCTCTCCTCCACCATCCACACTACATTCTCTGACAGCTCTCCTCTCGCCATCCACACTACATTCTCTGACAGCTCTCCTCCCACCATCCACACTACATTCTCTGACAGCTCTCCTCCCACCATCCACACTACATTCTCTGACAGCTCTCCTCCCACCATCCACACTACATTCTCTGACAGCTCTCCTCTACCATCCACACTACATTCTCTGACAGCTCTCCCCCACCATCCACACTACATTCTCTGACAGATCTCCTCCCACCTTCCACACTACATTCTCTGACAGCTCTCGTCTCCACCATCCAAACTACTTTCTCTGACAGAGAATGTAGTGTGGATGGTGGAAGAGAGCTGTCAGAGAATGTAGTGTGGATGGTAGAGGAGAGCTGTCAGAGAATGCAGTGTGGATATTGGAAGAGAGCTGTCAGAGAATGTAGTGTGGATGGTGGAAGAGAGCTGACAGCTCTCTTCCAATATCCACACTGCATTCTCTGACAGCTCTCCTCCCCCACCATCCACACTAAATTCAATGACAGCTCTCCTCTACCATCCACACTACATTCTCTGACAGCTTTCCTCCCCCCACCATCCACACTACATTCTCTGACAGCTCTCGTATCCACCATCCAAACTACATTCTCTGACAGCTCACTTCCACCATCCACACTACATTCTCTGACAGCTCTCCTCCCCCCCACCATCCACACTACATTCTCTGACAGCTCTCCTCCCACCAACCACACTACATTCACTGACAGCTCTCCTCCCCCACCATCCACACTACATTCTCTGACAGCTCTCCTCCCCCACCATCCACACTACATTCTCTGACAGCTCTCCTCCACCATCCACACTACATTCTCTGACAGCTCTCCTCCACCATCCACACTACATTCTCTGACAGCTCTCCTCTACCATCCACACTACATTCTCTGACAGCTCTCCTCCCCCCCCCATCCACACTACATTCTCTGACAGCTCTCCTCCCACCATCCACACTGCATTCTCTGACAGCTCTTCTCCCACCATCCACACTGCATTCTCTGAAAGCTTTCCCCCCCCCCACCATCCACACTGCATTCTCTGACAACTCTCCCCCCCCCCCCACCATCCACACTGCATTCTCTGACAGCTCTCCTCCCCCCATCCACACTACATTCTCTGACAGCTCTCCTCCCCCCATCCACACTAGATTCTCTGACAGCTCTTCTCCACCATCCACACTACATTCTCTGACAGCTCTCCTCCACCATCCACACTACATTCTCTGACAGCTCTCCTTCACCATCCACACTACCTTCTCTGACAGCTCTTCTTCCACCATCCACACTGCATTCTCTGACAGCTCTCCTCCTACCATCCACACTACATTCTCTGACAGCTCTCCTCCACCATCCACACTGCATTCTCTGACAGCTCTCCTCCACCATCCACACTGCATTTTCTGACAGCTCTCCTCCCCCCATCCACACTACATTCTCTGACAGCTCTACTCCCCCCATCCACACTACATTGTCTGACAGCTCTCCCCCACCATCCACACTACATTCTCTGACAGCTCTCATCCTCCACCATCCAAACTACATTATTTGACAGCTCTCATACCCTCCCATCCACACTACATTCTCTGACAGCTCTCCTCCCCCACCATCCACACTACATTCTCTGACAGCTCTCCTCTACCATCCACACTACATTCTCTGACAGCTCTCCCCCACCATCCACACTACATTCTCTGACAGATCTCCTCCCACCATCCACACTACATTCTCTGACAGCTCTCGTCTCCACCATCCAAACTACTTTCTCTGACAGAGAATGTAGTGTGGATGGTGGAAGAGAGCTGTCAGAGAATGTAGTGTGGATGGTAGAGGAGAGCTGTCAGAGAATGCAGTGTGGATATTGGAAGACAGCTGTCAGAGAATGTAGTGTGGATGGTGGAAGAGAGCTGACAGCTCTCTTCCAATATCCACACTGCATTCTCTGACAGCTCTCCTCCCCCACCATCCACACTAAATTCAATGACAGCTCTCCTCTACCATCCACACTACATTCTCTGACAGCTTTCCTCCCCCCACCATCCACACTACATTCTCTGACAGCTCTCGTATCCACCATCCAAACTACATTCTCTGACAGCTCTCTTCCACCATCCACACTACATTCTCTGACAGCTCTCCTCCCCCCCACCATCCACACTACATTCTCTGACAGCTCTCCTCCCACCAACCACACTACATTCTCTGACAGCTCTCCTCCCCCACCATCCACACTACATTCACTGACAGCTCTCCTCCCCCACCATCCACACTACATTCTCTGACAGCTCTCCTCCCCCACCATCCACACTACATTCTCTGACAGCTCTCCTCCACCATCCACACTACATTCTCTGACAGCTCTCCTCCACCATCCACACTACATTCTCTGACAGCTCTCCTCTACCATCCACACTACATTCTCTGACAGCTCTCCTCCCCCCCCCCCATCCACACTACATTCTCTGACAGCTCTCCTCCCACCATCCACACTGCATTCTCTGACAGCTCTTCTCCCACCATCCACACTGCATTCTCTGAAAGCTTCCCCCCCCCCCCACCATCCACACTGCATTCTCTGACAGCTCTCCTCCCCCCATCCACACTACATTCTCTGACAGCTCTCCTCCCCCCATCCACACTAGATTCTCTGACAGCTCTTCTCCACCATCCACACTACATTCTCTGACAGCTCTCCTCCACCATCCACACTACATTCTCTGACAGCTCTCCTTCACCATCCACACTACCTTCTCTGACAGCTCTTCTTCCACCATCCACACTGCATTCTCTGACAGCTCTCCTCCTACCATCCACACTACATTCTCTGACAGCTCTCCTCCACCATCCACACTGCATTCTCTGACAGCTCACTTCCACCATCCACACTACATTCTCTGACAGCTCTCCTCCCCCCCACCATCCACACTACATTCTCTGACAGCTCTCCTCCCACCAACCACACTACATTCACTGACAGCTCTCCTCCCCCACCATCCACACTACATTCTCTGACAGCTCTCCTCCACCATCCACACTACATTCTCTGACAGCTCTCCTCCACCATCCACACTACATTCTCTGACAGCTCTCCTCTACCATCCACACTACATTCTCTGACAGCTCTCCTCCCCCCCCCATCCACACTACATTCTCTGACAGCTCTCCTCCCACCATCCACACTGCATTCTCTGACAGCTCTTCTCCCACCATCCACACTGCATTCTCTGAAAGCTTTCCCCCCCCCCCACCATCCACACTGCATTCTCTGACAACTCTCCCCCCCCCCCCCACCATCCACACTGCATTCTCTGACAGCTCTCCTCCCCCCATCCACACTACATTCTCTGACAGCTCTCCTCCCCCCATCCACACTAGATTCTCTGACAGCTCTTCTCCACCATCCACACTACATTCTCTGACAGCTCTCCTCCACCATCCACACTACATTCTCTGACAGCTCTCCTTCACCATCCACACTACCTTCTCTGACAGCTCTTCTTCCACCATCCACACTGCATTCTCTGACAGCTCTCCTCCTACCATCCACACTACATTCTCTGACAGCTCTCCTCCACCATCCACACTGCATTTTCTGACAGCTCTCCTCCACCATCCACACTGCATTCTCTGACAGCTCTCCTCCCCCCATCCACACTACATTCTCTGACAGCTCTACTCCCCCCATCCACACTACATTGTCTGACAGCTCTCCCCCACCATCCACACTACATTCTCTGACAGCTCTCATCCTCCACCATCCAAACTACATTATTTGACAGCTCTCATACCCTCCCATCCACACTACATTCTCTGACAGCTCTCCTCCCCCACCATCCACACTACATTCTCTGACAGCTCTCCTCTACCATCCACACTACATTCTCTGACAGCTCTCCCCCACCATCCACACTACATTCTCTGACAGATCTCCTCCCACCATCCACACTACATTCTCTGACAGCTCTCGTCTCCACCATCCAAACTACTTTCTCTGACAGAGAATGTAGTGTGGATGGTGGAAGAGAGCTGTCAGAGAATGTAGTGTGGATGGTAGAGGAGAGCTGTCAGAGAATGCAGTGTGGATATTGGAAGACAGCTGTCAGAGAATGTAGTGTGGATGGTGGAAGAGAGCTGACAGCTCTCTTCCAATATCCACACTGCATTCTCTGACAGCTCTCCTCCCCCACCATCCACACTAAATTCAATGACAGCTCTCCTCTACCATCCACACTACATTCTCTGACAGCTTTCCTCCCCCCACCATCCACACTACATTCTCTGACAGCTCTCGTATCCACCATCCAAACTACATTCTCTGACAGCTCACTTCCACCATCCACACTACATTCTCTGACAGCTCTCCTCCCCCCCACCATCCACACTACATTCTCTGACAGCTCTCCTCCCACCAACCACACTACATTCTCTGACAGCTCTCCTCCCCCACCATCCACACTACATTCACTGACAGCTCTCCTCCCCCACCATCCACACTACATTCTCTGACAGCTCTCCTCCCCCACCATCCACACTACATTCTCTGACAGCTCTCCTCCACCATCCACACTACATTCTCTGACAGCTCTCCTCCACCATCCACACTACATTCTCTGACAGCTCTCCTCTACCATCCACACTACATTCTCTGACAGCTCTCCTCCCCCCCCCCATCCACACTACATTCTCTGACAGCTCTCCTCCCACCATCCACACTGCATTCTCTGACAGCTCTTCTCCCACCATCCACACTGCATTCTCTGAAAGCTTCCCCCCCCCCCCACCATCCACACTGCATTCTCTGACAGCTCTCCTCCCCCCATCCACACTACATTCTCTGACAGCTCTCCTCCCCCCATCCACACTAGATTCTCTGACAGCTCTTCTCCACCATCCACACTACATTCTCTGACAGCTCTCCTCCACCATCCACACTACATTCTCTGACAGCTCTCCTTCACCATCCACACTACCTTCTCTGACAGCTCTTCTTCCACCATCCACACTGCATTCTCTGACAGCTCTCCTCCTACCATCCACACTACATTCTCTGACAGCTCTCCTCCACCATCCACACTGCATTCTCTGACAGCTCTCCTCCACCATCCACACTGCATTCTCTGACAGCTCTCCTCCCCCCATCCACACTACATTCTCTGACAGCTCTACTCCCCCCATCCACACTACATTGTCTGACAGCTCTCCCCCACCATCCACACTACATTCTCTGACAGCTCTCATCCTCCACCATCCAAACTACATTATTTGACAGCTCTCATACCCTCCCATCCACACTACATTCTCTGACAGCTCTCCTCCACCATCCACACTACATTCTCTGACAGCTCTCCTCTCTCCACCATCCACACTACATTCTCTGACAGCTCTCCTCCACCATCCACACTACATTCTCTGACAGCTCTCCTCTCGCCATCCACACTACATTCTCTGACAGCTCTCCTCCCACCATCCACACTACATTCTCTGACAGCTCTCCTCCCACCATCCACACTACATTCTCTGACAGCTCTCCTCCCACCATCCACACTACATTCTCTGACAGCTCTCCTCTACCATCCACACTACATTCTCTGACAGCTCTCCCCCACCATCCACACTACATTCTCTGACAGATCTCCTCCCACCTTCCACACTACATTCTCTGACAGCTCTCGTCTCCACCATCCAAACTACTTTCTCTGACAGAGAATGTAGTGTGGATGGTGGAAGAGAGCTGTCAGAGAATGTAGTGTGGATGGTAGAGGAGAGCTGTCAGAGAATGCAGTGTGGATATTGGAAGAGAGCTGTCAGAGAATGTAGTGTGGATGGTGGAAGAGAGCTGACAGCTCTCTTCCAATATCCACACTGCATTCTCTGACAGCTCTCCTCCCCCACCATCCACACTAAATTCAATGACAGCTCTCCTCTACCATCCACACTACATTCTCTGACAGCTTTCCTCCCCCCACCATCCACACTACATTCTCTGACAGCTCTCGTATCCACCATCCAAACTACATTCTCTGACAGCTCACTTCCACCATCCACACTACATTCTCTGACAGCTCTCCTCCCCCCCACCATCCACACTACATTCTCTGACAGCTCTCCTCCCACCAACCACACTACATTCACTGACAGCTCTCCTCCCCCACCATCCACACTACATTCTCTGACAGCTCTCCTCCCCCACCATCCACACTACATTCTCTGACAGCTCTCCTCCACCATCCACACTACATTCTCTGACAGCTCTCCTCCACCATCCACACTACATTCTCTGACAGCTCTCCTCTACCATCCACACTACATTCTCTGACAGCTCTCCTCCCCCCCCCCATCCACACTACATTCTCTGACAGCTCTCCTCCCACCATCCACACTGCATTCTCTGACAGCTCTTCTCCCACCATCCACACTGCATTCTCTGAAAGCTTTCCCCCCCCCCACCATCCACACTGCATTCTCTGACAACTCTCCCCCCCCCCCACCATCCACACTGCATTCTCTGACAGCTCTCCTCCCCCCATCCACACTACATTCTCTGACAGCTCTCCTCCCCCCATCCACACTAGATTCTCTGACAGCTCTTCTCCACCATCCACACTACATTCTCTGACAGCTCTCCTCCACCATCCACACTACATTCTCTGACAGCTCTCCTTCACCATCCACACTACCTTCTCTGACAGCTCTTCTTCCACCATCCACACTGCATTCTCTGACAGCTCTCCTCCTACCATCCACACTACATTCTCTGACAGCTCTCCTCCACCATCCACACTGCATTCTCTGACAGCTCTCCTCCACCATCCACACTGCATTTTCTGACAGCTCTCCTCCCCCCATCCACACTACATTCTCTGACAGCTCTACTCCCCCCATCCACACTACATTGTCTGACAGCTCTCCCCCACCATCCACACTACATTCTCTGACAGCTCTCATCCTCCACCATCCAAACTACATTATTTGACAGCTCTCATACCCTCCCATCCACACTACATTCTCTGACAGCTCTCCTCCCCCACCATCCACACTACATTCTCTGACAGCTCTCTTCTACCATCCACACTACATTCTCTGACAGCTCTCCCCCACCATCCACACTACATTCTCTGACAGATCTCCTCCCACCATCCACACTACATTCTCTGACAGCTCTCGTCTCCACCATCCAAACTACTTTCTCTGACAGAGAATGTAGTGTGGATGGTGGAAGAGAGCTGTCAGAGAATGTAGTGTGGATGGTAGAGGAGAGCTGTCAGAGAATGCAGTGTGGATATTGGAAGACAGCTGTCAGAGAATGTAGTGTGGATGGTGGAAGAGAGCTGACAGCTCTCTTCCAATATCCACACTGCATTCTCTGACAGCTCTCCTCCCCCACCATCCACACTAAATTCAATGACAGCTCTCCTCTACCATCCACACTACATTCTCTGACAGCTTTCCTCCCCCCACCATCCACACTACATTCTCTGACAGCTCTCGTATCCACCATCCAAACTACATTCTCTGACAGCTCTCTTCCACCATCCACACTACATTCTCTGACAGCTCTCCTCCCCCCCACCATCCACACTACATTCTCTGACAGCTCTCCTCCCACCAACCACACTACATTCTCTGACAGCTCTCCTCCCCCACCATCCACACTACATTCACTGACAGCTCTCCTCCCCCACCATCCACACTACATTCTCTGACAGCTCTCCTCCCCCACCATCCACACTACATTCTCTGACAGCTCTCCTCCACCATCCACACTACATTCTCTGACAGCTCTCCTCCACCATCCACACTACATTCTCTGACAGCTCTCCTCTACCATCCACACTACATTCTCTGACAGCTCTCCTCCCCCCCCCCATCCACACTACATTCTCTGACAGCTCTCCTCCCACCATCCACACTGCATTCTCTGACAGCTCTTCTCCCACCATCCACACTGCATTCTCTGAAAGCTTCCCCCCCCCCCCCACCATCCACACTGCATTCTCTGACAGCTCTCCTCCCCCCATCCACACTACATTCTCTGACAGCTCTCCTCCCCCCATCCACACTAGATTCTCTGACAGCTCTTCTCCACCATCCACACTACATTCTCTGACAGCTCTCCTCCACCATCCACACTACATTCTCTGACAGCTCTCCTTCACCATCCACACTACCTTCTCTGACAGCTCTTCTTCCACCATCCACACTGCATTCTCTGACAGCTCTCCTCCTACCATCCACACTACATTCTCTGACAGCTCTCCTCCACCATCCACACTGCATTCTCTGACAGCTCACTTCCACCATCCACACTACATTCTCTGACAGCTCTCCTCCCCCCCACCATCCACACTACATTCTCTGACAGCTCTCCTCCCACCAACCACACTACATTCACTGACAGCTCTCCTCCCCCACCATCCACACTACATTCTCTGACAGCTCTCCTCCACCATCCACACTACATTCTCTGACAGCTCTCCTCCACCATCCACACTACATTCTCTGACAGCTCTCCTCTACCATCCACACTACATTCTCTGACAGCTCTCCTCCCCCCCCCATCCACACTACATTCTCTGACAGCTCTCCTCCCACCATCCACACTGCATTCTCTGACAGCTCTTCTCCCACCATCCACACTGCATTCTCTGAAAGCTTTCCCCCCCCCCCACCATCCACACTGCATTCTCTGACAACTCTCCCCCCCCCCCCACCATCCACACTGCATTCTCTGACAGCTCTCCTCCCCCCATCCACACTACATTCTCTGACAGCTCTCCTCCCCCCATCCACACTAGATTCTCTGACAGCTCTTCTCCACCATCCACACTACATTCTCTGACAGCTCTCCTCCACCATCCACACTACATTCTCTGACAGCTCTCCTTCACCATCCACACTACCTTCTCTGACAGCTCTTCTTCCACCATCCACACTGCATTCTCTGACAGCTCTCCTCCTACCATCCACACTACATTCTCTGACAGCTCTCCTCCACCATCCACACTGCATTTTCTGACAGCTCTCCTCCACCATCCACACTGCATTCTCTGACAGCTCTCCTCCCCCCATCCACACTACATTCTCTGACAGCTCTACTCCCCCCATCCACACTACATTGTCTGACAGCTCTCCCCCACCATCCACACTACATTCTCTGACAGCTCTCATCCTCCACCATCCAAACTACATTATTTGACAGCTCTCATACCCTCCCATCCACACTACATTCTCTGACAGCTCTCCTCCCCCACCATCCACACTACATTCTCTGACAGCTCTCCTCTACCATCCACACTACATTCTCTGACAGCTCTCCCCCACCATCCACACTACATTCTCTGACAGATCTCCTCCCACCATCCACACTACATTCTCTGACAGCTCTCGTCTCCACCATCCAAACTACTTTCTCTGACAGAGAATGTAGTGTGGATGGTGGAAGAGAGCTGTCAGAGAATGTAGTGTGGATGGTAGAGGAGAGCTGTCAGAGAATGCAGTGTGGATATTGGAAGACAGCTGTCAGAGAATGTAGTGTGGATGGTGGAAGAGAGCTGACAGCTCTCTTCCAATATCCACACTGCATTCTCTGACAGCTCTCCTCCCCCACCATCCACACTAAATTCAATGACAGCTCTCCTCTACCATCCACACTACATTCTCTGACAGCTTTCCTCCCCCCACCATCCACACTACATTCTCTGACAGCTCTCGTATCCACCATCCAAACTACATTCTCTGACAGCTCTCTTCCACCATCCACACTACATTCTCTGACAGCTCTCCTCCCCCCCACCATCCACACTACATTCTCTGACAGCTCTCCTCCCACCAACCACACTACATTCTCTGACAGCTCTCCTCCCCCACCATCCACACTACATTCACTGACAGCTCTCCTCCCCCACCATCCACACTACATTCTCTGACAGCTCTCCTCCCCCACCATCCACACTACATTCTCTGACAGCTCTCCTCCACCATCCACACTACATTCTCTGACAGCTCTCCTCCACCATCCACACTACATTCTCTGACAGCTCTCCTCTACCATCCACACTACATTCTCTGACAGCTCTCCTCCCCCCCCCCATCCACACTACATTCTCTGACAGCTCTCCTCCCACCATCCACACTGCATTCTCTGACAGCTCTTCTCCCACCATCCACACTGCATTCTCTGAAAGCTTCCCCCCCCCCCACCATCCACACTGCATTCTCTGACAGCTCTCCTCCCCCCATCCACACTACATTCTCTGACAGCTCTCCTCCCCCCATCCACACTAGATTCTCTGACAGCTCTTCTCCACCATCCACACTACATTCTCTGACAGCTCTCCTCCACCATCCACACTACATTCTCTGACAGCTCTCCTTCACCATCCACACTACCTTCTCTGACAGCTCTTCTTCCACCATCCACACTGCATTCTCTGACAGCTCTCCTCCTACCATCCACACTACATTCTCTGACAGCTCTCCTCCACCATCCACACTGCATTCTCTGACAGCTCTCCTCCACCATCCACACTGCATTCTCTGACAGCTCTCCTCCCCCCATCCACACTACATTCTCTGACAGCTCTACTCCCCCCATCCACACTACATTGTCTGACAGCTCTCCCCCACCATCCACACTACATTCTCTGACAGCTCTCATCCTCCACCATCCAAACTACATTATTTGACAGCTCTCATACCCTCCCATCCACACTACATTCTCTGACAGCTCTCCTCCACCATCCACACTACATTCTCTGACAGCTCTCCTCCACCATCCACACTACATTCTCTGACAGCTCTCCTCCACCATCCACACTGCAGTCTCTGACAGCTCTCCTCCCCCACCTTCCACACTACATTCTCTGACAGCTCTCCTCCCACCATCCACACTACATTCTCTGACAGCTCTCCTCCCCCCACCATCCACACTACAATCTCTGACGGCTCTCCTCCCCCACCATCCACACTACATTCTCCGACAGCTCTCCTCCCCCCACCATCCATACTACATTCTCTTACAGCTCTCCTCCCCCACCATCCACACTACATTCTCCGACAGCTCTCCTCCCCCCCACCATCCACACTACATTCTCTGACAGCTCTCCTCCCACCATCCACACTGCATTCTCTGACAGCTCTCCTCCCCCCCACCATCCACACTACATTCTCTGACAGCTCTCCTCCCACCATCCACACTACATTCTCTGACAGCTCTCCTCCCCCCACCATCCACACTACATTCTCTGACAGCTCTCCTCCCCCCACCATCCACACTACATTCTCTGACAGCTCTCCTCCCCCACCATCCACACTACATTCTCTGACAGCTCTCCTCCCCCCACCATCCACACTACATTCTCTGACAGCTCTAGGTTTATCCATATACACATTTTTCAGCAGAATACGTAAATAACAAGCAGACCCGTCTTCAGCTCTTGTTTTTTTCTTTTTATTTGCTAGGTATTACTTACATTGCTTATTTCTATATTAATACAATTGTCCATATGGTTGTAACATTTGGTGATGTGTGGCCCCATGGGTTGTCATTGTTGATGATGTGTTATGCACCTTTTTTGCGCAATTTCCACTGTGTTGGGCACCAATCTGAAAATGTTCGTGTTGTCTCCTTTGTAACGATCGGGCTAGCTCAGTACCGTTTCATAGGAGGACCACATTACTATAATTAATTCCTTACATGTCAGTACCTTTGAGACCACATGCTTTAAAATGGAATAAATTTACTATGGCCACAATGAATTGTGTTTTGTATTTACACCATTCGGGCTGATCTCCCCCCCCCTCTTCCCATGAGAATCTGAGTCTTGTGTGGTGACATCTTTCATTTCCGCTCTCCCCTGACCCCACATTCACTATATCCGCTCTCCCCGGACCCCGCATTCACTATATCTGCTCTCCCTGGACACCGCATTCACTATATCCACTCTCCCCGGACCCAGCATTCACTATATCCGCTCTCCCCGGACCCCGCATTCACTATATCCGCTCTCCCCGGACCCCGCATTCACTATATCCGCTCTCCCTGGACCCCGCATTCACTATTTCCGCTCTCCCCGGACCCCGCATTCACTCTATCCGCTCTCCCCGGACCCCCCATTCACTATATCTGCTCTCCCCAGACCCCCCATTCACTATATCCGCTCTCCGTGGACCCCGCATTCACTATATCCGCTCTCCCCGGACCCCCCATTCACTATATCCGCTCTCCCCGGACCCCCCATTCACTATATCCGCTCTCCCCGGACCCCGCATTCACTCTATCCGCTCTCCCCAGACCCCCATTCGCTATATCCGCTCTCCCCGGACCCCCATTCGCTATATCCGCTCTCCATGGACCCCGCATTCACTATATCCGCTCTCCCCGGACCCAGCATTCACTATATCCGCTCTCCCCGGACCCTGCATTCACTATATCCGCTCTCCCCGGACCCCGCATTCACTATATCTGGTCTCCCGGGACCCCGCATTCACTGTTTCCGCTCTCCCCTGGCCCCGCATTCACTATATCCGCTCTCCCCGGACCTCGCATTCACTATATCTGCTCTCCCCGGACCCCGCATTCACTATATCCGCTCTCCCCAGAACCCCCATTCACTATATCCGCTCTCCCCGGATCCCGCTTTCGCTATATCCGCTCTCCCCAGACCCCCATTAGCTATATCCGCTCTCCCCGGACCCCCATTCGCTATATCCGCTCTCCACGGACCCCGCATTCACTATATCCGCTCTCCCCGGACCCCGAATTCACTATATCCGCTCTCCCCGGACCCTGCATTCACTATATCCGCTCTCCCCGGACCCCGCATTCACTATATCTGGTCTCCCGGGACCCCGCATTCACTGTTTCCGCTCTCCCCTGGCCCCGCATTCACTATATCCGCTCTCCCCGGACCCCGCATTCACTATATCCGATCTCCCCGGACCCCGCATTCCCTATATCCGCTCTGTCCGGACCCGGCATTTACTATATCCGCTCTCCCCGGATCCCGTATTCACTATATCCCCTCTCCCCGGACCCCGCATTCGCTATATCCACTCTCCCCAGACCCCCCATTCGCTATATCCGCTTTCCACAGACCCCGCATTCACTGTATCCGCTCTCCCCGAACCCCGCATTCACTATATCCGCTCTTCCCGGACACCGCATTTACTATATCCGCTCTCCCTGGACCCCTCATTCACTATATCTGGTCTCCCGGGACCCCGCATTCACTGGTTCCGCTCTCCCCGGACCCCGCATTCACTATATCCGCTCTCCCCGGACCCCGCATTCACTATATCCGCTCTCCCCGGACCCCGCATTCACTATATCCGCTCTGTCCGGTTCCGGCATTCACTATATCCGCTCTCCCCGGACCCCATATTCACTATATCCGCTCTGTCCGGACGCGGCATTCACTATATCCGCTCTCCCCGGACCCCCCATTCACTATATTCGCTCTCCCCGGACCCCGCTTTCGCTATATCCGCTCTCCCCAGACCCCCATTCGCTATATCCGCTCTCCACGGACCCCGCATTCACTATATCCACTCTTCCCGGACCCCGCATTTACTATATCCGCTCTCCCCGGACCCCGCATTCACTATATCTGGTCTCCCGGGACCCCGCATTCACTGTTTCCGCTCTCCCCGGACCCCGCATTCACTATATCCGCTCTCCCCGGACCCCGCATTCACTATATCCGCTCTCCCCGGACCCCGCATTCACTATATCCGCTCTCCCCGGACCCCGCATTCACTATATCCGCTCTCCCCGGACCCCGCATTCACTATATCCGCTCTGTCCGGTTCCGGCATTCACTATATCCGCTCTCCCCGGACCCCGCATTCACTATATCTGGTCTCCCGGGACCCCGCATTCACTCTTTCCGCTCTCCCCTGGCCCCGCATTCACTATATCCGCTCTCCCCGGACCCCACATTCACTATATCCGCTCTCCCCGGACCCCGCATTCACTATATCCGCTCTGTCCGGACCCGGCATTTACTATATCCGCTCTCCCCGGATCCCGTATTCACTATATCCCCTCTCCCCGGACCCCGCATTCGCTATATCCACTCTCCCCAGACCCCCCATTCGCTATATCCGCTTTCCACAGACCCCGCATTCACTGTATCCGCTCTCCCCGGACTGCGCATTCACTATATCCGCTCTTCCCGGACCCCGCATTCACTATATCCGCTCTCCCCGGACCCTGCATTCACTATATCCGCTCTCCCCGGACCCCGCATTCACTATATCTGGTCTCCCGGGACCCCGCATTCACTGTTTCCGCTCTTCCCTGGCCCCGCATTCACTATATCCGCTCTCCCCGGACCCCGCATTCACTATATCCGCTCTCCCCGGACCCCGCATTCCCTATATCCGCTCTGTCCGGACCCGGCATTTACTATATCCGCTCTCCCCGGATCCCGTATTCACTATATCCCCTCTCCCCGGACCCCGCATTCGCTATATCCACTCTCCCCAGACCCCCCATTCGCTATATCCGCTTTCCACAGACCCCGCATTCACTGTATCCGCTCTCCCCGAACCCCGCATTCACTATATCCGCTCTTCCCGGACACCGCATTTACTATATCCGCTCTCCCTGGACCCCTCATTCACTATATCTGGTCTCCCGGGACCCCGCATTCACTGGTTCCGCTCTCCCCGGACCCCGCATTCACTATATCCGCTCTCCCCGGACCCCGCATTCACTATATCCGCTCTCCCCGGACCCCGCATTCACTATATCCGCTCTGTCCGGTTCCGGCATTCACTATATCCGCTCTCCCCGGACCCCATATTCACTATATCCGCTCTGTCCGGACGCGGCATTCACTATATCCGCTCTCCCCGGACCCCCCATTCACTATATCCGCTCTCCCCGGACCCCGCTTTCGCTATATCCGCTCTCCCCAGACCCCCATTCGCTATATCCGCTCTCCACGGACCCCGCATTCACTATATCCACTCTTCCCGGACCCCGCATTTACTATATCCGCTCTCCCCGGACCCCGCATTCACTATATCTGGTCTCCCGGGACCCCGCATTCACTGTTTCCGCTCTCCCCGGACCCCGCATTCACTATATCCGCTCTCCCCGGACCCCGCATTCACTATATCCGCTCTCCCCGGACCCCGCATTCACTATATCCGCTCTCCCCGGACCCCGCATTCACTATATCCGCTCTGTCCGGTTCCGGCATTCACTATATCCGCTCTCCCCGGACCCCGCATTCACTATATCTGGTCTCCCGGGACCCCGCATTCACTGTTTCCGCTCTCCCCTGGCCCCGCATTCACTATATCCGCTCTCCCCGGACCCCGCATTCACTATATCCGCTCTCCCCGGACCCCGCATTCACTATATCCGCTCTGTCCGGACCCGGCATTTACTATATCCGCTCTCCCCGGATCCCGTATTCACTATATCCCCTCTCCCCGGACCCCGCATTCGCTATATCCCCTCTCCCCGGACCCCGCATTCGCTATATCCACTCTCCCCAGACCCCCCATTCGCTATATCCGCTTTCCACAGACCCCGCATTCACTGTATCCGCTCTCCCCGGACTGCGCATTTACTATATCCGCTCTCCCTGGACCCCTCATTCACTATATCTGGTCTCCCCGGACCCCGCATTTTCTATATCCGCTCTCTCCGGACCCCGCATTCACTATATCTGCTCTCTCCGGACCCCGTATTCACTATATCCGCTCTCCCCGGACCCCACATTCACTATATCCGCTCTCTCCGGACCCCGCATTCACTATATCCGCTCTCTCCGGACCCCGCATTCACTATATCCGCTCTCCCCGGACCCGCATTTACTATATCCGCTCTCTCCGGACCCCGCATTCACTATATCCGCTCTCTCCGGACCCCGCATTCACTATATCCGCTCTCCCCGGACCCTGCATTCACTATATCTGGTCTCCCCCAGCACACACAACATGGAAATGCAATTATTTTAGTAAATATAAACTGCTAAATCCCTTTTCTCATCAGCAATATATAGCAGTCTTATGACTTCTATCAGTGTCCAGCAGAGCACTGGTTAAAGCTTGTAGGAGGAGTTTTCATTTTGCTCTAGGAAGATGCAGAACCCCTGACCTCTGTCTGGACAGTGCTTATTGGCCCTGTGCTGATCACATGCACCCACCCAAGAGAAAAAATAAAACCTTTCTAGTAATACACACCAAACTGAGCATGTGCAGAGTGTCTCCACACGTTATGTCTTATCAGGAAATAAGAGGGGGGCACTGGACAAAGGGGAGGATCAGAGAAGACAGGATCACACAGCCTTTTTAAACAATGCGGAGGATTAACCCCTTAGGTTCCACATTGAGTATAACCAGCATGCTTTGCTACATCTACAGACTGATTGTACTGTTGGGGGTTCAGTAACACTTTAGCAGTCATAGTATATTTGTCAAAAGAATCAGCAGCTGTTTCACTTTGATGTCCAATTAGACTTCTTTTACTGGCTATACATTTCCCGCAGTCTGAGGACGCTCACCCGTGTGTCTTCTCTGGTGTGTAAGCAGTAATCTTTTCTCAGTGAAAGATTTCCCGCACTCTGAACAAGAATACGGACGTTCACCCGTGTGGCTTCTCTGGTGTTTAACAAGGTCTCCTTTACGAATGAAGGATTTCCCGCACTCTGAACACGAGTAAGGACGATCACAGGTGTGAATTTTCTGGTGTTTAGCAAGGTAATCTTTCTTATTGAAATATTTCCCGCACTCAGAACATGAATAAGGGCGTTCACCCTTGTGAATTCTCTGGTGCTTAACAAGGTCTCGTTTACAAACAAATGATTTCCCGCACTCTGTACATGAATAAGGACGCTCCCCTGTGTGGGTTCTCTCATGTTTAACAAGGGTATCTTTGTAAGCAAAAGTTTTCCTACACTCTGAACATGAATAAGGACGTTCACCCGTGTGTATTCTCAGGTGTTTAATAAGTGCCTTTTTCTCAGTGAAAGATTTCCCGCACTCTGAACATAAATGAGGTCGAACACCCGTGTGAATTCTCCGGTGTTCATATAGTGCACCTTTTCGAGTATAACATTTTCCGCACTCTGAACATATATAAGGACGCTCACCTGTGTGAATTCTCTGGTGTACAAGAAGATCTTTTTTCTTAGAGAAACATTTCCCGCACTCTGAACAGGAAACTGGACACTCAACCATGTGATATCTCTGGTGTACAAGAAGGTTTCCTTTGACAGTTAAACATTTCCCACACTCTGAGCATGAATAAGAACGCTCACCAGTGTAAATTCTCTGATGTCTAAGACGGTTCTTGTTTTCAGTGAAACATTTCCCACACACCAAATATGAGAATAGATTCTCACCTCGGTGAACTCCTTCATGGGGTGCGGAAGATTCCTTGGGATTAGATGGATCTGTTGATCTTTCTGCAGTGTGGAAGCTTAAACAGATATTTGCAATCATAGTATGTGACTGATCACAAGATTCACACTGACCAGAGGGATCCATTGATGTCTCCGGACAGGAAGGTCTGTGATGGATATTGGGTGTATTTGGATTCACTCCTGGAGAATCCTGTGTGATGGCATTATCTTCTGACTTCCAATCAGCAGATAATAGAAGATGTCTCTCCGAGGAATTCCTGACATCAGCGCCATCTGATGGAGAGAAATTATTAAATTAGAGTCTAGCAGATATACTGTGTATCTCAATATAAATCTACTTTCTTCACATACGATTCCTCCCTTCATGCTGCAAAACAAGGCTACTTTGTCACTCTCATCAATACCTTCTGATCCAGTCCTCGTCGTCTCTTCTCTACTTTTAACTCTCTACTTTCTCCACCTCCACCCAAAACCTCACTCACTACTTACAAGGTTGCAAATCATTTCAAAAACAAGATTGATGCAATTCGTAGGGGCATTTCCACTACACAGACATCCATCCCACTTAGCATACCTTATATTAAACCTCCCTCAACACTTTCCTCTTTTGACCTTGCTACTACTGAAGAGGTCACTAAGGTTTTCTCAGAAGCCCGTCTCACTACCTGCCCCCTGGATCCTATCCCCTCACAACTACTATGGTCACCCTCTTCTGCCATCCTATGCTCCCTCACTCACATCTTCAATCTCTCCCTCTCTACAGGTACCTTCCCCTCCCCTCTAAAGCATGCGCACATCACTCCCATACTTAAAAAGCCCTCCCTGGACCCCATCAACCTGAACAACGTAAGACCCATCTCCCTGCTGCCATTTACCTCCAAACTCCTAGAACGCTTAGTCTACAATCTCCTGAGCTGCCATCTCACCGACAACAACCTTCTCGACCCTTTACAGTCTGGCTTTCGCTCACTACACTCCACTGAAACTGCCCTACTCAAACTCACTAATGATCTACTAACTGCTAAAACCAATAGTCACTACTCCATACTCATCCCAACCAATGGCCACTACTCCGTACTCATCCCAACCAATGGCCACTACTCCGTACTCATCCCAACCAATGGCCACTACTCCGTACTCATCCCAACCAATGGAGACTACTCCGTACTCATCCCAACCAATGGCCACTACTCCGTACTCATCCCCACCAATGGCCACTACTCCGTACTCATCCCAACCAATGGCCACTACTCCGTACTCATCCCAACCAATGGCCACTACTCCGTACTCATCCCAACCAATGGCCACTACTCCGTACTCATCCCAACCAATGGCCACTACTCCGTACTCATCCCAACCAATGGCCACTACTCCGTACTCATCCCAACCAATGGCCACTACTCCGTACTCATCCCAACCAATGGCCACTACTCCGTACTCATCCCAACCAATGGCCACTACTCCGTACCCATCCCAACCAATGGCCACTACTCCGTACTCA
Organism: Staurois parvus; assembly: GCF_062004578.1. Lineage (NCBI taxonomy): Eukaryota > Metazoa > Chordata > Amphibia > Anura > Ranidae > Staurois > Staurois parvus. The sequence continues at coordinate 4,357,940 of NW_028318245.1, read as the reverse complement.
TCCCAACCAATGGCCACTACTCCGTACCCATCCCAACCAATGGCCACTACTCCGTACTCATCCCAACCAATGGCCACTACTCCGTACTCATCTCAACCAATGGCCACTACTCCGTACTCATCCCAACCAATGGCCACTACTCCGTACTCATCCCAACCAATGGCCACTACTCCGTACCCATCCCAACCAATGGCCACTACTCCGTACTCATCTCAACCAATGGCCACTACTCCGTACCCATCCCAACCAATGGCCACTACTCCGTACTCATCCCAACCAATGGCCACTACTCCGTACCCATCCCAACCAATGGCCACTACTCCGTACTCATCCCAACCAAAGGCCACTACTCCGTACTCATCCCAACCAACGGCCACTACTCCGTACTCATCCCAACCAATGGCCACTACTCCGTACTCATCCCAACCAACGGCCACTACTCCGTACTCATCCCAACCAACGGCCACTACTCCGTACTCATCCCAACCAACGGCCACTACTCCGTACTCATCCCAACCAACGGCCACTACTCCGTACTCATCCCAACCAATGGAGACTAGTCCGTACTCATCCCAACCAATGGAGACTACTCCGTACTCTTACTACTTGACCTTTCTGCGGCTTTTGATACTGTTGACCATCCCCTCCTCCTCAAAAAACTCCACTCTCTTGGCCTCAGAGACTCTGCTCTCCCCTGGTTCTTTTCCTACCTATCGCAGCGCTCCTTCAGTGTTACCTATAACTCTGTCTCCTCCTCCTCACTCCCTCTTTCTGTTGGGGTCCCTCAAGGTTCTGTCCTTGGACCCCTTCTCTTCTCCATCTACACCTCCTCCCTTGGTCACTTGATAAACTCCCATGGCTTTAAGAACCATCTCTATGCTGATGACACACAAATCTATCTCTCTACCCCTCACCTCACCCCTTCAGTCTCCTCTCACATTACTAACCTACTAAGTGACATATCGGCATGCATGTCACTCCACTTCCTCAAACTCAATCTTTCTAAAACGGAGCTCTTAGTATTCCCCCCAGCCTGTGCCCCCTCCCCTGACTTCTCCATCAAGGTCAATAATACAGCCATCAGTCCCTCCCCTCATGCCAGGGTACTAGGTGTAATCCTAGACTTCAATCTGTCCTTTCAGCCCCAAATCCAATCACTGTCCAAATCTTGTAGACTTCACCTCAGCAACATCTCCAACCTCCGCAACATCTCCAAGATACGTCCGTTCTTAACCTCGGAAACTACTAAGCAACTTATTCCCTCCCTTGTCATATCTCGCCTTGACTATTGTAACTCCCTCCTCATTGGCTGATCCCCTCTTCAGTCTATCATGAATGCTGCTGCCAGAATCATCCACCTTACTAACCATTCTGTATCTGCCATCGCTCTCTGCCAATCCTTCCACTGACCTCCACTTAGTGTCCTCCACCCCTCTCTGCTAATCCCTCCACTGGTCTCCACTCAGTGTTCTCCATTCCTCTCTGCCAATCCCTCCACTGGCTTCTTATTGCCCAACGGATAAAATTCAAAACATTAACAATAACATAAAAAGCCATTTATAACTCCACCCCAAATTACATCTCCAATCTTGTCTCTAAATATCACCCAAACCATACTCTCCGCTCCTCACAAGACCTCCTGCTCTCTAGCTCCCTTGTCTCCTCCTCCCATGCTCAACTCCAGGACTTTTCCAGAGCTTCCCCCATCCTCTGGAACTCTCTACCCCAATTTATCAGACTATCGCCTACTCTGCTCACTTTTAGGCGATCTCTGAAAACCTATCTCTGCAGGGAAGCCTATCCTGCCCTCAGCTAATAATGGAATCTTCTACTCTTCCAACCAGTCCATCCCCCACAGTTACTACCTTTTGTACCACTAGCCCCTCCCTCCTAGATTGTAAGCTCCAAGGATCAGGGCCCTCCTTTCCCTCTTGTATTGAACTGTATTGTTGCTGTATTGTCTCCCGTTATTTTGTAAAGCGCTCAGCAAACTGTTGGCGCCATATAAATTCTGTATAATAATAATAATAATCTTTTTTTTAGCATTTAACAGTTTCACAGAGCTCTTGGATAAATATATAACACCATATCAGGGTGGATAAAAATCAATGATTTTTTTAAAAAAAAATTTATTTAAATCAGATTTTTTTTATTTAAATCAGATTTTTTTTTATTTAAATCGGATTTTTTTGAATAAAATGCTTTTTGAGGAAAATATATTACCATCCAAAGGTTATTCCATCATGAAATAAAGATTCGTTTTTTAATTATGTAGAATAAGGCTGTATATGTTTAATTTTTTTGGTAAATAAATTCCATGAATCCATTCACAATGTCATGCTCTTCCAGAGGTTTTTGTAAGATTATTGGGCAGTTCCTCTGCCTACAAGATATTATCACAGATTCTTGGTTTACTTTTGCAGTTCTCAAAACTGAATTTGACTCAGCGGAGATCACATGCCTCTTCTTCACAGCAAAAATGTTATAACATGAACAGAGTTAAGAAAAAGACCTTAATTCTAACTTCTACAAACCTATGAATACAGAATCAACCCCTTCACTGCTAAGTTTCAAGAAGTTCAGTGAATAGAATAGAAACAATATTTTTCTGATTGTTTGGAGTGGAATAGATCTGCACAAGAAGAAAGTGAAACTAAGTGTGAGGAGGAAGGGGCTGACAGTCTAAGTTTCTTAAAATATATATATTTTGTTTAGCCAAATTAGTTAACAAACATGGATGTTTGTTTAAGCAAATAACTTATGCTGTAATGTTACTGTTTCAGTTGAATAAATCTATTTAAATTGTTATTATTAAGGTAATGATTATTTTTCTCCTTCCTAAGTACAACAGAAAAGTTGTCCAAATATGAATGATTAACCTATTAAATTGGGGATAAAAAACTAATATGAAAAGTTGTTATTCTAAAAATCTTCATCTACTTGCATATTAAAGTTATACCAGCAAGAATTAGTCTTTATGTAGAAAACTATGATTTAAATTAAGCCTTACTGACTAGTGATTTAAATCGTGATTTAAATCGTGATTTAAATCAGTTTGATTTAAATCAAATCCACCCTGCACCAAATTATGAAAACAAACCAGTTAAAGGACACAAAACACACAAAACAACTATGGCACATTGGGTATGTGCCATAATGATGGCTAGAGGAAGTATGAGTTTACATTGAGGAATGGAGATTCATCTGATGTACAGAATTTCCACCTTGTTTCTTGGGGACATGACGTTATATTGAGGAAAAAAATAATTTGTATGACATAAAAAATGTGCAAAGAAACCCTCCTTGCACCGTGATATGTATGTGCAAAAATAAATATGTGCAATTTGCAAATATTGCCCTAAAACAATAATATATGATAAATATATATATAATAGAGTGTAATAATCAAATTAATATATAAAAAATAAATAACAATAAAAATAAAAAATAAATGATGATGGAAAACTGTGCAAACAATACTTCACTTATTGCAACAAAGGATGGTGATGTGAGCTGTATATTTCTTATCCTTTAACTTTAAATGACATATAATAGTCCCAATTTGTGCAAATATATGGAAAGTATATATTGCACAGTAAAAAATTTTTTTTAATCACCCTTCAATTAATTATAGCACTGGGAGTTTTTAAATATATGTTACATCACAATGTATTAATATTTATGTAATATTTATTTAGGTTTATTTATTTTATATATATCACACATCACTAGAAAAAATTTCTTTTGAGGAGCGCGACACATCCAATATTTTATTTGTTCATTGTCACACAGTATTTTGAGTATGTGTTTTATGTGTTGATGCACCATTATATTTGAAGGAGTTAATTAATTTTTTATAAGTATTTCTGTGCCACCATAGTAGCTCACAAGTATACACTTTCACAAGAACGTTATATTGAGGAATGGAGATGGACCTTTCATATGGTGTCCAGTATCTCCTCCTCATTTGTTGGGAACATGACGTTATATTGAGGAATGGAGATGGACCTTTCATATGGTGTCCAGTATCTCCTCCTCATTTGTTGGGAACATGACGTTATATTGAGGAATGGAGATGGACCTTTCATATGGTGTCCAGTATCTCCTCCTCATTTGTTGGGAACACAACGTTATATTGAGGAATGGAGATGGACCTTTCATATGGTGTCCAGTATCTCCTCATTTGTTGGGAACATGACGTTATATTGAGGAATGGAGATGGACCTTTCATATGGTGTCCAGTATCTCCTCCTCATTTGTTGGGAACATGACGTTATATTGAGGAATGGAGATGGACCTTTCAAATGGTGTCCGGTATCTCCTCCTCATTTGTTGGGAACATGATGTTATATTGAGGAATGGAGATGGACCTTTCATATGGTGTACAGTATCTCCTCATTTGTTGGGAACATGACGTTATATTGAGGAATGGAGATGGACCTTTCATATGGTGTACAGCAGGCCTTGAAATTTCCACTCGCCTGCTCGCCAATGGTGAGTGGAAATTATGGTGGGGGCAGGCTCGGAGCTCAGGCCGGATCTGTCATTGGCACTGGGAGCCGTCAGACTGCTCAATAGCTGAGCGCACTGAAATCAAATAAAGGAGTGTGTGCTGTGCTCTCTGCCTCCCCCTAGAGTGCAGTGCCCGGTTCTGTGAGTGAACAACAAAGTACTGCAACTTTTTATAGGGCTGTGTGTGTGTGTATGTGTCTTTGTATGCATGTACATGTGTCTGTGTGTATGTACATGTGTGTATCTGTACATGTGTCTGCGTGTATGTACATGTGTCTGTGTGTGTGTGCATATACATGTGTGTGTGTTTGTGTGTATGTATGTACATGTGTCTGTGCGTCTGTATTTCTGTGTATGTACATGTATCTGTGTGTATGCGTATCTGTACGTGCCTGTGTGTGTAAACATGTGTCTGTATGTGTGTGTGTGTGTTCATGTGTCTCTGTGCGTGTGTGTACATGTTTCTGTGTATGTACATGTCTGTGTGTGTGTACAGGTGTCTCTGTTTGTGTGTGTTTGTTGGTGGCGAGTAACTCTTAAGGCCTGGCTAGTAGCTCAGGACTTGAAATTTTAAGCCCTCATTTGTTGGGAACATGACGTTATATTAATTAATGGAGATGGACCTTTCATATGGTGTCCAGTATCTCCTCCTGATTTGTTGGGAACATGACGTTATATTGAGGAATGAAAATGGACCTTCCATATGGTGTCCAGTATCTCCTCCTCATTTGTTGGGAACATGACGTTATATTAATTAATGGAGATGGACCTTTCATATGGTGTCCAGTATCTCCTCCTGATTTGTTGGGAACATGACGTTATATTGAGGAATGAAAATGGACCTTCCATATGGTGTCCAGTATCTCCTCATTTGTTGGGAACGTGATGATCTATTGAGGAATGGAGATGGACCTTTCATATGGTGTCCAGTATCTCCTCCTCATTTGTTGGGAACGTGACGTTGTATTGAGGAACAGAGATGGACCTTTCATATGGTGTCCAGTATCTCCTCCTCATTTGTTGGGAACGTGACGTTATATTGAGGAACGGAGATGGACCTTTCATATGGTGTCCAGTATCTCCTCCTCATTTGTTGGGAACATGACGTTATATTGAGGGATGGAGATGGACCTTCCATATGGTGTCCAGTATCTCCTCCTCATTTGTCGGGAACATGACGTTATATTGAGGAATGGAGATGGACCTTTCATATGGTGTCCAGTATCTCCTCCTCAGTTGTCGGGAACATGACATTGTCGGGAACATGACGTTATATTAAGAACTGGAGATGGACCTTTCATATGGTGTCCAGTATCTCCTCCTCATTTGTTGGGAACATGACGTTATATTGAGGAATGGAGATGGACCTTTCATATGGTGTCCAGTATCTCCTCCTCATTTGTTGGGAACATGACGTTATATTGAGGAATGGAGATGGACCTTTCATATGGTGTACAGTATCTCAGGGAAAGAGCACACAATGCCGCACCTCAATTTATGCAAGAACAAGCAAGGAAATTTCTTTCCAGAAACTAAGGGGCTTTAAAAGGTACTGCACCATAACCGGTGACTTACATCACGTCAAAGACCACATAAAAATGACATGCATATAATCTCCATCTTTCCAACGCTGGTGGTCTACAATTTATAGCTCAGTCTCATCTTATCTGATAATATGAAGATCTGATAATTATCTAATAATTTTTTGTAAAGTACAAATCCTTTATTCAGAAGTAAAATTAGATTGTGACCCGTCTCTTCCATAGTGCCTGTACTTACATGTGTTGATAGGTAGAGAAACTTCTTCCTGTTCACTCTTCATCGTCATCTCAACCTCCTCCGTGGATGGCTGACCCCCCCCCACAAACGTCTTCTCTTCTTCCTCTTTAACCTCAGCTTTTATATTATTCCGTTCTTCACCCTATACCCCAAAATAATAATAAAAAAAAATTTAAGTTGACCTCCAGGTGGATATAAAAGAAACAAATGGATAAAGCTCTGCATTCATGAACACACCATTAAATTCATTTTTTTTTTAATATACAAGCAATGTAAGTACCTGAATGTGACCTGGTATCAAACTCCTGCAGGCCTTATACAGCAGAGTTCAGACTGAGGAAGTGGAAGGCAATGACGTTTTATACCCATTTCATGTGAGCCCTCTGTCCCCAGGGGGTGCATCATCACGCCAGCCTGAACCCACAAGAGCAAGGAACAGCTCCGTGTCATTCAACATACAAGTGAAACTAAAACAATTAAGAATATTGTGCAAAAGTTCATTTATTTCATTAATGCAACTTAAAAGGTGAAACTAATATATGAGATAGACTCATTACATGCAAAGCAAGATAGTTCAAGCTGTGATTTGTCATAATTGTGATGATTATGGGTTACAGCTCATGAAAACCCCAAATCCACAATCTCAGAAAATATGAATATTGTGAAAAGGTGCAATATTCTCGGCTCAAAGTGTCCCACTCTAATCAGCTAATTAAGCCATAACACCTGCAAAGGGTTCTTGAGCCTTTAAATGGTCTCTCGGTCTGGTTCAGTAGGAATCACAATCATGGGAAAGACTGCTGACCTGACACCATCATTGACACCCTCCATAAGGAGGGAAAGCCTCAAAAGGTAATTGCAAAAGAAGTTGGATGTTCCCAAAGTGCTGTATCAAAGCACATTAATAGAAAGTTATGTGGAAGGGAAAAGTGTGGAAGAAAAAAGGTGCACAAGCAGCAGGGATGACCGCAGCCTGGAGAGGATTGTCAGGAAAAGGCCATTCAAAAGTGTTGGGGACTTTCACAAGGAGTGGACTGAGGCTGGAGTCAGTGCATCAAGAGCCACCACACACAGACGGATCCTGGACATGGGCTACAAATGTCGTATTCCTCTTGTCAAGCCGCTCCTGAACAACAAACAACACCAGAAGCGTCTTACCTGGGCTAAAAAAAAACAGACCTGGTCTGTTGCTCAGTGGTCCAAAGTCCTCTCTTCTGATGAGAGCAACTTTTGCATCTCATTTGGAAACCAAGGACCCAGAGTATGGAGGACGAATAGAGAGGCACACACTGCAAGATGCTTGAAGTCCAGTGTGAAGTTTCCACAGTCTGTGTTGATTTGGGGAGCCATGTCATCTGCTAGTGTTGGTCCACTGTGCTTCATTAAGTCCAGGGTCAACGCAGCCGTCTACCAGGAGATTTTGGAGCACTTCATGCTTCCTTCCCGCAGACGAGCTTTATGGGGATGCTGACTTCATTTTCCAGCAGGACTTGGCACCTGCTCACACTGCTAAAAGCACCAAAACCTGGTTCAATGACCGTGGGATTACTGTGCTGATTGGCCAGCAAACTCGCCTGACCTGAACCCCATAGAGAATCTATGGGGCATTGCCAAGAGAAAGATGAGAGACATGAGACCGAACAATGCAGAAGAGCTGAAGGCCGCTATTGAAGCATCCTGGTCTTCCATAACACCTCAGCAGTGCCACAGTCTGATAGCTTCCATGCCACGCCGCATTGAGGCAGTAATTGCTGCAAAAGGGGCCCAAACCAAGTACTGAGTACATATGCATGCTTCTACTTTTCAGAGGTCCGATATTGTTCTATGTACAATCCTTGTTTTATTGATTGCATGTAATATTCTCATTTTCTGAGATTATGGATTTGGGGTTTTCATGAGCTGTAAGCCATAATCATCACAATTATGACAAATCACGGCTTGAACTATCTTGCTTTGCATGTAATGAGTCTATCTCATATATTAGTTTCACCTTTTAAGTTGCATTACTGAAATAAAAGAAACTTTTGCACAATATTCTAATTTTTCGAGTTTCACCTGTATGCCCACCATTGGAGGAACATGAGGAAGAAGAGGCCCATAATGTCATGCGACTGGACCCAAGACCCACAGAAGAAAGGTAAGTACTGTATGTTCATTTTCAAAAAACAAAAGTGGGGGTGCACCAAAAAACAACTAGAAATGGGTGAAGGGGTGGAAAGGCAACACTTTAGATGAAAAAGTAAACAAAACAAGAGACAACCTTTAAGAATGTGGTTTCGCAAAGTTCAGAGTCACTTCTGTGTTCTATACACTTAGTTCCACCTACCTGAGAATACAGAGGACGGGGACATCTCTCTGGTGGGTTCTTTTTACTGGATACATCGGCTTTAATCTCAGTTTTTATATCTTCCTTCTAAAATCACAACATGATTGTGAGCAATAATGACCTACAGAAAAACGTAGTTTAGAGTCATGCTTAATATCAACATAGTCCCACCTACCTGATGATGGTGAAGGATGGTGTGACCTTCCTGTATGGAATCCCGGGAATACCGAGGACGGGGCCATCTCTCTGGTGGGTTTGTGTCACCAAATGGCTCCATCATGATGTTCTTGAGGGGGTTTTTTTGTTCTTCTAAAAACTTTTCCATCACACCAACTTCCTCCTCCTCCTCTTTTATCTCTTCTTTAACAGAATTTTTATAATCAGTCCGGTTTGTACTCTGAATATTTAATAAAAACAAGATTAGCTCTAACAACAGAGCTACAAAACACATAAAATGTAAATATCAGCTCCTATTTATTATCTTTCTACTTAACCTTAAGTGAGATGGTGTGGAATCCCGGGAATACAGAGGACGGGAACATCTCTCTGGTGGGTTCCCATGACTGGATTCATCTACCTGATGATGGTGAGGGAAGGTGTGATCTTCCTGTGTGGAATCCCAGGAATACAGAGGACGGGGACATCTCTCTGGTGGGTTCCCATTACTGGATCCATCTACCTGATGATGGTGAGGGGTGGTGTGACCTTCCTGTGTGGAATCCCGGGAATACAGAGGACGGGGACATCTCTCTGGTGGGTTCTCATTACTGGATCCATCTACCTGAAGATGGTGAGGGATGGTGGAATCTTCCTGTGTGGAATCCTGGGAATACAGAGGACGGGGACATCTCTCTGGTGGGTTCCCATTACTGGATCCATCTACCTGATGAAGGTGAGGGATGGTGTGTCCTTCCTGTGTGGAATCCTGGGAATACAGAGGACGGGGACATCTCTCTGGTGGGTTCCCATTACTGGATTCATCTACCTGATGATGGTGAGGGGTGGTGTGACCTTCCTGTGTGGAATCCCAGGAATACAGAGGACGAGGACATCTGTCTGGTGGGTTCCCATTACTGGATCCATCTACCTGGTGATGGTGAGAGATGGTGTGACCTTCCTGTGTGGAATCCCAGGAATACAGAGGACGGGGACATCTCTCTGGTGGGTTCCCATTACTGGATCCATCTGTAGGAAACACACACACTGACTGAATCCATTGTTTCTATGTGTTTATCAGATGATGGGGGATCTAGGTGGACCCTCCGTACTGCTCTCTCCTTTACAATAAAGTCTCCTCTTACCCGGTGATGTGAGGGGCGGCTGATTGTCCATCATGACGTCCTTGTAGAGGTCCTTGTGTCCTTCTAAATAATCCTCCATAGAGACCTTAACATCCTGACACCTTCTAGGAACCTGACACACACAATGATACAGTCACCATCCAGACACATCCCTTGTCTGTTACTGGAGAATGTCCCAGAATTCCCGGCACCACTCACCTCTCCTGTCAACAGATCAATGATCTTCTTGGCGATGTCTACAATCTTCTTGTCATTGTTTCTCTTGGGTTTCAGGGAATGAAGTGGAGGCACTGTGATGGTTAGATGGTCACCAGACTTCACCGGAGGAAAACTCTGCATTGAAAGAGCAACAATAAATATCATGTGACCTCCCAGAATCCTCCTCACCTCTCCGGTCAGGTCTGTGTTTTATTAATAGAGATGAGAGTGATGTCATAGGACCTCCCAGAATCCTCCTCACCTCTCTGGTCAGGTCTGTGTTCTATTAATAGAGATGAGAGTGATGTCATGTGACCTCCCAGAATCCTCCTCACCTCTCCGGTCAGCAGGTAGATGATCTCCAGGGCGAGGTTTAATATGTTCTCAGTCATGTGACTTGGCTCCTCCTCCATCCTCATTGATGTGATCATGTGATCCATCCAAGACTCTGATCCCTGTAGACAGATCATATAGCGCCTTCGCTGGGCATTATAACTCATGGACAAGTAGAGATTCATTTTAATCCCTCTGTCCAAAAGTGAGGGAGGTTTACAACTGTGTCTGTGTTGTGTCAATAAATACCAAATATATATTCAACATCAAATAAAAAAACTATAATATCCAAAATAGAGTTGCCGCCTCATCCCTTTAAAACCAAACACATATTAATTACACAGATTCTAAGGCTAATTTAATACAGATAAGGCACTAAGTGAGTTTAATTACCACCCTAATCTGCCACAGAACCCGTGTAATTAATATGTGTTCATGTTTAAAGGGATAAGGTGGAAACCTTAATAACAAATTGTAAATATGCAAAAAATTTAAAACCTTGACACGTCATTGCTTTTCGAGATGAACCTCAATGACTGCCCTAAAATGATTCTTCATCCACTGGCATTTGTGTATGTAGACTTACTATACACTACATTGCCCCAAGTATTGAACCCCCGCCTTTCAACACACATGACCTTTAATGGCCCCAAGTCTTAGTCCGTAGGGTTCAATATGGAGTTGGCCCCGCCCTTTGCAGCTATAACAGCTTCAACTCTTCTGGGAAGGCCGTCCACAAGGTTTAGGAGGGTGTCTATGGGAAGGTTGGACCATTATTCCAGAAGCACATTTGTCAGGTCAGGCAATGATGTCGGGGGAGGAGGCCTGGCTCGCAGCCTCCGCTCTAATTCATCCCAAAGGTGTTCTATGGGGTTGAGGTCAGGACTCTGTGCAGGACAGTCAAGTTCCTCCACCCCAAACTGGCTCCTCCATGTCTTTATGGACCTTGCTTTGTGCACTGGTGCGCAGTCATGTTGGAACAGGAAGGGGCCATCCCCAAACTCTTCCCACAAAGTTGGGAGCATGAAATTGTCCAAAATGTCTTGGTATGCTGACGCCTTAAGAGTTCCCTTCACCAGAACTTAGGGGCCAAACCCAAGCCCTGAAAAACAACCCCACACCATAATCCCCCCTCCACCAAACTTTACACTTGGCACAATGCAGTCAGGCAAGTACCGTTCTCCTGGCAACCACCAAACCCAGACACGTCCATCAGATTGCCAGACAGAGAAGCATGATTGGTCACTCCAGAGAACACGTCTCCACTGCTCTAGAGTCCAGTGGCGGCGTGCTTTACACCACAGCATCTGACGCTTTGCATTGCACTTGGTGATGGAAGGCTTGGATGCAGCTGCTCGGCCATGGAAACCCATTCCATGAAGCTCTCTACGCACTGTTGTTGGGCTCATCTGAAGGTCACACCAAGTTTGGAGGTCTTTAGCTATGGACTCTGCAGACAGTTGGCGACTTCTGCGCACTGTGCGCTTCAGCATGCGCTGACCCCGCCCTGTCATGTGACGTGGCCTACCACTTGGTGGCTGAGTTGCTGTTGTTCCCAGTTGCTTCCACTGTTATAATCCCACTAACAGTTGAGCGTGGAATATTTAGTAGCCAGGAAATGTCACGGATGGACTTATTGCACTGGTGACCACCTATCATGGGACCACGCTTGGAGTCACTGAGCTCCTTAGAGCGACCCATTCTTTCACAAATGTTTGTAGAAGCAGTCTGCATGCCTAGGGGCTTGATTGTATACACCTGTGTCCATGGAGGGGATTGGAACACCTGAATCACATGATTTGGAGGGCGGGGAGAATACTTTTGGCAATATAGTGTATATAGATTTCATCATAAGGGGTGTATAAAAGTAGAGTAGATTGAGTAGAGTAGATGAAGCTTCCTGGTACATGTGTCTGGTACAGTCATTGATTCACCACCAGAGAATGTTTGGTGAAGGTCATAAAAAATTCAAAAAACCTCCTGCGCTTAAATGGAATCCTACCCTCAAAAAGCTGCTAACACTAAACTTATACCCAAATAAGTGAATAGTCAATTAAAATAAACAGTGTAGCGCTAATAAATAATATATATATATGAATATCCAATGAATGAGTGATTACAATAAACAAACTCAATATACACCCTAGGTATATATATATCCCGAATGATAAACAAAGAAATAAGTAGTAGTGTCATGCGTGAATTCCCTCGTGGGGAATATCCAGTGCAAAAAGTGACAAATACACTCTTAATACAATATAGTGGCAAAAAAACATACGGTGTTGGTGTCACCTGCACTGGGAGCACTCCCACTCTTAGATCTCTACAACATAATCATCTATAATCAGATCCCTACAACATCTGCAGTCCAATATCAGGACTAGGGGCGACACAGGAAGCACAAGAGACTCAGAAGAGCTTGGATTTCTAACAAGAATAACAGGGTCTCTGCTTGTGTCTCATTATGACCCTGGGAAGAGCTGGCTGCTAGTCTGGTGGATGCTGGAGGTGAAAGGGGAAATCCAGAGAGGAATCCATTCTGATAGGATCGTTTGATCCTCAAAGCGTGCTGGCCCTGTGGGGTCTAAGTAAGGAGGTGAGGGGGCATTTTGGCCATTAAAGGATTGGCACGTGTGAATCACGCATACTGCACATTACTTTTGCATGAAGAGTGGAGTGGGAAGACCACCATAAAGCATCGCATTATTATTATTATATTGTTTGGACTTTTTGCAATTGAATATTGGTTCACCAATTTTGAGCACCGTATGTTTTTTTGCTACTATATTGTATTAAGATTGTATTTGTCACTTTTTGCACTGGATATTCCCCACGAGGGAATTCACGCATGACACTACTACTTATTTCTTTGTTTATCATTCGGGATATATATACCTAGGGTGTATATTGAGTTTGTTTATTGTAATCACTCATTCATTGGATATTCATATATATATACAGTCATGGCCGAAATTGTTGGCACCCTTGATATTTTTCCTGAAAATCAAGTATTTCACACAAAAAAGGTATTGCATTAACACATGTTTTGCTATACACATGTTTATTCCCTTTGTATGTATTGGAACAAATATAAAACAGAGGCAGAAAAGCAAATATGACATAATGTCACACAAAACCCCAAAAATGGGCTGGACAAAAGTATTGGCACCCTTAACTTAATATTTGGTTGCACACCCTTTGGAAAACATAACTGAAATCAGTCGCTTCCTATAACCATCAATAAGCTTCTGACACCTCTCACCCGGAATTTTGGACCACTCTTCCTTTGCAAACAGCTCCAGGTCTCTCTTATTGGAAGGACACCTTTTCCCAACAGCAATTTTAAGATCTCTCCACAGGTGTTCAATGGGATTTAGATCTGGGCTCATTGCTGGCCACTTCAGAACTCTCCAGCGCTTCTTTGCCATCCATTTCTGAGTGCTTTTTGACGTATGTTTGGGGTCATTGTCCTGCTGGAAGACCCAGGATCTTGGACGCAAACCCAGCTTTCTGACACTGGGCCCTACAGTGCGACCCAAAATCCTTTGGTAATCCTCAGATTTCATGATGCCTTGCACACAGTCAAGGCACCCAGTGCCAGAGGCAGCAAAACAACCCCAAAACATCATTGAACCTCCACCATATTTTACCGTAGGTACTGTGTTTTGTTCTTTGTAGGCCTCATTCCGTTTTCGGTAAACAGTAGAATGATGTGCTTTACCGAAAAGCTCTATCTTGGTCTCATCTGTCCACAAGACGTTTTCCCAGAACGCTTTTGGCTTACTCAAGTACATTTTGGCAAACTGTAGTCTTGCTTTTTTATGTCTCTGTGTCAGCAGTGGGGTCCTCCTGGGTCTCCTGCCATAGCGTTTCATTTCATTTAAATGTCGACGGATAGTTCGCGCTGACACTGATGCTCCCTGAGCCTGCAGGACAGCTTGAATGTCTTTGGAACATGTTTGGGGCTGCTTATCCACCATCCGGACTATTCTGCGTTGCAATCTTTCATCAATTTTCCTCATCCGTCCACGACCAGGGAGATTAGCTACAGTGCCATGGGTTGCAAACTTCTTGATAATGTTGCGCACTGTGGACAAAGGCAAATCTAGTTCTCTGGAGATGGACTTGTAACCTTGAGATTGTTGATATTTTGCCACAATTTTGGTTCTCAGGTCCTCAGACAGTTCTCGTCTCCTCTTTCTGTTGTCCATGCTTAGTGTGGCACAGACAGACACACAATGCAAAGGTTAAGTGAACGTCTCTCCTTTTTATCTGCTTTCAGGTGTGATTTCTATATTGCCCACACCTGTTACTTGCCCCAGGTGAGTTTACAGGAGCATCACATGCTTGTAACATTCTTATTTATCCGCAGTTGTGAAAGGGTGCCAATACTTTTGTCCAGCCCATTTTTGGAGGTTTGTGTGACATTATGTCGAATTTGCTTTCTTTCCTCCCTTTTTTTGTTTTGTCCCAATACACACAAAGGGAATAAACATGTGTATAGCAAAACATGTGTTAATGCAATACGTTTCGTGAGAAATACATGATTTCCTGGAGAAATATCAAGGGTGCCAACAATTTCGGCCATGACTGTATTATTTATTAGCGCTACACTGTTTATTTTAATTGGTGAAGGTCATGTCACCGTTTTATGAATATATACCACTATATGGGTTTATAATACCTAAGCACATCTGAACCGTGTGCAGGAGAGTCTTTAATTTTGTTAATTATTTATTTTAAAAGTATATTTTATAAATATTTTATTTACACTTATTATAAGTATTTTTAGGGAAGTGCCAATTTCTAAATATGGAGACATCGTACAACTATAGAGGTAAATATATGGATCTATATTTAGGTTATATCTCTGTATAGATTATATATAATCCATAGATGTGTGAGTATCAGTATCTGTGGGAGATAAAAGACGTGACGGTGATGATGGAGGAAGAAGACGGGCATGACGATGGAGGAAGAGGACGGGCATGACGATGGCGGAAGAGGACGGACATGACGGGGGGTTACTGGATGTAAATATAAAATAAGATCTTATTACCTCCTCTGCTGCCAGTTCCAGCAATGTCCTTTCTCTACTTCCTCCCAACGCACCTCTCACCCATTACTTCCTGTTTCATGGTGAGATCACTTCCTGTCTAAATCAATTCCTTTCTCCCCCTGCCAAAACTTCCCCTTTTTTTTTTACATCACTTCCTGTGTGTGTATGCTCACGCTCTAACTTTTCGTTCCACTCCATATAATTGAAAAAGATCTTCACTTTTGTCTTTAAAGGAGAACTTTCAACAGAAATTAAATCAAGGTTATTAAATCCCCCCCAGAGGAACCTGCACTTGCCCCTGTGTATATCTGTGCCGGAGTTCCAAAGCTGGCCCTGTCTTACCACCTCATCCCTTTAAACCTGAACGCATATTAATGGTACGGGTTCTCTGGCTGATTAAAGTGGTCATTAAACTTATTTAGTGCCTTCTCTGCAATAAATTAGCCTCAGAACCCATGGCACTCATATGTGTTCGGGTTTAAAGGGATGAGGTGTAACCCTACCAGTCTCCCAATGGAGACATAGTTCTAGATCTGCTTTTCTCAACCTATTCAACACAGAGGAACCTTCAATATAACTTTCTGGTTTCATGGAACCTCTGCTAAAAATGACTATATCTACAACTGATACATTAGTGTGATAGACATTGGGAAAATTGCTTCCTACAATTGTGTTCATTAGAAAGAATTACCCCCTTACAGATAGCTAAAAAGATCAATGGAGTGAGTGGGAACTTATCTGAGAGGCAGAAATTGCCTATTGCTCAAGGAATACCCAACAACCTCTGGAGGAACTCCCAAGGAACCCCTAGCAACCTCTAGAAGAGCCCTCAAGGAACCTCTAGCTACCTCTGGAGGAACCATCAAGGAAACCCTAGCAACCTCTGGAAAAACCCTCAAGGAACCACTAGTAACCTCTGGAGAAACCTTCAAGGAACCACTAGTAACCTCTGGAGAAACCCTCAAGGAACCACTAGCAACCTCTAGAGAAACCCTCAAGGAACCACTAGTAACCTCTGGAGAAACCCTCAAAGAACCACTAGCAACCTCTGGAGGAAACCTCAAGGAACCACTAACAACCTCTGGAGGAACCCTCAAGGAACCTCTAGCAATCTCTAGAGGAAAAAGAGCAAACAGGTGGTGCAAACACCTAGTGCATTATCCAACGTTTATTGAAAAGTAGATAAGACAAAAACATACTCACAGACATATCATGTGTGTAAAGCTTTGTATGATAATGGAGATGGCCACAACAATGGCAGGGTGTTCCGACTGTCAGTGTGGTCAGCGCTGATGCATTTCGGGGATGAATCCCTTTCCTCAGAGCAAAAATCAAGGAACCTCTAGCAACCTCTAGAGGAACCCTGAAGGAACCCTTAGCTACATTTGGAAGGACCCTCAAGGAACACCTAGGAACTTCTGAACCCTCAAGGAACCGCTAGCAACCTCTGGAGGAACCCTCAAGGAACCGCTAGCAACCTCTGGAGGAACCCTCAAGGAACCACTAACAACCTCTGGAGGAACCGTCAAGGAACCTCTAGCAGCCTCTGGAGGAACCCTGAAGGAACCCCTAGCAACATTTGGAGGAACCCTCAAGGAACACCTAGAAACTTCGGAACCCTCAAGGAACCGCTAGCAACCTCTGGAGGAACCCCTAGCAACCTCTGGAGGAACCCTCAAGGAACCATAAACAACCTCTGGAGGAACCCTCAAGGAACCTCTAGAAACCTCTGGAGGAACCCTGAAGGAACCCCTAGCAACATTTAGAGGAACCCTCAAGGAACACTTAGAAACTTCTGAACCCTCAAGGAACCGCTAACAACCACTGGAGGAACCCTCAAAGAACCACTAACAATCTCCGGAGGAACTTTTAAGGAACCCCTAGCAACATTTGGAGGAACCCACAAGGAACCCCTAGCAACTTCTGAAGGAGCCCTAGTGTTTTATGTAACCCTGGTTGAGAAACCCTGTTCTGGAGGCACCATTGAATGCTGGTCTACAGCCTCTTTTATATGGGCCTAGAGATGTTTCATAGACAGTTCCCGCAGGTGTTGGATTTCTGATTGTTCTGGTCACACACTTCAGGGCTATTATGTTTGCCACCTCTTCTAGGGGTGTCATCAGCTTTCATTTATTTATTTTTTTCAATTCTACATTATTATTTGTATTTCCAAGAAAACATTAAGAGGATGTACATGAGAAAGATCCTCTATGGGTTGTAGCAATACAACCAAATGAACAAAACCCGGTGTCAGAACAGTGGTCCGCTTAACACCGTAACCAGCCATCCAATGGAAAATGTATACAGACGTGTACACTAGTTCTGATATGACTAGGGTATTGCCCAGTAAAGACCCAAGCCATCACGTACATCATCTCATGCAGTACCCTCTGTATGCCAAAAGAGGCAAAGAAAAAAGGATGGATGTTGGGCCAAAGAGAAAAGGGGGGGAGTCCCCAAAGACAGGGAAGGGAACAGGAAAAGAACCTTCTTGGACCATGCCCTCCACCCTGAACCTCCAAAATGGTGCCTACAGCACATTGCCCACGTCTAATCCAGCAAATGTTTGTAAACAGAGGAATACTAATTGTCATGCCAGTAGAACTATTTCTTCCCTTTGTCACGGTCAGGGCCTCCATCTCATTAATTTCCTCAATTTATGGCAGCCAGATGGAGATGAAAGGAGGTTGGGGATGTTTCCAAAAGAGCAGCTTTCATTTATCGGTAGATCTGGACTTGTCAACGCCTTGAGAGCTGGGAGCCTTTGACTGTCTCTCCCACCAGTGTATGGGCACAACAAAGCAATCTATATATACTGCAGTGTATTGGGGGAATCTCTGTGCATGTACAGATTTTCGCACCGTTAGTGGGTTAATTGGTCGGCTGTTTTTCTGGATTTTTGCACATTTATTTTTAAGGAGGAGGAGGAGAAGAATTCCAGTCCGCTATTATATTTTATATGAAAAGTCTTGCGGTTGCAACAATGTATCCATTTGTATCCGAATAAAAACATCTGTATCCGAAATGGATACATTGTTGCAACCGCAAGACTTTTTCATATAAAATATAATAACGGAGCTCTCTGCAAGGGACAGAAGTAATTATGGGGTTAAATGCTGGCCATAGACGGGACAAAAATTGGCCAATTTTTTTACCATTGGTGGTAACGTCGGCCGATCGAACGACCAATTTTTCTTTTTTTTTTTTTTTTAAAAAACGGCTGTTTTTTGACCCGTCTATGGCCTGCATTAGGCTGGCCATACACTATACAATTTTCTGTCCAATTTCTGCCCAATTGTCTTTAGATTTTCCTTCAGCTAGTCCAAGAGTCTGCCTAATTGGATACAAATGAAAGTGTCGTTTGGGTTTGACCTCCTATTATATGGTTTTTGGTAAATCCACACCGCGTTCCAAATTATTATGTAAATTCTATTTAAGTGTCACAGTTTAACTCATGGATGGCATTGTGTGCCAGGGCTCTTTTGATCACTGAAAACAATCTCGGACACCTGTGATAATTAGATTGGCTGGTGAGCCCAATTTAAGGAAAAACTACTAAAGGACTGTGTTCCACATTATTAAGCAGAGCACCATTTTCAAGCAATATGGGGAAGAAAAAGGATCTCTCTGCTGCCGAAAAGAGTAAAATAGTTCAATGCCTTGGACGAGGTATGAAAACATTAGATATTTCATGAAAACTTAAACGTGATCATCGCACTATTAAGAGATTTGTGGCTGATTCAGAGCACAGACGGGTTTGTGCAGATAAAGGCACATTGAGGAAGATTTCTGCCAGATCCATGCATTGGATCAAGACAGCAGCTGCTAAAATACCATTACATAGCAGCAAACAGATATTTGAAGCTGCTGGTGCCTCTGGAGTCCCACGGACATCAAGGTGTAGAGTCCTCCAGAGTCTTGCAACTGTGCATAAACCTTCTATTCGGCCACCACTAACCAACGCTCACAAGCAGAAACAGCTGCATTGGGCAGAAAAATACATGAAGACTAATTTTCAAACAGTCCTGTTCACTGATGAGTGCCATGCAATCCTGGATGGTCCAGATGGATAGAGTAGTGGATGGGTGGTGGACGGCCACCCTGTTCCAACAAGGCTGCGACGTCAGCAAGGCGGTGGTGGAGTCATGTTTTGGGCTGGAATCATGGGAACAGAGCGGGTTGGCCCCTTTAGAGCCCCCGAAGGTGTAAAGATGACCTCTGCAAAGTATGTGAAGTTTATGACTGACCACTTTCTTCCCTGGTACAGAAGGAAGAACTATGCTTTCCGTAATAAAATCATCTTCATGCATGACAATGCACCATCTCATGCTGCAAAGAATAACTCTGCATCAATGGCTGCTATGGGGATAAAAGGAGAGAAAGTCATGGTGTGGCCTCCATCCTCCCCTGACCTCAATCCTATTGAGAACCTTTGGAGCATCCTCAAGCAAAAGATCTATGAGGGTGGGAGGCAGTTTACATCCAAACAGCAGATCTGGGAGGCTATTCTAACATCTTGTAAACAAATTCAAGCAGAAACTGTCCAAAAACTCACAAGTTCAATGGATGCAAGACTTGTGAAGCTGCTATCAAATAAGGGGTCCTATGTTACAATGTAACGTGACCTGTTAAAATGTTTAAAAAGTTAAAATGTTTTTAAAAGTTTGATTGAAATAGCTTTTGATTTCAGTAAATATGCTGTAGACACAACAAATGACAATTTTCAGTTCTTTACAACCTATAAAGTGTTTTGAAACTTTCTGTGCGTAATAATTTGGAACAGTGCATTGCAAGTGTTTTATGTTTAAAAAAAATCCTGTTATCATTAGGAGGTTTGTTCAAAAAAATTTGAATTGTACTCTTAATATTTGATAACATGAGAATTATGCTGACTGTTATTTACATCAATTATTTAGGTAAATGAGAAAAATATCATTTGCATAATAATTTGGAACACGGTGTAAACCAAAAATCTCAAGAAAATTGTATAATGTGTGGCCAGTCATAGGCTGGCCATACGCTATACAATTTTCTGTCCAATTCCTGCCCAATTTTCTTTAGATTTTCTTTCAGCTAGTCCAAGAGGCTGCCTAACTGGATACAATTGAAAGTGTTGTTTCGGTTTGACCTCCTATTATATGGTTTTTGGTAAATCTAAAGCAAAAATCTCAAGAAAATTGTATAATGTATGGCTGGTCTTACTCAGCGCTCCACAACTGTGAGCCAATGTCCATAGTCCATACAAACAGAAGTGGCCTGGATGAGTGAGAGTTCTGTAGGTATAAAGAAACTCCCCTACATCTCCTGGAATAGGACCTGGGATGGGTTCAATCTCAGGTATGTGCTGGGGTTAGTAGGATCAAAACAACAACACTTTATTGAAAATAGCAACATTTCAGGTTGACAGGAGTAGATGTCAGAATGGGCGACCAGTTTCAGGATCTCCATCCCCTTTGTTATGCTTGAGTGGGGCCTCTGAAACACATAGCAGCTGCCTGTTCTGACATCACTCGTGCCATCTCCATATTCTGTCTATAGCCATGGGTGCCGCTAGTTCTCTTTCCCATTGGTGATGGTCCGTCACGTAAGGAAATAGGTCTTAATAACTGGCATCCATTTTATATAATGCCTCTATTTCTAGAGGTGTGAACAGTTACTTTCGCTTGTAACTTCTCGTTTTCTGAGTATAGTTTCCATTTCACCGTAAACTGAACCACCCTACTTCGGTGTCTGGAGCTTTATTTCTCCTGGGCCAGAGGGTAAAAATAGCGAGAACAGGGGCTACAGACATAGGCGAAATCCAATCAGGTCCTTCTGTTTATTTCCACAATTCCACAGTCTCTGTCTCAAGACACAATTTTTCTGAGAATAGTTTCCATTTCACCGTAAACTGAACCACTCCATATATGGCATCCTTCAGCTATCAGTTTCTGTTCTTCAGGTAACTATATTGATAAGAGTGGAATGTTTCGTTGGTCATCCTAAGATGAAGCAACGCCTACTGAGTTCCGTATAACCGTTCGTCATGCATTAAACCTTCAGAGATTTACCTTGCACACTTCGGTGTCCGGAGCCTTATTTCTCCTGGGCCTGTGGACAGGGGCTACAGACATAGGCTGATTCCTATCAGGTCCTCCTGTTTATTTCCACAATTCCACAGTCTCTGTCTCAAGAGACAATTTTTCTGAGAATAGTTTCCATTTCACCGTAAACGGAACCAGTCCATATATGGCATCCCTCAGCTACTTGCAGTTTCTGTTCTTCACGTAACTATATTGATAAGAGTGGAATGTTTTGGTGGTAGGCGTGGCTTCATCTTAGGATGACCAACAAAACATTCCACTCTTATCAATATAGTTACGTGAAGAACAGAAACTGCAAATAGCTGAGGGATACCATAGAAGGTGGCTCCGTTTACGGTGAAATGGAAACTATTCTCAGAAAAATTGTGTCTTGAGACACATTATGGAATTGCGGAAATAAACAGAAGGACCTGATAGGAATCAGCTTATGTCTGTAGCCCCTGTCCTCGTTATTTTTACCCTCAGGCTTGGGAGACATAAAGCTCCGGACACCGAAGTGTGCAAGCTAAATCTCTGGAAGTTTAATGCGTGACATGAACGCTTACAGGGAACTCGGTAGGCGTGGCTTCATCTTAGGATGACCGAGTTCCGTATAACAGTTCTTGTCACGCTTTTAACTTTCAGAGATTTAGCTTGCACACTTCGGTGTCCGGAGCTTTATTTCTCTAAGGCCTGAGGGTAAAAATAACGAGGACGGAGTCTACAGACATAGGCGGATTCCTATCAGGTTCTTCTGTTTATTTCCACTATTCCAGTCTCTGCCTCAAGACACAATTTTTTTTTCCTGTCAATTATTATTATTATTATACAGTATTTATATAGCGCCAACGGTTTGCTCAGCGCTGTACATTACAATAGGAGACAATACACGAGACAGTACAGTAACAATACAATACACGAGGGGTTCGAGGGCCCTGCTCCTTGGAGTTTACAATCTAGGAGGGAGGGAATAGTGGTACAGGAGGAAATAGCTGTAGGGGATGGAGTGGTAGGAAGAGTGGAGGAGATCGGCAATTAGCTGAGGGTGGGGTAGGCTATCCTGAAGAGGTGGGTCTTCAGGGTGCATCTAAAGGAGAGGAGGGTAGGTGATAGTCTGATGGATTGGGGTAGAGAGTTCCAGAGGATGGGGGAAGCCCTGGAGAAGTCCTGGAAACGGGCATGGGAGGAGGAGACCAGGGAACTAGAGAGTAGGAGGTCTTGTGAGGAGCAGAGACTACGTTTAGGGTGGTATTTGGATATTAGCTGAGGGCAGTGTAGGCTTCAATGGCTCCAAACTTGAAGCCTAATATCTGCGGTGCAAATCTGTACGAGGGTAGTCTGAAAAAGTTCACGGCTTGACACAAAAGGATCAACCGCACAGACGGGAAACGTTATCGCTGCACCAGGCCAGTCTTCCGGGTGTTCAGATTTGGAATTGGCGCATGCTCCCTATATGATTTTCATGCACTCTTTGAAAACAGTTGGCGCCCCCTGTAGTCAAGTTGGAAGAAGGTGGCTCGAAGTGTTCCATCAGCGTGCAAAATGATGGCAACAGTTGTCACTTTGTGTGGGGGACCAATGGAACACAGCTCACTTTGGAGAGGTGGGGAGACGTGTCTCAGCTCCCCATATCCCTATTCTGTGTAAGTCACCCTGTGCCTGTTAGGGGTACAGGGTGATCTGTCCTAATATTGTGTAGACATGTCTAGGTGGGGCGGGGGGTTGTGGATTGTTTGATGTTGTGTGGTTGCATCCCATTGTTCTATTGTCAGGCTTGGGAGCAAACTATTTTGGGATGTATGTGTTTATGTGTATTGGCTTGGTGGGGGTGGGGGTGTCTCCAGCAGCCCTCCCTCCTGATGGGACTGTCTGCTGGTGTGTCTCTTGTTAACAAATGTAGATTACCACGCTCTGTGTCATTATGCGGGGGGGGGGGGGGGTGTTCTACTTCGTGGTTTACTTCAAGACTGGTGTTGTCTAGTCTCGTATGATCAGCTGTGGTGTCTGTGGTCGGTGTTTGGACGGAAGCGGTAGTCTAACGGAAGTACCCAGGTGCAGTCTGGGGTCGGTTCCGTTACAACAGTCTTCTGGGCCTCCGAGGGTGCGCAGCAGCAGTGTAGGAGACTGTTGCCATCACTTTGCTCACTGCTGGAACACTTTGAGCCTTCTCCTCCTTTCTCCAATTTCAGCTTGACTACAGGGGGTGCCAACTGTTTACAAAAACTGCATGAAAACTGTTCAGCGTGTGTGCACCATTTTCAGCGTAGAAAAAATGGAAAAGTTCCTTCTGTGTCTGGCTGCAAACTTTTCAGATGACCCTCATAATGTTTTCCCATCTTTGGTCTCCTTAACCACTTCCCGTCCGGCCGATGTATATAAACGGCCAGACGGTGGCAGTGCAGGGGCGGGTTGCCGTTCATAAACGGTGCCCGCCATTTTGGATTGTGCGCGCGCGTCTTCAGGACACTGATCACTGTACGGGACCTCTATGCGAGGTCAGGATCATGTGATCACTGATTGGCCAATCAGTGATCACATGAATAGGTGTAAGCAAGATGTCACTTCTGACATCATTGCTTACTACGTGTGAAATCTGTGAATGATCAAAGAGGTCACATGGTACAGGGCTATGCACAACAGCCTTGTACCATGTGACAAGCTGTGACCAATCACAGCTCTCACAGTATTTCTCAATGGCTGCAAAAAATGCAGCCGGAGAAATTATTTATAGGTGTAAAAGCAATCAGTGTAAAAAAAAAAAATCTTCATCACCCCCCACAAGTAGTACAATGTCACTATGGTGACACTGTACTGCTAGGGTGATAGTATGTTAAAAAAAAACAAAAACATTAATATAAAAAAATTAAAAATGTAAAAAAATGTTTTTAAAAAAATTATAATTTTTGGTTATAAACTAATTTGGGTTTTTTTTTTTTTTTTTACTGAAAAGATAACTGAATACATTTCGCCAAGATTTATGAAGAAAGATTATTTATTTGCAAAATTTTAAAAACACTTTTTTTCAAAATTTTGGACTTTCATTTATATAGCAAAAAAAAAATTTAAATCCCCAGTGGTGAATAAATACCACCAAAATAAAGTTTTATCTGTCTCAAAAAAATGCTAGAAAAATTCATATGGGTACAGTGTTGCATGACCGCGCAATTGTCATTCAAAATGCGACAGAGCTGAACACTGAAAATTGGCCTGGACAGGAAGGGGGTAAAAGTGTCCGCACATGAAGTGGTTAAAGAAAAAAAAAAATGTATATCCACATTCAATGTGCTTGCTGTCTCCCTAAGAATTTGCAGCCTATTAAAGAAAGGGCTAAACTGTGCGCTGAAAACTTTCAATCCTAGGTAATCGAAATTTTTCTTTTACGTGAAATTTGCGTGCTCCTTGTCCTGACATTGCATTTTAGCTAAAAAGGAGTGCATACTGTCAAAGAAACCACTTTTTTCTTGTGGTTCTGGAAAATGACACTTTTAGTTACATATAACACTGGCCAAGTCTCTCCATCTTCCATTGTGGCCTAGTAACATTTACATGGTGTGCAGCGTGTCCATGAAATATTTCTAACTCTTGATTGTGACATCATAAACAGATTTCCAACAGAACGATACGTGCCTTATAGTGGCATCCCTAGGAACCTCTGACGTCATGGGGAATCCCGCCCCCTTTAATTAAAGAGGCAGGAATAGCAGTGACGCCATTGACCATGATGATGGATTCACAGCAAGGGACTTATTTTTTGGGTTATTTTGTAACCCATTTTTAATCTTTTTAAGAAAGGACTTGATAAAGGTTTGAGTGTCTTTATTTCTAGCTCACGTTTTTTTTTTTAATGAAGGAGTAGGGGTACTATGTATCTCTATTTTGCTTGTATCTTGTAGACTAGGTTCAAACACACACACATTCCTCAACCCACCTTCAAAATGTACTGCTCTTTTGCAGATGTGTGTAGGTGCCATTATTTCTTAGTAACACCCCCATGAATCGGAAAATGTACCACCTTTTTAGGTGCGTGAAACCGCATGGTGCCGAGCATAATCGATTGAAGCTCCTTGCCACCTTCCACAATACATTCTCTGACAGCTCTCCTCCCCCCACCATCCGCACTACATTCTCCGACAGCTCTCCTCCCCCCACCATCCGCACTACATTCTCCGACAGCTCTCCCCCCACCATCCGCACTACATTCTCCGACAGCTCTCCCCCCACCATCCACACTACATTCTCCGACAGCTCTCCCCCCACCATCCACACTACATTCTCCGACAGCTCTCCTCCCACCATCCACACTACATTCTCCGACAGCTCTCCTCCACCCTACATTCCCCATCACCCACATCATACTTTGGTAGTTCTCTCCCGCCATCCACACTACATTTCCTTTTTTTTCCCCAAGTTCTTTTTTTATTGAATTTTTATGTATAAAATATACAGAACAGAGCCGTGTGGGCATACCCTGGCTCAGAAGGTACATAATACAAAAAAAAAAAAACCCCAAACACCAACAGCTTATTACTATATGCACTCCGTTTAGACCATAGACAGGTTAAATACAGAAATAAGATGTCAACTCACTAGAAGCTTCTCCTAGAATGGCAATAATCGCTCCGTTATAACTAGGATCACCCTCCAAGAGGGTGGGGGTACCTCGAATCGGAGGGGAAGGGGGTTCACGAACAACCACATGCAACCCAAGCAGTGTTAGGAAGACGTCTCTAGTGAGGCATTGGTAGAAGGCGCATTAGGTCAAATACCCCAAACTTTCTTAGGACAACCTCTAGATTTATATTTAAATTTATAAAGGGTCACAGCTAGATGTTTCCAGAAGTCTAAAGTAGGGGCCGAAGGAGACTTCCACTTTAGAATTGTGGCATTTCTGGCGTAATATAAAAAAGTCAAGTAATGTTCTGAATGCCCTAGTAGGGGCTATGTGGTTAACCAGGCCCAAACTGGAGATGTCAATGCGCAGCGGAACTGGGGTTAGAGGTTAGCTTGAACCATGAGAGGTCTGCTGGATCTGCTGAGCATCTCCAGGAATTCGGGAGGGACAGGTGGATATGTCACCGCGGAGAAGTGAGATATATTCTGTGAAGAACTTTAAATTGGATCAATCGGCTCTAGTGGAGACTAATTGCAACATAGGGAATCCCTATACCTCCTAGTCCTCGTCATTCCACGTTAGTTTCTGACCGCTGTCCAACCACACTACATTCGTTGATGGCTCTCTTCCATTTTCTGACCAATCACCTCTCGCTGTCTACAGTAATTTCCCTCGCCAACTGCGCCCAATGTGTTTATTGCAGAATTATTTTGTGCTGTCTGTAAGTGCGCTTTTATCCACCAATGTAAGAAAATTCTCCTTCCAAATGACCATCCATTTCAGGAAGTCCTTCTGCACTGATATGGAAGGTCCTTGACTCACCACCAGTGTTAGAAGAGTCTCCTTCCCAATAACCATCCATTTCAGGAAGTTCTTCTGCACTGATAAGGTCTTTGACTCACCACTAACGTAAGAAAATTCTCCTTCCCAAGGACCATCCATTTGAGGAAGTCCTTCTGCTCTGATATGGAAGGTCCTTTACTCACCACCAATGTAAGAAAGTTCTCCTTCCCAATGACCGTCCATTTCAGGAAGTCCTTCTGCACTGATATAGAAGGTCCTTGACTCACCACCAATGTAAGAACGTTCTCCTTCACAACGACCGTCCATTTCAGGAAGTCCTTCTGCACTGATATGGAAGTTCCTTGACTCACCACCAGTGTTAGAAGATTCTCCTTCCCAATAACCATCCATTTCAGGAAGTTCTTCTGCACTGATAAGGTCTTTGACTCACCACTAACGTAAGAAAATTCTCCTTCCCAATGACCGTCCATTTCAGGAAGTCCTTCTGCACTGATATGGAAGGTCCTTGACTCACCCCCAATGTAAGTGTGGGAATCCCAACTGAAAGCTGTGGGGTCAGACTAACAGGCAGAGGGGGCCCCATTTATGGTCCCGGCCTTTCATTGCCTACGTTTTGCTATCATTGCTCGATTCTAGCCAGGTAATAATAAAATTGTCGCAGTTGCACCTCTAAATGTCAAGTTTTCCTGCACAAGTGTGGAGGACTCAAAACCGTTTCACATAATAAAGTCAAGTTTCAGCCTCTTAATACAATAAATAACGGGATCTAGTAGACCCTCAGATGCCAGATAGGTGCCGTCCAGGAACTGAAGAATGGCTTACGCGTTTCGAGGGCAACCCTCTTCCTCAGGGCCAGAATGACAGGATCCCTCCATCACCTTAAATTCTGACATAATATCCAGAGTAGGAGGAGTTTCTGTATATTCTGTCATGGTTAGTAGAGCCGATGGATGGATCCTGTCATTCTTGCTCTGAGGAAGAGGGTTGCCCTCGAAACGTGTAAGCCATTCCTCAGTTCCTGGATGAGACCTACACGTTTCAAGGGCAACCTTCTTCCTCAGAGCCAGAATGACAGGATCCCTCCATCACCTTAAATCCTGACATAATATCTGGAGTAGGAGGAGTTTCTGGATATTATGTCATGGTTATTAGAGGCGATGGAGGGATCCTGTCATTCTACCTGAGGAAGAGGGTTGCCCTCGAAACATGTAAGCCATTCAGTTCCTGGATGGGACCTACGCGTTTCAAGGGCAAACCTCTTCTTCAGGATCCCTCCATCACTTTAAATCCTCTGCTAAAAATGACATAATAGCCTGAGTAGGAGGAGTTTCTAGATATTATGTCACGGTTATTAGAGGCGATGGAGGAATGCTGTCATTCTTGCTCTGAGGAAGAGGGTTGCCCTCAAAACGCGTAAGCCATTCAGTTTCTGGATGGGACCTATGCGTTTCAAGGGCAACCCTCTTCCTCAGAGCCAGAAAGACGGGATCCCTCATCACCTTAAATCCTGACATAATATCTGGAAGTAAGAGGAGTTTCTGGATATTATGTCATGGTTAGTAGAGGTGATGGAGGGATCCCGTCATTCTGGCTCTGAGGAAGAGGGTTACCCTTGAAACGTGTAAGCCATTCTTCAGTTCCTCGATGGACCTACACGTTTTGAGGGCAACCCTCTTCCTCAGAGCCAGAATGACAGGATTCCTTCATCACCTTAAATCCTCTGCTAAAAATGACATAATAGCCAGAGTAGAAGGAGTTTCTGGATATTCTGTCATGGTTAGTAGAGGCGATGGAGGGATCCTGTCATTCTGGCTCTGAGTAAGAGGGTTGTCCTCGAAACGCGTACCAAATACAGAAAGGATCACAGTACAGAAATGTAGCTTTCAGTTGGGATCCCCCACCCTTACCGAACGCACTAGGCTGGTGCGCTTTTTTTTTACTATTTTTTTTTTTTTTTTTAACAGTTGCACCTTTGTTACCCCACCTTTGTGAGACATCTGCTGTCACAGTTGCCAGATTGCTGCCCCCATATTGGATATTTAACATGGTGCCAGCTATGGAAGTATTGGAGTAGCTCAGTATTGTTTTATATTCGGACTGTATTACTATCATTTCATTCTTATCAGTATAACCCACATGGAAGAAAAATACATTTTAAAAATACTCTTCCCAAATATATTGACATATATTCGAAATACTACAATTATGGCCATATTCAATATATTTCAATTAAAAAAAAAAAAAATTATTATATATATATATATATATATATATATATATATATATATATATATATAAAAAACACACTATGTTGAAATGCATTTTTATTACCAAACATTTTTAAAAATACATTTTCAAATACACTGTATGTCTTTTAAAAACACATTCAATCTACATTTTTGGAATGCCTTTACAAATATATCTTAAAATGACTTTTCTATATGTTAACAAAAAAAAATCTGAATAATATATTTAAAAAAAAAAAAGTGTTTATATATATATATATATATATATATATATATATATATATATATATATATATATATAAAAATTTTAAAACACTACATGTTGAAATGCGTTTTTACATCATATTACAAAATATATGAAAAATATTTTTAAAAATACATTTTCAAATATACTGTATGTAGATGGAAACACATTCCATCTAAATTTTTGGAATGCATCTACAAATATATGTTAAAATGACTTTTTTATAGGTTAAAAAAAAATCTGAAGAATATATTTAAAAAAAAATATGTATTTTTAAAAATATTTTTCATATATTTTGTAATATGTAAAAAACAAAAACATATATATATAAATATATATATAAATTTTAATATATTGACTAATGGGCAAAATTGTATTTCAAATATATGTCAATATATTTCGGAAGAATATTTAAAAAATATATTTTTTCTTCCATGTGGGAAAGCTGATCAAACACCCCCCCCCTTCCCCTAAGAACACAGATATTTCCTCTATGGTCCTCATCCCGGGTTCATATATGTGTGGTATATCACGATTGGCACAAGAACCGCTCCGCATTCCACTGCCAATTTTGTGTGCGGTGCAATCGGAGTCGCACCTAGGTCATCCAATTCTGCACACTGTTTTGCGGACCGCTTTCGGGGTGCTGTTCAGTTTACACACCCGCGGCAGTCTGCATGAACGCGGTGCGATTCCGATGCTGTGCGGAACCCGGGGCTCCATGTACTGCGATGTGCACCGAACAATGCTTGAGCCTTCCCACCCCTCTAAGAACATCTGAGGCTCACAGGCGTTCCCTGGTGTACCCTCCCCTCCCCCACCCGTCACCCATTATGAGGGGCTACCAATATTTTTTGTATTTTAAAGCATGCAAAATGAAAAAAAAAAAAAAAGATATAGAGGAAGGGGGGGATACCGGAAAGCGGGGGGCGGAGACTGTAGCAGGAACATCCCACCATGGGAGTCTCAAAAACAAAAAAGCCAAAAGGCGACTTCTTCCTCCAGATGTTCCATGGATGAAGTCCAATTACGCTTCTTTAATCTGTAACACATTTACCGCACTCTGAACGCACCGAGGACGCTGTGCGGTGTGTCTTCACTGGTGTCCTTTCAAAGTGAAACATTTCCCGCACTCTGATTATAGATAAGGACGCGCACCCGTGGGAGTTTTCAGCTATTCGATTAAGTTTCCTTTGTAGGTGAAAGAATTCCCGCACTCTGAACATGATTAAGGACAGGCACCTGTGTGAGTTTTCAGGTGTTCAATTAAGTCTCC
The DNA here is from genome assembly GCF_062004578.1 of Staurois parvus. NCBI lineage: Eukaryota > Metazoa > Chordata > Amphibia > Anura > Ranidae > Staurois > Staurois parvus. The sequence continues at coordinate 4,327,188 of NW_028318245.1, read as the reverse complement.
TATGTAGGTGAAAGATTTCCCGCACTCTGATCATGAAAAAGGGCGCGCACCCATTTGAGTTTCCAGGTGTTCGACTAAAGTTTCCTTTGTAGGGGAAAAATTTCCCGCACTCTGAACATGTAAAAGCACGTGCACCTGTGTGAATTTTCTGATGTCTATCCAGGTTTCCTTGAGGAGTGAAACATTTCCCGCACTCTGAACATGATTAAGGACAGGCACCCGTGTGAGTTTTCAGGTGTTCAACTAGGTGAAAGATTTCCCGCACTCCAAACACAAGGACCCTCACCCGTGTGAATTCTCCGATGTTTAACATGGTCTCCTTAATGAGTAAAAGATTTCCCGCACTCTGAGCATGGATAGCCGTGCACGCCTGGATGAATTCCCCGGGTGAGCTGTATAGTGTACCCTAAGAAGCGCTCCTCCTTTCTGAGTGAAAGATTTCACACACTACAGAATAATGATGCTCACTCGTGTGCATTTTCATGTGATCAGCTAGGTTTCCTTTTAGAATGAAAAATTTCCCGCACTTTGAACATAATGCTCACCCATATGAATTCTTAGGTGTCCATTTTTTTTTTCTTTTTCTTATGAAAGATTTTCCGCACTCTGAACATAAATAGGGACACTCACCCACATGAACTGTCTTGGTGTTTAAACAAGATCACTTTTGTTATGGAAAGATTTCCCGCACTCTGAACATGAATAGAGATGTTCGCTCTTGCAATTTCTTCGGCGATCCACAACATCCCGTTTCTTAAAAAGGTTTTCCCGCACTCTCAACGTGAATAGGAATGTCTTTCTTGTGACTTTTCATGTGTTCAATTAAGCCTCCTTTCTGTATGTAAGATTTCCCGCATGCCGTACATGAATAGGGACGCTCGCCCGTGTGAATTCTCTGGTGTCTAACAAGGATTTCTTTATAAATGAAGGACTTCCCGCACTCTGAACATGAATAAGGGCGCTCGCCCGAGTGAACTCTTTGGTGTCTCCCGAGATCTCCCTTGTAAATGTAAGTTTTCCCACACACCGAACACGAATAAGGCCGCTCGCCCGTGTGAACTCTCTGGTGTTCGGTAAGGTCTCCTTTCTGAGTAAAACATTTCCCGCACACGAAACACGGGAACACATTCTGAATTGGGTGGAGTCCTTCAGGGGGTAGGGAGGAATTTGGATGCTCGTCCGTGTGAACTCTCTGGTGTTTCACGAGATTATTTCTGTTATGGAAAGATTTCCCGCACTCAGAACATGAATAGGGGCGCTCATCGGTGTGGATTCTCTGATGTCTGACAAGGATTTCCTTATAAACAAACGATTTCCCGCACTCTGAGCATGAATAGGGGCGCTCTCCCATGTGAATCCTCTGGTGTCTAGCAAGATCTCCCTTGTGGATGAAAGTTTTCCCGCACTCTGAACAGGAATACGGCCGCTCGCCCGTGTGAATTCTTAGGTGTGCAATAAGTGCTCCCTTCCGACTGAAACATTTCCCGCACACTAAACACGAGAATAGATTGTCACCTTGGTGACCCTCTGTATTGGGTGAGGAAATTTCCTTGGGATGAGAAGGATCCGTTGATCGGCCTGCAGTGCGGGAGCTCGAATGTGATCGATCCGAAGATTCCCCCTGATCAGAGGGATCCATCCGTGTCTCCCGACACGAAGATCTTCGCTGCGTTTTTTTTATTTTTGGATTGACTCTTGGAGAATCCTGCGTGGTGGCATTGTCATCCGGGTTACTGTCAGTGGATAATATTCGACGTCTCTCTGAGGGATTCCAGAAACCACACCCATCTGATGGAGAGAAATGGAGAGAGATCAGCGGGGCACAAATAACTGGACTTTTACCTCCCCCCATACGGCTTCATTAGCTACATTGGATTGCCCCGATTTCAAGTCTAGAATTTGCAGATCATATATGGACTCCAATCTGAACACCTTTCTAAAAAAACTAAAAAAAAAACCCCCAAAAGAAAAAAAAAAGTCAGCAAGGAGTCAAGTACGTTGGTGTAGCGGTCAACAGTTTCATTTTGGAGTACCGTAATTTTTTTTTTTTTCCTTTTTGCAATTCCAGGGGCGTGAGCAATTTTAAGACTTGACCTCGGGAAAATGGTTGATGCTGGTGGTGGTGGTTGTGATGGTGTTGGGTGGGTGGGGTGGTGATGGTGGGTGGGTGGTAGGTGGTGCTGGTGGTGTTGGAGGTGGTGGTGGGTGATGTTGGGGGCGGTGGGTGATGCTGGTGGCGTTGGGGGTGGTGGTGGTTGTGATGGTTTTGGGTGGGTGTTAGGTGGTGCTGGTGGTGTTGAGGATGGTGGTGTTGAGGGTGTTGGGGGTGGAGCTGGTGGTGGTGCTGGCGGTGTTGGGGGGGTGGTGGTGGTGCTGGTGGTGTAGGAAGGGGGGGGGGGGGTGGTGCTGGTGGAGGTGGCGGTGTTGGGGCTGGGGGGTGGTGCTCGGGGTGGTGGTGTGGGTGGTGCTGGTGGTGTTGGGGGTGGTGCTGGTGGAGGTGTTGGGGCTGGGGGGTGGTGCTGACGGTGGTGTTGTTGGTGGGGGTGGTGCTGGTGGTGTTGGGGGTGGTGCTGGTGGTGGTGATGGTGTTGGGGGTGGTGCTGGTGGTGGTGTTGTTAATGGGGGTGGTGCTGGTGGAGGTGTTGGGGCTGGGGGGTGGTGCTGGTAGTGTTGGGGATGGTGGTGTTGGGGGTGGTGCTGGTGGTGGTGCTGGTAGTGTTGGGGGTGTTGGTGGTTGGGTACAGTAATTTTCAGCAGAAAAAAAAAAAATGTAGATTTGAACACACAAATGTTCCCGGGTAGGCAAGTGAATAAAGGAGAATCCTTCTACACCAGCGGTTCTCAACCTGGGGGTCGCGACCCCTTTGGGGGTCGAACGACGCTTCCACAGGGGTCGCCTAAGACCATCGGAAAACACATATTTCCGATGGTGTTAGGAACCGAGACACCGCTCCTCGCCGCCGCCACCGCCGTCTCCAGGTGTGGGCGGGATGACATGCCGCCCCTGTCATCTGGACACACCTCGAGATCAATCCTCGCCTGTGATTGGCCGCCGGCACTGTAGCTCAGGAGAGGCACACAGGCGGCCAATCACCGGCAAGGAGGTGGAGCTTGGAGAGGAGGAGCCGAGCGGCACCGCGAAGATCGAGCGAGTGAAGAGGAGGAGAGCGGCCGGAGAAGGAAGACATCTGACAGGTAAGTGTCGGTACCATGGGAGAGGGAGGGAGCGAGCGAGCCCAGGCTGGAGCAGGGGTCTGCAAGGTAAGTATCATTGGTGTCAGTGGGAATAGTGCCCCATCATTGGTGTCACTAATACCAATGATGGGGCACTATTCCTCCCACTGACACCAACGATGGGGCACTATTCCTCCCACTGACACCAACGATGGGGCACTATTCCTCCCCCAAATGACACCAACGATGGGGCACTATTCCTCCCCCACTGACACCAAGGATGGGGCACGATTCCTCCCCCCACTGACACCAAGGATGGGGCACGATTCCTCCCCCCACTGACACCAACGATGGGGCACGATTCCTCCCCCCACTGACACCAAGGATGGGGCACGATTCCTCCCCCCACTGACACCAAGGATGGGGCACTTTTCCTCCCCCCACTGACACCAAGGATGGGGCACTATTCCTCCCCCCACTGACACCAAGGATGGGGCACTATTCCTCCCCCCACTGACACCAAGGATGGGGCACTATTCCTCCCCCCACCGACACCAAGGATGGGGCACTATTCCTCCCCCCACCGACACCAAGGATGGGGCACTATTCCTCCCCCCACTGACACCTATGATGGGGCACTATTCCCCCCACTGACACCTATGATGGGGCACTATTCCCCCCACTGACACCAATGATGGGGCACTATTCCCCCCACTGACACCTATGATGGGGCACTATTCCTCCCCCCACTGACACCAATGATGGGGCACTATTCCTCCTCCCACTGACACCAATGATGGGGCACTATTCCTCCCACTGATACCAATGATGGGGCACTATTCCTCCCACTGATACCGATGATGGGGCACTATTCCTCCCACTGATACCGATGATGAGGCACTATTCCTCCCACTGACACCGATGATGGGGCACTATTCCTCCCACTGACACCGATGATGGGGCACTATTCCTCCCACTGACACCGATGATGGGGCACTATTCCTCCCACTGATACCGATGATGGGGCACTATTCCTCCCACTGATACCAATGATGGGGCACTATTCCTCCCACTGATACCAATGATGAGGCACTATTCCTCCCACTGACACCTATGATGGGGCACTATTCCCCCCACTGACACCAATGATGGGGCACTATTCCTCCCCCCACTGACACCAATGATGGGGCACTATTCCTCCCCCCACTGACACCAATGATGGGGCACTATTCCTCCCACTGATACCGATGATGGGACACTATTCCTCCCACTGATACCGATGATGAGGCACTATTCCTCCCACTGACACCGATGATGGGGCACTATTCCTCCCACTGACACCGATGATGGGGCACTATTCCTCCCACTGACACCGATGATGGGGCACTATTCCTCCCACTGATACCGATGATGAGGCACTATTCCTCCCACTGATACCGATGATGAGGCACTATTCCTCCCACTGACACCGATGATGGGGCACTATTCCTCCCACTGACACCGATGATGGGGCACTATTCCTCCCACTGACACCGATGATGGGGCACTATTCCTCCCACTGATACCGATGATGGGGCACTATTCCTCCCACTGATACCGATGATGGGGCACTATTCCTCCCACTGACATTGATGATGGGGCACTATTCCTCCCACTGATACCAATGATGGGGCACTATTCCTCCCACTGATACCAATGATGGGGCACTATTCCTCCCACTGATACCGATGATGGGGCACTATTCCTCCCACTGATACCGATGATGGGGCACTATTCCTCCCACTGACATTGATGATGGGGCACTATTCCTCCCACTAATACCAATGATGGGGCACTATTCCTCCCACTGATACCGATGATGGGGCACTATTCCTCCCACTGACATTGATGATGGGGCACTATTCCTCCCACTGATACCAATGATGGGGCACTATTCCTCCCACTGATACCAATGATGAGGCACTATTCCTCCCACTGACACCTATGATGGGGCACTATTCCCCCCACTGACACCAATGATGGGGCACTATTCCTCCCCCCACTGACACCAATGATGGGGCACTATTCCTCCCCCCACTGACACCAATGATGGGGCACTATTCCTCCCACTGATACCGATGATGGGACACTATTCCTCCCACTGATACCGATGATGAGGCACTATTCCTCCCACTGACACCGATGATGGGGCACTATTCCTCCCACTGACACCGATGATGGGGCACTATTCCTCCCACTGACACCGATGATGGGGCACTATTCCTCCCACTGACACCGATGATGGAGCACTATTCCTCCCACTGATACCGATGACGGGGCACTATTCCTCACACTGACACCAATGACGGGGCACTATTCCTCCCACTGACACCAATGACGGGACACTTTCCCCCCCCACTGACACCAATGATGGGGCACTATTCCTCCCACTGACACCAATGATCGGGCACTATTCCTCCCACTGATACCAATGATGAGGCACTATTCCTCCCACTGATACCAATGATGGGGCACTATTCCTCCCACTGACACCAATGATGGGGCACTATTCCTCCCACTGATACCAATGACGGGACACTATTCCTCCCACTGACACCAATGACGGGGCACTATTCCTCCCACTGACACCAATGACGGGGCACTATTCCTCCCACTGACACCAATGACGGGGCACTATTCCTCCCACTGACACCAATGACGGGGCACTATTCCTCCCACTGACACCAATGACGGGGCACTATTCCTCCCACTGACACCAATGACGGGGCACTATTCCTCCCACTGATACCAATGACGGGGCACTATTCCTCCCACTGACACCAATGACGGGGCACTATTCCTCCCACTGACACCAATGACGGGGCACTATTCCTCCCACTGACACCAATGACGGGGCACTATTCCTCCCACTGATACCAATGATGGGGCACTATTCCTCCCAATGACACCAATGACGTGGCACTATTCCTCCTACTGCAAAATTACAGTTATGAAGTAGCAACGAAAATAATTTTATGGTTGGGGGTCACCACAACATGAGGAACTGTATTAAGGGGTCGCGGCGCTAGAAAGGTTGAGAACCACTGTTCTACACAGACGTACAGTGAGACTGCGACCCATTTCTGCGACCCATTTCCTCCACAGTGCCTGCACTTACCTTCATCAATCAGTAGAACCATTTCTTCCTGTTCACTCTTTATATGGATCCCGACCTCCTCTGCAGACGCCGGATCGCCCCCCACACACGTCTCCTCTTCTTCCTCTTTAATCTTTATATTGAACAGCTTTTCAGCCTAAACCCCAAAATAACAGAAAACATCGATCAGCTGCAGGCGGGTATGAAAGATGAAATCCAACGCAGCTCTGAAATCCTGGATACATCAGGAAGTAAGCAGTGTAAGTACCTGACTGGGACCTGGGATCAGGCGCTTGCAGTTCTTGTACAGCAGAGCTCAGACGGGGGAGGAGAAGCAAAAGTAGAGCAAGGAGCCGATAAGCTGTGCGGCAGTGTTAACTGGGGACATACTGACAGGAGGAGAGAGCAGAGTGAAACGAAAAAGGTAAGCTCATCAGTCTGCTGCTTCTCCTTTAAATCCCAACTCCAGGGAACATAAAGTGCTCTGAACCCCCAACAGTACAATCAGCCTGTATATGCAGTAAAGCATACTGGTTATACTCACTGTGGAACCTCAAGGGTTAATCCTCCGCATTGTGTAAAAATGCTGTTTGATCCTGTCTTATCTGATCCTCCCATTCTGCCAGTGCCCCCCTCTTATCTCCCAATAAGACATATCTTGTGGAGACGCTCTGCACATTCTCAGTTTGGTGTGTATTGCTAGAGTTTTTTTTTTTTTCCTCCTTGGGAGGGTGCTTGTGATCAGCACAGGACCAATCAGCCTTGTCCAGACATAGTTCAGGGATTCTGCATCCTCCTAGAGCAGGATGAAAACTCGTCCTACAAGCTTTAACCACTTGCCCTCCATAGGATTACCCCCGCCCCCCCGACCAGGCCATTTTTTGCATTGGGGCGCTGCGTTAATTTAACTGACAATTGCGTGGTCATGCAACACTGCACCCAAATGAAATTTACGTCCTTTTGTGCCCATGAATTGAGCTTTTTTTTCGAGGGTATTTGACCGCCTGTGTGTTTTTTATTTTCTGCGCTGTAAACAAAAAAAATAAAAGTTCAGAAGGGATTAAGCTGATTTACATGGAATCTTATGGGAAAATGTGTAACCATAAATCACCAGCGCTAAGAAAAGAAGAAAGAGGAAGAAGAAGGAGGAGGAAGAAGAGAAAGGAAGAAGAGAAAGGAAGAAGAGAAAGGAAGAAGAGAAAGGAAGAAGAGAAAGAAAGAAGAGAAAGAAAGAAGAGAAAGAAAGAAGAGAAAGAAAGAAGAGAAAGAAAGAAGAGAAAGAAAGAAGAGAAAGAAAGAAGAGAAAGAAAGAAGAGAAAGAAAGAAGAGAAAGAGGAAGAAGAAGGAAGAAGAAGGAAGAAGAAGAAGGAAGAAGAAGAAGGAAGAAGAAGAAGGAAGAAGAAGAAGGAAGAAGAAGAAGGAAGAAGAAGAAGGAAGAAGAAGAAGGAAGAAGAAGAAGGAAGAAGAAGGAAGGAAGGAAGAAGGAAGAAGAAGGAAGGAAGAAGAAGGAAAAAGAAGAAAGAAAAAGAAGGAAGAAGAAAGAAGAAGGAAGAAGAAGAAGTCCGCTATTATATTTTATATGAAAAAGTCTTGCGGTTGCAACAAATGTATCCATTCGTATCCAAATAAAAACATAATGTATTTGTATTGCTGTCACATTGTATGGTGTGCTCCCATCTCTGTCAAACTGGTTTCTTGTTCCATTCTTTCGTGGACATCGGTGGCATCATCGGCAACGGCACCGACCGATTTTTCATTTATCGGACGACAATTCGGCTGATAAATGGCCCATCTTTGGCCTGCAATACTCTTGCCCATGGACTCAATCTCCTCCACTACCTCTGCATCAGACCCTTCAAAGTCATGATCTGGTCACAGTTTCCTCCAGGCTGAGTTTCAGGTTCGGTGAGGGACATCTTCCCAGGCTTTGTCAATGAGGTTGATGCCGTGGAGAACATTGAAACATTTCTTCCAGAATTCTTTCAGACTCAAGGACGTCTCTTCAGTGACGTTAGAACACCAAGTGAAGAGTGCCTTTGTGTACAGCTTCTTGAAGTTGCAGGTCACTTGCTGGTCCATGGGCTGCAGAAGAGATGTCGTGTTGGGGGTTGGGGGAGAGGATCTTGACCTTTATGAAGTCATACTCAGTGTCCATATCATCTACCAAGGCTGGAGGGTGTGCCAGGGCATTGTCCATCAGAAGAAGGCACCTTTCAGGCAGTTGGTTTTCAGAAAGATATTTTCTTAGTGGGTGTGAACACCTTGTGCAGCCATTCCATGGACAAATGCCTTGTGAGCCAAACTTTCGCATTGGCCCTCCACATGGCAGGCAGTCTGGCCTTGTTCATTCTGTTCCTTGAATGCGCGAGGGGTCGGCAGTGGCGCGCCGCGAAGGGGTCCGGCAATGGCGCGCCACGAAGGGGTCCGGCAATGGCGCGCCACGAAGGGGTCCGGCAATGGCGCGCCACGAAGGGGTCCGGCAATGGCGCGCCACGAAGGGGTATGGGAATAGTACACCAGTGATATAGGTTCTGTTCAGCATCTTCTTCTAGAAAAACCCTGTTTCATCACAGTTGAACATTTCTTGAGTGACTTATCCTTCTGCCTTCATGAATTCCACAAATTCTTTGTAGGCTTCTGCAGCGGCCTTGTCAGGACTGGAAGCCTCACCACGTCTTGTCACACTGTGGATGCCACTTCTCTTGCGGAATTTTTCAAACCACCCTCTACTGGCTTTACATTCTTCACTTGCTGCACTTGTAGAGGTTTTTTGGCCGTAAATCGCTGTGCAATTTCCTGGCTGTGTCACAGATCATAGCTTCACCAATGCCATCACCTGTCAACTGTTTCTCATTCAACCACATGAACAAAGTTCTTCCACCTCTTCCAGGACTTGCGTCCTCTGGTTGGTGAACATCGTTACTCCTTTTGCCACATCAGCTCCTTTGATGGCAGCTTTCTTCTTCTTGGTCGCCTTCATCACCGCTCGGCACGGTCTGGTCGCCTTCATCACCGCTCGGCGCGGTCTGGTCGCCTTCATCACCGCTCGGCGCGGTCTGGTCGCCTTCATCACCGCTCGGCGCGGTCTGGTCGCCTTCATCACCGCTCGGCGCGGTCTGGTCGCCTTCATCACCGCTCGGCGCGGTCTGGTCGCCTTCATCACCGCTCAGCGCGGTCTGGTCGCCTTCATCACCGCTCGGCGCGGTCTGGTCGCCTTCATCACCGCTCCGCACGTTCTTCTCCCCTTCATCCCCGCTCCGCACGTTCTTCTCCCCTTCATCCCCGCTCCGCACGTTCTTCTCCCCTTCATCCCCGCTCCGCACGTTCTTCTCCCCTTCATCCCCGCTCCGCACGTTCTTCTCCCCTTCATCCCCGCTCCGCACGTTCTTCTCCCCTTCATCCCCGCTCCGCACGTTCCTGTCCCCTTCATCCCCGCTCCGCACGTTCTGGTCACCTTCATCACCGCTCCGCACGTTCTGGTCACCTTCATCACCGCTCTGTACGTTCTTCTCCCTTTAATCGCCGCTCTGCACGTTCTTCTCCCTTTAATCACCGCTCTGCACATTCTTGTCCCCTTCATCACCGCTCTGCACATTCTTGTCCCCTTCATCACCGCTCTGCACGTTCTTGTCCCCTCCATCACCACCAGGCTTGCTCTGCACATTCTTGTCACCTACATTACTGCTCGGCATGTTCTTGTCACCTTTATTACTGCTCTGCACTATTTTTTCTCACCACAAGAGATAACTGCTTGTACAGACTGAGGGAGAAGAGAAGCACTTTTTCTTACATTATCCAAAAGATGGTACTCCTCCCCCACGTCAATGGTGGACTGTCCCTCGGTGTCATCATCACAGGGGTATGGACCGGGTATTAGGTAAGTGAATCCCCCTACACCCCTTGGCATAAACAAGCACTGAACTACAGACAGAGGGGTAGGGGGAGAAAAGGCTTAAAAGGAAACATTAAAACAACAGAATATATAGACGAATGTCATCTCACAACATTCAGAATCACCAAGTCCACCTACCTGAGAATACAGAGGACGGGGACATCTCTCTGGTGGGTTCTTTTTACTGGATACATCCGCTTTAACCTCAGTTTTTATATCTTCCTTCTAAAATCACAACATGATTGTGAGCAATAATGACCTACAGAAGAACATAGTTCAAAGTCATGCATGATATCAACATAGTCCCACCTACCTGATGATGGTGGGGGATGGTGGGACCTTCCTGTGTGGAATCTCGGAAATACAGAGGAGAAGGACATCTCTTTGGTGGGTTTCCATTACTGGATCCATCTGTAGGAAACACACACACTGACTGAATCCATTGTTTCTATGTGTTCATCAGATGATGGGGGATCTAGGTGGACCCTCCGTACTGCTCTCTCCTTTACAATAAAGTCTCCTCTTACCCGGTGATGTGAGGGGCGGCTGATCCTCCTTCATGACGTCCTTGTAGAGGTCCTTGTGTCCTTCCAAATACTCCCATTCCTCCAAGGAAAAATAGACAGTGACATCCTGACACCTTATAGGAACCTGACACACACAATGAGACAGTCACCATCCAGACACATCCCTTGTCTGTTACTGGAGAATGTCCCAGAATTCCTGGCACCACTCACCTCTCCTGTCAGCAGATCAATGATCTGCTTACTGACTTCCAGAATCTTCTTGCCATTGTTCCTCTTGGGTTTCAGGGAATGAAGTGGAGGCACTTTGATGGTTAGATGGTCACCAGACTTCACCGGAGGAAAACTCTGCATTGGAAGAGCAACAATAAATGTCATGTGACCTCCCAGAATCCTCCTCACCTCTCTGGTCAGGTCCGTGTTTTATTAATAGAGATGAGAGTGACGTCATGTGACCTCCCAGAATCCTCCTCACATCTCCGGTCAGGTCTGTGTTTTATTAATAAAGATGAGAGTGATGTATTGTGACTTCCCAGAATCCTCACCTCTCCGGTCAGGTCTATTTTATTAATAGAGATGAGAGTGATGTCATGTCACCTCCCAGAACCCTCCTCACCTCTCCAGTCAGGTCTGTGTTTTATTAGTAGATATGAGAGTGATGTCATGTGACCTCCCAGAATCCTCCTCACCTGTCCGGTCAGCAGGTAGATGATCTCCAGGGTGAGGTTCAATATCCTCTCAGTCATGTGGCTCGGGGCGTCCTCCATCCTCATTGATGTGATCATGTGATCCATAGAAGACTGTGATCCCTGTAGACAGATAGTATAGCACCCTCGCTGGTCATTATAATACACAGACAAGTAGAGATTCATTTTAAATGTGGACAGTGTGCATTTGGAGCCATATCAGGTATGGAGCCGTGTCTGTGACCGTGCAGCTGTTGTGCCCTGATTGATATCACTAGGACTGCTTTGCACACCTGTGCACCCCTCTGCAGGTAAACGCAGCCCTCCATGGGCAAACACCCCATATGAATGAGGCTTTAACCCCAACAGGTCATGTTTTCAGGATTTCCTACTCCTTCCATAGGTGCTCTAAACTCAATGATAATCGCTTGGTATTTATGACAGCTATTATATCTAAGGGAAATTCCCAAAGCAGGGCCTGTTGGCGGTATCTGAAGTTGGAAAAGAGGGGCCCGAGTTTAGGAATTACTGCTGTAGAGTGCCACTTGAGGGACAAGTCTGAGCCTGCTGACATCACATCCAAGAGGACGGCGCCCATCTGCACATCACTCCAAATATTGAATCACTAAGATAGTCAACATGCAGCATCAAAAATATAACAGCTTATTTGGGAAAGAAGGACGCAACGCGCAGAGGTGGAGCCTGATGTGCTCTAATGAGCAGTCAGGGTTTTTTTTTTTTTTAGATATCTAAAGGGAGACTTTTACAGGTATAGAAAATGAATAAAACACAGTAAACACACATCCTAGGGAAAGAATGTTGGTAAAATTAAAGGCCTGGTAACAGGGTTTCTCATTTTGAATAACGGGGAGGGTGGGAGAAGGAGAAAAAGTAACTCTACCTAGCCTTGTACATTGGCTTTGCTGCTACCACACCCCTAGGAAACGAAGTTGAGAAAAATCCTAACCAAAAAAGCTAATGGGGCTTTGAAGGTACCACACCATAACACTGTAAATATAGTAAACATGTATAGGCAATAGATAACATTTGACACCTTTTAATAGGTGAAAAAACCACCTATGGGTGCAAAAAAAAATTGATAGGCATATACATGAAAAAACATAAAATTGCAAACAACAAAGAAAAAGAAAGGTTGCAGCAAGTCGCGGCTGACGTCCTACACACTAAGGCGTCACGGGTGTCAGCTGCAAAGAACCGCAGCCACTACATAGGGACAGAGAAACTATGGAAATAGCAAGTAAAAATGCATGCTTAACAGTGGAGACATAAATGGTATTGAAACAACATCCAATTGGACAAAGTCATAGGTGTTGAAAAACAAGTCATTGAGGTGTTTTGCTTGTAAAGTCCAACGCGTTTCGTGGGAGGCAACCCACTTCTTCAGGGAACAAAACATAAAACCGAACCGAAGATACCAGCACACTCCTGCATAGCTCCTGATAGATATAGATCAGGAGCATCTGGATGAATAAGGAGAGACCTCCAACAGCCATAAGAAGTGGTCATCAATTACAGTGAAGGAAATGTGTATTTGCTCCCCGGCTGATGTTGAATGTTTGCCCACTCACAAAGAAATGATCGGTCTAAAAATCGAATGTTGGGTGTATTGTAACACTGAGAGACAGAATAGCAACAACAAATTCAGCAGAAATGCATGTCTAACAAATGATGACTGATCTGCATGTTCATGAGGGAAATAAGGATTTGATCCCCTATCATTCAGCAGGATTTCTGGCTACCAGGTGTCTTTCATACAGGTAACAAGCTGAGATTAGAAGCAGTCTCTTAAAGGGAGTGCTGCTAATCTCATGTTGTTACCTGTATAAAAGACACCTGTCCACAGGAGCAATCAAACAATCAGATTCCAAACACTCCACCATCGCAAAGACCAAAGAGCTGTCCAAGGATGTCAGGGACAAGATTGTAGACCTACACAAGGCTGGACTGGGCTACCAAACTATGGCCAAGCAGCTTGGTGAGAAGGTGACAACAGTTGGTGCAATCATTCACAAATGGAAGAAACACAAAACAACTGTCAGTCTCCCTAGGTCTGGTGCACCATGCAAGATCTCATCTCGTGGAGTGTCAATGATCATGAGAACAGTGAGGAATCATCCCAGAACTACATGTGACGATCTTGTCAATGATCTCCAGGCAGCTGGGACCACAGTCACCAAGAAAACAATTGGTAACACACTACCCGGACCAGGACTGAAATCCTGCAGTGCCCGCAAGGTCCCTCTGCTCAAGAAAGCAAATGTCCAGGTCCATCTGAAGTTTGCCACTGAACATCTGAATGATGCAGAAGAGGACTGGTGGAAAGTGTTGTGGTCAGATGAGACCAAAATTGAGCTCTTTGGCATCAACTCAACTCGCCGTGTTTGAAGGAGGAGGAATGCTGCCTATGACCCCAAGAACACCATCCCAACTGTGAAACATGGTGGTGGAAACATTCTGCTTTGGGGAGGGTTTTCTGCTAAGGGGACAGGACAACTGCACCGCATCAAAGGGATGATGGACGGGGCAATGTACCATCAAATCTTGGGTGAGAACCTTCTTCCCTCAGCCAGGGCATTGAAAATGGGTGGTGGATGGGTGTTCCAGCATGACAATGACCCAAAACACACGGCCAAGGCAACAAAGGAGTGCCTCAAGAAGAAGCACATTGAGGTCCTGGAGTGGCCTAGCCAGTCTCCAGACCTTCATCCGATTGAAAATCTGTGGAGGGAGCTGAAAGTTCAAGTTACCAAACATCAGCCACCAAACCTTAATGACTTGGAGAGGATCTGCCAAGAGGAGTGAGCCAAAATCCCTCCTGAGAGGTGTGCGAACCTGGGGGCCAACTCCAGGAAGCGTCTGACCTCTGTGATTGCCAACAAGGGATTTGCCACCAAGTACTAAGTCATGTTTTGTGAAGGGGATCAAATCCTTATTTCCCTCATGAACATGCAGATCAGTCATCATTCGTTAGACATGCATTTCTGCTGAATTTGTTGTTGCTATTCTGTCTCTGAGTGTTACAATACACCGAACATTCGATTTTAGACCGATCGTTTCTTTGTGAGTGGGCGAACATTCAAAATCAGCAGGGGAGCAAATACGCATTTCCTTCACTGTAAGCAAAAGTCCAAATATATTTGAAGACTTGCGAAAGACAAAGTCATTGTTCATTCAAACAAACACGTATTGGCTAGGTACTAACAATCATCAGATGTGGTCAGGCACAGCTTGCTTTCCAAAAGTGGGGAAAGGAAGTCTTGTCAAACGAAGGGGGGGGGGGGGGGACAACCTCAAACCCTCTTTGCCTCCTGTGTAGTCCTCCGTTTCTCATTTTGAACCTTCTAAAGTCCTCCCCGCAGTTATATTCCCATCACCAGCGGTCCCATGCTGCTTCTGCTTCTATTGCTGCTGGGCAAACAAACCCGATGCTTCCAGGTATGCGGGAGAATGTGACCTCCTCCCAGTGACAGTTACTGCCAACTGCAAAGCCCAAGCACTGTCACATGACAGAGGGGGTGAGGTCACTACTCCCCTCATCCTCCAACACAGGGGACATATTGGATTCCAGTGTCAGCTGCACTGCCGGGATAGCAAAAGACCTGAAGCGGCCAAAAGAGCTGCACCGAATGGTGGGTATGGCCAGATTGCACCGAAATTGGGAGGGGTTAAAAACCGTACATTGTTTAGGCTCTGGATGGACGGTTGGATAAATGGTTCTATATTTAGGATGTATCCGGTCTATAAACCAGAGGCTCTGGATGGACGGTTGGATAAATGGTTCTATATTTAGGACGTATCCGGTCTATAAACCAGAGGCTCTGGATGGACGGTTGGATAAATGGTTCTATATTTAGGACGTATCCGGTCTATAAACCAGAGGCTCTGGATGGACGGTCGGATAAATGGTTCTATATTTAGGACGTATCCGGTCTATAAACCAGAGGCTCTGGATGGACGGTCGGATAAATGGCTCTATATTTAGGACGTATCCGGTCTATAAACCAGAGGTTCTGGATGGACAGTTGGATAAATGGCTCTATATTTAGGACGTATCCGGTCTATAAACCAGAGGCTCCGGATGGACAGTTGGATAAATGGCTCTATATAAACATGATTAATATATATATACATAGAGAGAGAGAAATCACCAGATGGAGATAAAATCCGTCACGGTGACGATGGAGGAAGAGGACGGACGTGACGGTAGGGTTATCAGATGTAAAAATTAACAAATTCTTATTACCTTCTCGACTCTACCTGTTCCGGCCATGCTCACTCTTTATGTCCTTCCAATTCACCTCTCACCCGGAAGTTCCTGTTTATACTCTTACATCACTTCCTGTGTGGGCATTTTGAAGTGAGATCACCACCTTGTGGTCAATAAGGATACTGCAGTCTAAATTGTTTTTTTAGTATTTTGCCGCCTTGTTCATCGTCCATTTTTCTGTTTTGTTATATCCATGATCACACTAAAGATCGGTATCCTAGTGAATTTATATATTATATATATATTCTGGGGGAGATAACGCCTCCATTCCTAGGTCCACATCTTACCTGGTAGCCGGTCCTCATTATTAGTCACCAGTCACACCGCTGCTATTTAAAATCATGCGATTTGTGTGGGATTTCTGAAGACTTTATTGTGACTTGTGAAGATTTTCAACCATTTCTTGCAGTTTGCGGTGCGATTTCCATTGTATTCTATGTATGTGAAATCGCGACAAAACTGCAGAAAAAGTCACGCAGGAACTGCTTTAGAAATGGCGCCGCAGCAAATCGCACATGTTAAGACGCCGACAATCACATTCATTAGATGCGATTTCAGGTGCAAATTTAATTTGCAAATCACTCCGGTGTGAGCGGGCAGTTAGACTCGAATGTGCTACTTCCATCTTTCCATTATGGAAACAGAAAGAAGGAAGGGTGCAGGTACCATAGGGGGAAGGGAAAGTAGGGTGCAGGTACCATAGGGGGAAGGGAAAGAAGGGTGCAGGTACCATAGGGGGAAGGGAAAGAAGGGTGCAGGTACCATAGGGGGAAGGGAAAGAAGGGTATAGGTACCATAGGGGCAAGGGAAAGAAGGGTGCAGGTACCATAGGGGGAAGGGAAAGAAGGGTGCAGGTACCATAGGGGGAAGGGAAAGAAGGGTGCAGGTACCATAGGGGGAAGGGAAAGAAGGGTGCAGGTACCATAGGGGGAAGGGAAAGAAGGGTACAGGTACCATAGGAGGAAGGGAAAGAAGGGTGCAGGTACCATATGGGGAAGAGAAAATGGATACAGGTACTCTAGGGGGAAGGGAAGGATGGGTACAGGTACTCTAGGAGGAAGAGAAAGAAGGGTACAGGTACCATTGGGGGAAGGGAAAGAAGGGTATAGGTAGCATAGGGGGAAGGGAAGAAGGGTGCAGGTAGCATAGGGGGAAGGGAAGAAGGGTGCAGGTACCATAGGGGGAAGGGAAAGAAGGGTATAGGTAGCATGGGGGAAGAGAAAAAAGGGTGCAGGTACCATAGGGGGAAGGGAAAGAAGGGTGCAGGTACCATAGGGGGAAGGGAAGAAGGGTGCAAGTACCACTGTGCTAGTTTCTCCAGGTGACAAAATGCCAATAGAGCAAAGTGCAAGCTAAGACCCCCTCAACCATCATTCTACCTTTCCTCTGACTGCACCCCTTCAAAGAAATACCACCCAACATCAAACCTCAACTGCTCCCCTCCTCATACCTATCCTTCCTAATTACAACTACTCCCAGGTCTAACATCTCTTCTAAGGCTGGGCAGCACACTTCTATTCTACCCACACACAGCCGGCATTGTAGACCTGGTTGATCCCAGATCCCCAGCTGCAGGTAATACCACTGTGGATTATGCTGCCCTCTCCAGTGGCCACCACGGTGCTGGAGCTTGGGGTATTCATACAGTACCCCCAAAGGTCACGGAACAGACATATTTCCCTACTCCATATTCACCTCCCCACCCCACAAGCAGACACACATTATTTTCTGGCTTCACAACCCACCTCAACCCCCCTCAGCTGAAAGACTTTGCTTCCTGGCTACTTACCTCCCTCCCCAACTCTCTAACACACCCTTGCTGGCCTCCCTACACACCCTTCTGTCTTCTGATAGACATCCCTCCATGAATGCTCGAATATTGCTCGGTTTCCTCAATAAGCACTCCGAAATTACTGCTATGCTATCCCTCAACATCCTGCCCAACTCCCTCTTAAGACCCACTGAGTTGGGGGGTGAAGAGCGCTAGCAGAGATCTGTTTAGATCTCTGATAGCGCTCTTCACCCCCCAACTGACAGTCATCCCTCTGCAGTCATGAGGAAAACCCCCTATTGGACAAACAATAAAATCTGATTGTACATACCCTCTGCACTCATCTCCTGTACACGCTACCCACCATCACACCATCTGTATTCCTTTCCTGTAAATACTGCCCACCTTCATACTTTCCATGCAGCTCTATTGTGCATATTACCCAACATCATACCATCCACATTCCTCCCCTTTTCATACTAACTTCTATTATACCTTTCACATCCATACTCATCTACTACACATAGTGCCCACCGTTATACTATCCATACTAATCTACTACACATAGTGCCCACCGTTATACCATCCATACTAATCTACTACACATAGTGCCCACCGTTATACCAACCATACTCCTGTACTGCACATAGTGCCCACCGTTATACCATCCATACTCCTGTACTGCACATAGTGCCCAACGTTATACCATCCATACTCCTCTACTGCACATAGTGCTAACCGTTATACAATCCATACTCCTCTACTGCACATAGTGCTCACCGTTATACCATCCATACTCCTCTACTGCACATAGTGCCCACCGTTATACCATCCATACTCCTGTACTGCACATAGTGCCCACCGTTATACCATCCATACTCCTCTACTGCATATAGTGCTAACCGTTATACCATCCATACTCCTCTACTGCACATAGTGCTCACTGTTATACCATCCATACTTCTCTACTGCACATAGTGCCCACCGTTATACCATCCAAACTGCTCTACTACACATAGTGCCCACCATTGTACAATCCATACTCCTCTACTGAACATAGTGCCACCCATGATACCATCCATATACCTCTACAACATATAGTGTCCACCGTTATACCATCCATACTCCTATATTACACAAAGTGCCCACCGTTATACCATCCATACTCCTCTACTGTACATAGTGTCCACTGTTATACCATCCGTACTCCTCTACTGCACATAGTGCCCACCGTTATACCATCCATACTCCTATACTACACATAGTGCCCACCGTTATACCATCCATACTCCTCTACTGCACATAGTGCCCACCGTTATACCATCCATACTCCTATATTAAACATAGTGCCCACCGTTATACCATCCATACTCCTCTACTGCACATAGTGCCCACCATTGTACCATCCATACTCCTCTACTGCACATAGTGCCCACCGTTATACCATCCATACTCCTCTACTGCACATACTGCCCACCGTTATACCATCCATACTCCTCTACTGCACAGTGTCCCCCGTTATACCATCCATACTCCTCTACTGCACATAGTGCCCACCGTTATACCATCCATACTCCTCTACTACACATAGTGCTCACCGTTGTACCATCCATACTCATCTACTGCACATAGTGCTCACCATTGTACCATCCATACTAATCTACTGCACATAGTGCTCACCATTGTACCATCCATACTCCTACTGCACATAGTGCTCACCGTTATACCATCCATACTCCTCTACTGCACATAGTGCTCACCGTTGTACCATTCATACTCATCTATTGTACATAGTGTCCACCGTTATACCATCCATACTCCTCTACCACCCATAGTGCACACCATTGTACCATCCATACTCAAGCACTGCAAATAGTGCCCACCGTTATACCATCCATACTCCTCTACTGCACATAGTGCCCACCGTTGTATCATCGTAACTTCTCTACTGCACATAGTGCTCACCATTATACCATCCATACTCCTGTATTGAATATAGTGCCCACGGTTATACCATCCATACTCCTCTACTGCACATAGTGCCCACCGTTATACCATCCATACTTCTCTACTGCATAGTGCCCACCGTTATACCATACATACTCCCTTACTGCACATAGTGCCCACCGTTATACCATACATACTCCCTTACTGCACATAGTGCCCACCGTTATACCATACATACTCCCCTACTGCACATAGTGCCCACCGTTATACCATCCAAACTCCTCTACTGCACAAAGTGCTCACCGTTATACCATCCATACTCCTCTACTACACATAGTGCCCACCGTTGTACCATCCATACTCCTCTACTGCACATAGTGCTCACCATTGTACCATCCATACTCCTCTACTGCATAGTGCCCACCGTTATACCATCCATACTCCTCTACTGCACATAGTGCCCACCGTTGTACCATCCATACTCCTCTACTACACACAGTGCCCACTGTTATACCATCCATTCTCCTCTACTGCACATAGTGCCCATCGTTATACCATCCATACTCCTCTACTGCACATAGTGCCCACCGTTACACCATCAATACTTCTCTACTGCACATAGTGCCCACCATTGTACCATCCATACTCAATTTAATGTATATAAAAACTTTATTAAATATATACAATTGCATAAAAAAAGATTGCATTCACACGTGGCATCAAAGGGGGAAACCACTTTGTACACAGCTTTATTGGCAAGAGGAGGATGGACACTGACAGGCTGTAGAAATGAGGATGACTCCCGCACTCAGAGCATAGTATGACTTCCCTGATGTTTCACAAGTTGTCCTTTCCGAGTAAACGATTTCCCGCACTCTGAACACGAATAAGGACGCTCACCTGTGTGACTTCTCTGGTGTTTAACGAAGTCTCCCTTGTAAGTAAAAGTTTTCCCGCACTCTGTACATAAATAAGGACGCTCGCCCGTATGAATTCTTTGGTGTTTAACAAGGTTTCCTTTACAAATGAAAGATTTCCCGCACTCTGAACATGAATAAGGACGCTCACCCGTGTGAATTTTCTGATGCTTAACAAGATTATCTTTCTTATTGAAAGATTTACCGCATTCTGAACACGAATAAGGACGCTCACCCGTGTGGATTATCCGGTGTCTAATAAGGTCTTCTTTGCAAATATAAGATTTCCCGCACTCTGAACATGAATAGGGACGGTCACCCGTGTGATTTCTCTGGTGTTTCACAAGATGATCTTTCTTGTTGAAAGATTTCCCGCACTCTGAACATGAATAAGGGCGCTCACCCGTGTGACTTCTCTGGTGTTTCACAAGGTTTCCTTTTAGAGTGAAAGATTTTCCACACTCTACACATAAAAAAGGATGCTCACCTGTGTGACTTATCTGATGTCTAACAAGGCCTCCTATCTGAGTGAAAGATTTCCCGCACTCTGAACATGAATAAGGACGCTCACCTGTGTGAATTCTTTGGTGTCTAACAAGGGCTCCCTGAAGAGTGAAAGATTTCCCGCACTCTGAACATGAAAAAGGACGCTCACCCGTGTGACTTAACTGGTGTTCAACAAGGGCTCCTTTTTGAGTGAAGGATTTCCCGCACTCTGAACATGAATAAGGCCGCTCACCCGTGTGAATTCTCTGGTGTCTATCAAGGGCTCCTTTCTGATTGAAAGATTTCCTGCACTCTGAACATGAATAAGGACGCTCCCCTGTGTGAATTCTCTGGTGTCTAACAAAGGTTCCCTGATGGGTGAAAGATTTCCCGCACTCCGAACATGAATAGGGGCTGTCACTCATATGAATTCTCTGGTGTTCAGTAATTGCTTCTTTCTGAGTGAAACATTTCCCGCACTCTGAACATGAGAATAGATTGTCCCCTCGGTGAGCTCCTTCATGGGGTGCGGAAGATTCCTTGGGATTAGATGGATCTGTTGATCTCTCTGCAGTGTGAGATCCTAAATAGACATTTGCGCTCCTAGTATGTGATTGGTCAGAAGATTCCCCCTGATCAGAAGGATCCGTTGATGTCTCCAGACAGGAAGGTCTGTGATGGATATTGGGTGTATTTGGATTCACTCCTGGAGAATCCTGTGTGATGGCATTATCTTCTGACTTCCAATCAGCAGATAATAGAAGATGTCTCTCTGAGGAATTCCTGACATCAGCGCCATCTGATGGAGAGAAATGGAAGAAATGTCAGAATTCACAAATAACTGGAGATTTAGCTCCTCCCCCCATCAGTGGAATAAGTGGAAATGCCGATCTCTAAATCAGAGGAATTTGTTGGGAACATGATGTTACAGTGGGGCAAAAAAGTATACATCACAAGGCCCATAAAAGGGTCTGATGTAGCCACTTCAATGACTGGAAAGTTACCAGATATTGAGTCATAGATTCCTGTAACAGCAAATGCTGGGTGCAATAACTAAAAGCAAGTCATATGCATGCACACAATCAACAGGCAGTCACACAGGTACCTTTTAATCAGCATTTACACCATTACATATTCTACGCATGTGAAAGACCCTCTACCCAATGAACACCTGCCCTGGCATACAGTGGGGCAAAAAAGTATTTAGTCAGCCACCAATTGTGCAAGTTATCCCACTTAAAAAGATGAGAGAGGCCTGTAATTGGCATCATAGGTAGACCTCAACTATGAGAGACAAAATGAGAAAAAAAATCCAGACAATCACATTGGCTGATTTGGAAAGAATTTATTTGCAAATTATGGTGGAAAATAAGTATTTGGTCACCTACAAACAAGCAAGATTTCTGGCTCTCACAGACCTGTACCTTCTTCTTTAACCACTTCCAGACCGGACACTTTTACCCCCTTCCAGACCAGGGCAATTTTCAGCTTTTAGCGCTATCACACTTTGAATGACAATTGCGCGGTCATGCAACACTGTACCCAAATGAATATTTTACCATTTTTTTGAGACAGATAAAGCTTTATTTTGGTGGCATTTATTCACCACTGAGATTTGTATTTTTTTTGCTATGTAAATGAAATGTCCAAAAATTTTGAAAAAAAGTGTTTTTTTATAAAATTTTGCAAATAAATAATATTTAATCATAAATCTTAGCCAAAATTTATTCCGTTATCTTTTTAGTAAAAAAAAAAAAATCCAAATTAGTTTATAAGCAAAAATTATAATTTTTAAACATTTTTTTTTACATTTTTATTTTATTTTTTTATATTATTATTATTATTTTTTTTTTTTACATACTGTCACCCTAGCAGTACAGTGTCACCATGGTGACACTGTACTACTTGTGAGGGGTGATGAAGATTTTTTTTTTTTTTTTTTTTTTTTACACTGATTGCTTTTACACCCATATAGGATGTAAAAGCAATCATTTCTCTTTCTCTCTGTGTGCATTCTTGCACTCATTGAGAAGTACTGAGTGAGCTGTGATTGGTCACAGCTTGTCACATGGTACAAGGCTTTTGTGAATAGCCTTGTACCATGTGACCTCTGTGATCATTCACAGATTTCACACATAGTAAGCAATGATGTCAGAAGTGACATCTTGCTTACTACTTTGCATGTGATCACTGATTGGCCAATCAGTGATCATATGATTGGGACCTCGTACAGAGGTCCCGTCCGGCGATCGGTGTTTCACTGTGTCTGGAGGACACAGCGGGCACCGGATCGTGATGCTGCGCGCTCCCAGGGAGCGCGCACAAGCAGGGTGCGGGGAGACCGTTTATAGATGGCCACCCGACCCTGCAGTGCCACCGTCCAGACGGGAGGTGGTTAAGAGGCTCCTCTGTCCTGCACTCATTACCTGTATCAATGGCACCTGTTTGAACTTGTTATCAGTATAAAAGACACCTGTCCACAACCTCAAACAGTCACACTCCAAACTCCACTATGGTGAAGACCAAAGAGCTGTCGAAAGGACACCAGAAACAAAATTGTACACCTGCACCAGGCTGGGAAGACTGAATCTGCAATAGGCAAGCAGCTTGGTGTGAACAAATCAACTGTGGGAGCAATAATTAGAAAATGGAAGACATACAAGACCACTGATAATCTCCCTCGATCTGGGGCTCCACGCAAGATCTCACCCCGTGGGGTCAAAATGATCACAAGAATAATGAGCAAAAATCCCAGGACCACACAGGGGGACCTAGCGAATGACCTGCAGAGAGCTGGGACCAACGTAACAAAGGCTACCATCAGTAACACACTACGCCGCCAGGGACTCAGATCTTGCAGTGACAAACGTGTCCCCCTGCTTAAGCCAGTACATGTCCGTGCCCATCTGAAGTTTGCTAGAGAGCATTTGGATGATCCAGACGAGGATTGGGAGAATGTCATATGGTCAGATGAAACCAAAATAGAAACACAATTTTGGTAGAAACACAACTTGTCGTGTTTGGAGGAGAGAGAATGCTGAGTTGCATCCAAAGAACACCATACCTACTGTGAAGCATGAGGGTGGCAACATCTTGCTTTGGGGCTGTTTCTCCGCAAAGGGACCAGGACGACTGATCCATGTACAGGACAGAATGAATGGGGCCATGTATCGTGAGATTTTGAGTGCAAACTTCCTTCCATCAGCAAGGGCATTGAAGATGAAACGTGGCTGGGTCTTCCAACATGACAATGATCCCAAACATACTGCCCGGCAACGAAGGAGTGGCTTCGTAAGAAGCATTTCAAGGTCCTGGAGTGGCCTAGCCAGTCTCCAGATCTCAACCCCATAGAAAACCTTTGGAGGGAGTTGAAAGTCCGTGTTGCCAAGCGACAGCCCCAAAACATCACTGCTCTAGAGGAGATCTGCATGGAGGAATGGGCCAACATACCAGCAACAGTGTGTGCCAACCTTGTGAAGACTTACAGGAAACGTTTGACCTCTGTCATTGCCAACAAAGGATATATAACAAAGTATTGAGATGAACTTTTGATATTGACCAAATACTTATTGTAAGGGACCGCCCGGCGGTACCACTAGCACTCCACTGATCGGATGTTCCCAGCGCACGGAGTCTAAGCCCCAGAGTACTTGTTCACCAGGGCCCCTGATGGTGGGGATGGACTTGGAGTACCCTGGGACCAGGTCGTGACTACTGAGGACACCCGTCAGTGGTAGGGGTATTCGCCAGGGGCTCCCACGGGAGAGAGCCAGGTATGAGGAGGTCTGGAGACCCCGTTGAGAGGGACGGATGGATGGCTGAGCAAGTGCAAGGTCATACAAGCCGGGTCGGTAACTATGGGGACGGTGCAGTACAGAGCAGCGGGCAAAGAATAGTCGGGTCACACGCCAGGTCAGCAACAGCAGGTCAGATCCAATAGGGGGCATTCAGGAGAGAGGTCAGGCAAGCAAGGGTCAAGAACAGGAGAAAACAGCAAGGTCAGAGCACAATCCGGGTCAGCAACTTACTTTGACAGGTTAACAGGTTCACAGGATTCAGAAAGACCAAAAGGCATTGAATGACAGCCCAGGGCCGTTTAAATATCCCGCCCTGCGCTGTCATTGGTGCCAGGCGCGCGCCCGTGGTCTCTACTGCGCATGCGCGAACCTGGTTGCCGCGGTCGGCCAAGTCCCGGCGCCCGCGTACAGGGGGTGTACTGCGCCTGCGCCGAGCCCAGCGGCACGGCGATCTCCGACACTTATTTTCCACCATAATTTGCAAATAATTTCTTTCCAAATCAGCCAATGTGATTGTCTGGATTCTTTTTTCTCATTTTGTCTCTCATAGTTCAGGTCTACCTATGATGCCAATTACTGGCCTCTCTCATCTTTTTAAGTGGGAGAACTTGCACAATTGGTGGCTGACTAAATACTTTTTTGCCCCACTGTATATTGAGGAATGGAGATGGACCTTTCATATGGTGTCCAGTATCTCCTCCTCTGTCAGGGCTCCCGGGTGTGACCAGAGGTGTGTGACTGACGCAGGGAAACGCAGACTTCAGATATGTTATAAACAATGTAATTTATTAACACTAACAATACAAACATAAACGCAGTGCAATACTAAAACATAACACAGTGCAAACAAACCAAACCAACCACCCACAGATAACAGTACATACAATGCAAGCGTCGTCAGGCAGGCCGGGTCAATATCAATCGGGCAGGTAGGTACAGGGGGAGCAAGCGGAGAATGGTCGGGGTCACAAGCCAGGTTCAGCAGGTAGCGGGCAGCGTGGTACAGAGGGTCAGGCAGAGGAGAATGGTCAGACAAGCCAGGGATCAGGAGCAAGAGAATGGTCAGACAAGCCAGGGATCAGAGCAGGGTCATCAGAGAATCAGACAGGAACAGGAACAAGGATAGGAACAGGAACAGGAAACAGGGCCCAGGATAACACAACACCAAGGCCGAGTCTGCAGGTCTGAATGTCCCTTAAATACACCAGTATAATTAGTTCCAGGTGTTTGACTGGCTACAAGGTTGAGTCTCTGATTGCTGGGAGCACCCACTGGCCAGCCCTGGTACTGCAGCTCTTAAGGCAGGTGAGTCCCACTATTGCTGGCCAGTCCATTCCTGACAGTACCCCCCCCTCAAGGAGCGGCCTCAGGACGCTCCAAACAGTCCTAGCTGGGCAAAATGTTCCACCGCCCGGGTCTGGTAACTGGCGGGATATCAAAGACTGGCACACCGGGCAGGACTCTGGGCAGTGGCACACCGGGCAGAGGCACATCGGGCTGGACTCCGGGCAGAGGCACATCGGGCTGGACTCCGGGCAGAGGCACATCGGGCTGGACTCCGGGCAGAGGCACATCGGGCTGGACTCCGGGCAGAGGCACATCGGGCTGGACTCCGGGCAGAGGCACATCGGGCTGGACTCCGGGCAGAGGCACATCGGATTACCAGGCGAAGCAGCAGGCACCGGGCCACCGGGCGGAGCAGCAGGCATCGGGTCACCAGGCAGCGGGCCACCGGGCGGAGCAGCAGGCAGCGGGCCACCGGGCGGAGCAGCAGGCACTGGGCCCCCAGGCGGGGCGACGGGCACCGGACCCCCCCCCCGGCGGGGCGACAGGCATCGGGCCCCCAAGCGGAGCAGCGGGCCCCCAGGAGGGGCGACAGGCATCGGGCCCCCAGGTGGGGCGACAGGCATCGGGCCCCCAGGTGGGGCGACAGGCATCGGGCCCCCAGGCGGGGCGACAGGCATCGGGCCCCCAGGCGGGGCGACAGGCATCGGGCCCCCAGGCGGGGCGACAGGCATCCAGCCCCCAGGCGGAGCTGCGGGCGCCGGACCCCCAGGCGGAGCGACAGGTCTCGGGCCCCCAGGCGGAGCGGCGGGCGCCGGACCCCAAGGCGGAGCAACAGGTCTCGGGCCCCCAGGCGGAGCGGCGGGCGCCGGACCCCCAGGCGGAGCGACAGGTCTCAGGCTTCCAGGCGGAGCGACAGGTCTCAGGCCCCCAGGCGGAGCGGCGGGCGCCGAGCCAACTGGCGGAACAGTGGGCTTCGAGTCGTCTGGCAAGACTGCGGGCACCGAGTCGTCTGGCAAGACTGCGGGCACCGAGTCGTCTGGCAAGACTGCGGGCACTGAGTCGTCTGGCAAGACTGCGGGCACCGAGTCGTCTGGCAAGACTGCGGGCACCGAGTCGTCTGGCAAGACTGCGGGCACCGAGTCGTCTGGCGGAACAGCGGGCATCGAGTCAACTGGCGGAACAGCGGGCACCAAGTCGCCTGGCAAGACTGCGGGCACCGAGTCGTCTGGCGGAACAGCGGGCATCGAGTCAACTGGCGGAACAGCGGGCACCGAGTCGTCTGGCAAGACTGCGGGCACCGAATCACCAGGCACGACAGTGGACTCTGACTCAATTGGCACGACAGCGGGCACCGGGCCATCAGGTACCGGATTGTCTGGCTCGACAGCGGGCATCGGGTCACCAGGTATGACAGCGGGCACTGGGTCACCAGGCATCAGGTCAATTGGCTTGCCCGCGGGCACCGCGTCATCTGGCAAGGCAGTGGGCACTGGGTCACCAGGCATTGGATCGTCTGGCTCGACAGCGGGCATCGGGTCACCAGGTATGACAGCGGGCACTGGGTCACCAGGCATCAGGTCATTTAGCTCGCCAGCAGGCACCGCGTCATCTGGCAAGGCAGTGGGCACCGAGTCACCAGGCACGACAGCGGGCTCTGAGTCAACTGGCATGACAGCGGGCACCGGGTCATCAGGTACCGGATTGTCTGGCTCGACAGCGGGCATCGGGTCACCAGGCCTAATAGGATCGTCAGGCTGGATCAGTTCATCATGCTGGGTAGAGGCATCAGGCTGAGTAAAGGCATCAGGCTGAGTAGAGGCTTCAGGCTGAGTAGAGGCTTCAGGCTGAGTAGAGGCTTCAGGCTGAGTAGAGGCATCAGGCTGAAGAGAGGCATCAGGCTGAGTACAGGCATCAGGCTGAGTACAGGCATCAGGCTGAGTAGAGGCATCAGGCCGAGTACAGGCATCAGGCTGAGTAGAGGCTTCAGGCTGAACCATGGAAGGCAGGTTCACCGGTTTGGATACTGGCAGGATGGTATTGGTTGGAAAGAATTTTTGCTTTTTTCTGGTTTTAACTACTGGAGCACTGCAAGTAAACGCAGGTCTGCAAACGAATGGAGCAGCTGGAGACAGAGAAGAGCTGGAGGATGGAACAGAGGAGGGAGCAGTTGCTACAGAGGACTTCTTTACAGGGTTAAAGGCAGGATAGGTGCAGCGAGTGGGAACAGGGTACTGACATGCGGTAGATAGCAGGGCAGGAGGAGCTGTTGGGAATGCAGGAATAGAGCTTTAAGGAAATAGATTAGAAGCAGGACTGGGTTTTTGTAAGCTGACTGAGGCTGGGTGTAACAAATCTGTCCATGTCTGCAGTATGGGTTGAACAAAGCTGAGCTTACACAAAGCCTGTCTGACTAAAGACTGCACTGCGTTTATACAATCTCTTAGTGTCTGTGGTGAACATGCAGCATAATGCTCCAAGAAGCAATCCACATCATCCTCTAATAACCATACCAGGGACTCTACCTGGTCGGCACTAAATGGCGGCAAAAATTCATCCCTGCATTCAGGGGTACCAGATGAAACCAACTCCGCACAAACCTGAATCAATGGCTGCACCTCAGAGAATTCTGTGCCCTGATCTACTAGAACATGAGCGAGCCGTATACATTCTAGTAGTTGATCCCGGGGATACTCCTTCAGAGTTTGATAAGCATACTCTCTGTCATCAAACACTAGCAGATATAAATACACAACCTCATCAAGATCCATCCTTCCCATCAACAAGCCAAGATGGCTTCCCTGTGCAGCCACTTCTGGTCAGGATTGGCCTTGGTGTAATGTCAGGGCTCCCGGGTGTGACCAGAGGTATGTGACTGACGCAGGGAAACGCAGACTTCAGATATGTTATAAACAATGTAATTTATTAACACTAACAATACAAACATAAACGCAGTGCAATACTAAAACATAACACAGTGCAAACAAACCAAACCAACCACCCACAGATAACAGTACATACAATGCAAGCGTCGTCAGGCAGGCCGGGTCAATATCAATCGGGCAGGTAGGTACAGGGGAAGCAAGCGGAGAATGGTCGGGGTCACAAGCCAGGTTCAGCAGGTAGCGGGCAGCGTGGTACAGAGGGTCAGGCAGAGGAGAATGGTCAGACAAGCCAGGGATCAGGAGCAGGAGAATGGTCAGACAAGCCAGGGATCAGAGCAGGGTCAGCAGAGAATCAGACAGGAACAGGAACAAGGATAGGAACAGGAACAGGAAACAGGGCCCAGGATAACACAACACCAAGGCCGAGTCTGCAGGTCTGAATGTCCCTTAAATACACCAGTATAATTAGTTCCAGGTGTTTGACTGGCTGCAAGGTTGAGTCTCTGATTGCTGGGAGCACTCGCTGGCCAGCCCTGGTACTGCAGCTCATAAGGCAGGTGAGTCCCACTATTGCTGGCCAGTCCATTCCTGACATCCTCATTTGTTGGGAACATGACGTTATACTGGGGAATGGAGATGGACCTTTCATATGGTGTCCAGTATCTCCTCCTCATTTGTTGGGAACATGACGTTATATTGGGGAATGGAGATGGACCTTTCATATGGTGTCCAGTATCTCCTCCTCATTTGTTGGGAACAGGACGTTATATTGAGGAATGGAGATGGACCTTTCATATGGTGTCCAGTATCTCCTCCTCATTTGTTGGGAACATGACGTTATATTGAGGAATGGAGATGGACCTTTCATATGGTGTCCAGTATCTCCTCCTCATTTGTTGGGAACATGACGTTATATTGGGGAATGGAGATGGACCTTTCATATGGTGTCCAGTATCTCCTCCTCATTTGTTGGGAACAGGACGTTATATTGAGGAATGGAGATGGACCTTTCATATGGTGTCCAGTATCTCCTCCTCATTTGTTGGGAACATGACGTTATATTGAGGAATGGAGATGGACCTTTCATATGGTGTCCACTATCTCCTCCTCATTTGTTGGGAACAGGACGTTATATTGAGGAATGGAGATGGACCTTTCATATGGTGTCCAGTATCTCCTCCTCATTTGTTGGGAACATGACGTTATATTGAGGAATGGAGATGGACCTTTCATATGGTGTCCAGTATCTCCTCCTCATTTGTTGGGAACATGACGTTATATTGGGGAATGGAGATGGACCTTTCATATGGTGTCCAGTATCTCCTCCTCATTGGTTGGGAACACGACGTTATATTGAGAAATGGAGATGGACCTTCCATATGGTGTCCAGTATCTCCTCATTTGTTGGGAACATGACGTTGTATTGAGGAATGGAGATGGACCTTTCATATAGTGTCCAGTATCTCCTCATTTGTTGGGAACATGACGTTATATTGAGGAATGGAGATGGACCTTTCATATGGTGTACAGTATCTCCTCCTCATTTGTTGGGAACGTGACGTTATATTGAGGAATGGAGATGGACCTTTCATATGGTGTACAGTATCTCCTCCTCATTTGTAGGGAACATGACGTTATATTGAAGAATGGAGATGGACCTTCCATATGGTGTCCAGTATCTGTTCCTCATTTGTTGGGAACATGACGTTATGAAAGGTCCAGCTCTTTTCCTCAATATAATGTCCTGCTCCCAATCTTTTAGGCGTGTGATTGGGGAAAGAAGGGGGGGGACTCACAGCTCAACCACCTATATCCACCCCCCAGCTTCCCCTGTGATCGAGACCTTAAAAATGGTAAAAACTCAAAAGCAAGCATTTATTATATTGTAGCTTACCAATTCTTAGATGAGACGGCTGCATTCGTTTTTTTTGTCAGGCTTTCATAGATTTTCTTTCCACAAAAGCTTCATTGAAGCATCACACATACAAAATATATTCAAGAAGCAACTGTGTTGATAGCGTGATGATGAACAAAATCCATAGACTTCATAGATCCTGGGCTATGGGCTGGTCTATTCAGGTGACTGGACACTGGCAAGCTTTTTAGGACATGCCCCCTGGCTATTTTCCCTATAATCTTACCCCGCTCTTCATTTTTTGCTAGTGTCCTAACGTGGACTTCTTTTTTTAAAGAGTTTTTTCACTTCTACATTTTTTGCCGAGGCAAGGATTCTCTCCAGGACTTCAGGTCCCGATTGAGTCCTGCACACATCTGCATACTTACAGGTTGGTCGGTCAATGCCTTCAAATACAACAATGGAAGTAATCCATCCACATTGGTGTAACCGAAGGTGTCACGATCGCTGCGTCAGACCCCAGACCTTCTAACCAAACTCGTGACCGAAGGACTGGCCGATCCAGACCGCGATGTGACGTCCGTAACAATGCCACACCCAGCTGCACCCTACATAGCGATTTTCCAGCTAATGGATTTCAATCTGTGCCTGCAGCCTGGATGCGCTTGTTGCTGGGTCAGGTTAATTATGCAACTGACCCTTACACACTGCCACCACCCCTTTTTTTGTACAGAGAAAGAGGAAACTTTCTTTATCAAATATGCACTATAATGGTTGAAAAGTAGTCTGTCCAATACGGTCACCGCAGGCCGATTGTGCAGAGGATTAGACAAACACAGTAGCATCTCTTTAGAGGCAGGAATTTGTAAATTGCAATTAAGCACTTTAGAAACAGTCTAACACTTTCAGAAAGAAAGATTTATTACTAAAAGAGTCAAACAGGTGCAATAAAATATTTACAGAAAAAGATGTAACTAAGATATATATATTTATACACACAAAGAACCATAGCACAGCAAAGAGATAACAGGGAGAAGTTAAAGGGTTAAGTTACTTGCCATTTAAGCCTTTGATGTAAGCAGATCCAAGTTGCAGAGCGCAAGGGTCTCCCCAGGTGGTATTGATGTTACAAATGGGAGATGTCTTCAACTTCCCTTTTTAGGCCTGCTAGCCTGTGTTTTAAAGTCCCCCAGCAGGGGGGTGGCTCTGAGTAACTGACCAATACTCTGTTTAGGGAGGGGTCGTCGGGCGGAACTCTGAATTAGAACCAACATCTTTCATAATCCATATTCTGGCCTATAACTTTCCAGCTGCACGAGCGATAGTCCCCTCGCGGGTATATTATTACACAGGCAAGTCTGTAGGGGTTATTTAGATATGAATTATGAAATTATAGGCCGCACGGTTCACAAGATCTATGTTTCTGCTTCCCTGAGCATGCAAAATGAATGGAGAGACCTATCAGAATGTCCGTCTGCACATTGGCCATCTGACGAGGTGCCCGGTTTTTATGTAAGTCTTCTATATTTCAAGATATGAAACATAAGGGAAAAACTGACTTGAGGAATGTTCATTTAATTCTGTCACCTACGCTGCTAGGTTTTATGAGGTTACAATCTCTTTCAATTCCTGGGAAAAGCTGCCTTATCTTGGTTATGAGGTGAGAAATTACACATATTCTCTGGCAGAGCGGCACCACGTGGCTCCCTGCTGGGATCTGGCCTGTGACACTTTTAACACACACATCTGTCACTGTGCCTCTCAGAAAGGGAGGGGGAAGGAGAATAAAGAATAAATGAATACTTTTAATAAAAGGGGGAATCTGCGTCCATCTCTGATGCGCAGGTTTGCTACAGAAGGGTCCACCAAGACAGGTGAAGCCCTTAGACATGTGCACACCAGAAATTTTCATTGTGTTTCAGATGCATACGTTCATCGAAGGACTTTGTTTCGTCATGTTGTCCTGATATCACGTACCTGGTGATGGAGGCCAATGGAGAGAGGGTTTCCCTTGCGGCTACGTTCCGGACTCCCCTGAGAGTGGGACAGCAGAAGTCAGGCCCAAAGTTGCACAGGTCGCCTGTAGGAGTGCTGGTTGGTGGTCCACTCAGAAGCCCAGCTGGTGCACAGAGATAGGTCTGCAGACAGGTGGCGCCTGTGCATGGTATGTAAGCACTTCTGGGATTTAGATGTTCACTGGGTAGTAGGTTCAAGCCAAGGTCAGGTACCAGGTGGGAATCAAAGCAGACGTAGTCAGATGGGATAGCCGAGGTCATACACAGAGGAGCGAGAGAGAGAGTATCCGTAAGCCAAGCAGAGGTCAGATCAGGGGTAAGACAGAGTAGACAGGTCCAGGAGCAAGCCGAGTCGGTAATAGGAAATCACGGGTCAAAGTCACAGGAACAGGGCACAGGGAGCTAGAGATCATCCAGCAACTTGAGGAAGTGATGAGCCTCCTTATAAAGGCCGTCTGGCAACAAACTGAGGCTGATGTGTCCTTCTGCGGCCATGCAGAGTACTGACAGAAATGCCAGATCTTCCAGAGCTTCTGCTGTGGACAGGACCGACACCTGAGTTGTTTTCAGAATTCGTTTTGTATATTCGTTGCTCCAGGTGGATATGAAAAATTCGGCCCTTTTTTCCTTAAGATCGCTATATATGAGATATTATATCAAACCAGACGGATTCAATATTTTTCCAAGAAAAACGTCATGAGCTGAATGGACATTCGACTGGCGTTATGTGCATCCGAATGAAACAAATGGAATGAAATTCAGATCCATCTGTTATCTGAATTATGGAAGGAATATGAAAATGGAATTCATTTCCCCATGGGCCCGAACTACTATTGCGTCATGTGAGATCATCAAAATTAATATAATGCGTTCTTTAACCTCTTCCGGCCCTTAAGGGGTTTCAGACGCCCGGAGGTGGGGCGGGGTGTTAGGGTCATGTGACCGCCGTGATTCGCTGTTACGGCAGTCACATGATCGGAAAAGGTCCCGATCGAAAGGGGAGATCGGGACCTTTCCGTGAGACCCCGACATAAGTGGGGATCGAAAGTTTGGGCACCCCAGCTAAAAATTTGTATTAATGTGCATAAAGAAGCCAAGGAAAGATGGAAAAGTCTCCAAAAGGCATCAAATTACAGATTAGACATTCTTATAATATGTCAACAAAAGTTAGATTTTATTTCCATCATTTACACTTTCAAAATAACAGAAAACAAAAAAATGGCATCTGCAAAAGTTTGGGCACCCTGCAGAGTTAATATCTTGTACTGCCCCCTTTGGCAAGTATCACAGCTTGTAAATGCTTTTTGTAGCCAGCCAAGAGTCTTTCAATTCTTGTTTGAGGTATCTTTGCCCATTCTTCCTTACAAAAGTCTTCCAGTTCTTTGAGATTTCTCGGCTGTCTGTCACGCACTGCTCTTTTAAGGTCTATCCATAGATTTTCAATTATGTTGAGGTCAGGAGATTGTGAAGGCCATGGCAAAACCTTCAGTTTACGCCTCTTGATGTAATCCCCCGTGGATTGCGAGGTGTGTTAAGGATCATTATCCATTTGTAGAAGCCATCCTCTCTTTAACTTCAGCTTTTTCACAGATGGCATCAAGTTACCATCCAAAATTTGCTGAAATTTTATTGAATCCATTTTTTCTTCTACTCATGAGATGTTCCCTGTGCCACTGGCTGCAACACAACCCCAAAGCATGATTGATCCAACCCCATGCTTAACAGTTGGACAGAGGTTCTTTTCATTAAATTCTGTGCCCCTTCTTCTCCAAACGTACCTTTGCTCATTCCGGCCAAAAAGTTCAATTTTAACCTCATCGGTCCACAGAACTTGTTTCCAAAATGCATCAGGCTTGTCTATATGTTCATTTGCAAAGTTCAAACGATGATTTTTGTGGTGAGGACGTAGAAGAGGTTTTCTTCTGATGACTCTTCCATGAAGACCATATTTGTACAAGTATCTCTTTATAGTGGAATAGTGTACCACAACTCCAGTGTCTGCCAGATCTTTCTGGAGGGATCGTGCAGTCAAACGTGGGTTTTGAATTGTTTTTCTCACAATCCTGCGAGCTGTTCTGTCTGATATTTTTCTTGGTCTTCCAGATCTTGCTTTAACTTCCACTGTTCCTGATGACTGCCATTTCTTAATTACATTCCGAACAGAGGATATTGACATCTGAAAACGCTTTGCTATCTTCTTATAGCCTTCTCCAGCTTTGTGAGCGTCAACTATTTTCAGTTTCAGTTTTCTAGACAACTGCTTAGAAGAACCCATGGTGCCGATTGTTGGGGCAAGGTCAGATGAGTCTGGGCATTTAAAACCTTTGAGATTGACATCACCTGGTCTTCCCAGACGATGATTGAGAACAATCCATGACACTGGCAGGTCTCAGCTTTGCAAAGGGGGCAGTGCATGCTATAAATTCTGCAGGATGCCCAAACTTTTGCAGACGCCATTTTTTTGTTTCTGTTATTTTGAAAGTGTAAATGATGGAAATAAAATCTAACTTTTGTTGACATATTATAAGAATGTCTAATCTGTAATTTGATGCCTTTTGGAGATTTTTCCATCTTTCCTTGGCTTCTTTATGCACATTAATACAATTTTTAGCTGGGGTGCCCAAACTTTCGATCCCCACTGTATGTGCTGGGAGTGCGCAGGGTGAGCGCTCTCAGCACATATGTGTTTTCAAATGGCATGCAAATATGCGGCCGCTCGGCGTCAAGGCCCAGCCGCAGGAAGGCCGCATATTTGTGTACGGTTGGCATCAAGGCGTTAATTTCGTTGTAACGTTTTCGGATTCATTACTATGTCTATTTGGAAATTCGGAGACACCCGGGTAGTAAATGTAGTAACCATACACTGTGACTACATGAATAGGTATCAGGGAAGCAAGATGCTGACTACAAGCAGGGCAAATTAGGTGGCCGCCTACGGCGCACTGCCAGCTACGGGTGCTTGGGCGCAGCACAGTTTGGCACTCTCTCTGTGTGGAACTTCAGCGTGTCATGAATGATCCTTCAGCTGAGGGGCAGCAGAGGGGAAGAAGAAAGGAGAGAAAAAGATGCCCAGTGACTGGGGCCAGTGTAGCAGCTGAGTTTGCGATCCTTCCAGTGTTCCTCTCGGACTCAGTCCTTTACTGCAGGCTGGCCAACTGGTGACTGCTGATCACTGTAGAGTTCCAGCCCTTCTTTTCCTATTCATCAGCAGAGGGGGAGCTGCTCCTGCGGAGGACGGTAATGTCTGACTCCTGATGTCTCGTGTCTGTGTGAGTGTGACCCAGCTGGCCGGCCATCCATCACATGTGCAATGTGTCAGTGAGTGATGACATCATCAGATCCCACAGCCTGCTCTTCTAGTGCCTGCTGATCTGTGTCAGTGTTGGTGGCGGTGTGTTGTATCGGATCTGTCACTGTGTGGGATCGCTCAGTTCAGCTGCCTTATGTCACAGTGTTTTACCTCCCCCCATTGCCTGAGGAATCTCCCCCCACAGCCCAGGATCTGTCAGAGTGTGGATCCATCATCTTCCACTCACTGCAACTGTCACCCTGCCAGTGCCAGCCACAGATACAGTCTGTCCGTGACACTGATTTTGTCTTTAATATCGGTGCTGGTGGCATCTTATGGCACTTATTTTTGCTAATTAAAAGAAATTTAGACATTTCGTGTTTTGTCGATTTAATATTTTCTGCAGTTTAAAAAAAAAAAAACATTTCTTGGGGAGGGGTGCAAGTAGCTGGTCTTGCCTAGAGCGCAATATAGTCCAGCACCGGCCCTGACTACAAGCCATGTACGGCTGGTGCAGGGGCGGACTGACAACTCATGGGGCCCCCGGGCAATAGGGGATCATGGGGCCCCTGTGTCCTTGCCCAAACTCAAAAAAGCCTATGAAAAAAGGTACCAGGGGCATCTCATGGGGCCCCCTACTGACCCCGGGCCCTCGAGCAGTCTTCCAAATGGTCAGTCTGCCCCTGGGCTGGTGCCGGTCACCACCCGGGGTTCTGTCTGCCCCTGTGTTGAGCGTTACGGGATATGCCAGAGGAAAGTTCCTAAAACTCTCTTCTGGCCTTCACGCCACCTTCTCCAGGAGGTTCTCCATGAGGTTCAGCCAGAAGAAGCACCAGCAGGCCCTGCCCACATCCCTCTGTGCTATTATAGCCCCACAACCAGTGCCGTTACAACTGGTGCATTCCAGTCTAGCGAACCAAACCCAGCAGGAACCGACCCTTACTGCTACCAGAAGGGAAGCACATCGGCCCAGGCTGGTCCACCAAGGGGATAACTCCCTACCCAGTACTGTATAGGAAGGCCTCTTCATGCCTATAAAGAAGATGGGAGTACATAGGTGGGCAAACAAGGGCAAGAGTCCTACCTTCAAGGGAGTGAGGTAAGACTAAAAAAAGAGGGGTGGGTGGAGGACTAGAGACAAGAATCCTGAACTGACCCCCTACCACCAGGTGCCAAGGGTTGTGTCTCCTCTGAGCGGGAAAACACAAAAACTGAGCCGTACAACTCTCTTGTATACAGCCCTGGCCAATATTATGGTATATTATGTGAGTATGTAGAGTCGGACTGTAGGCAGCATGGGGGAACTGCATGCGGATACATTTATTATTATTATACAGTATTTATATAGCGCCAGAAAGGTTTGCTCAGCGCTGTACATTACAGTGGGGGACAGAACATGAGACAATACAGTAACAAAACAAAACACAAGGGGGTCAAGGGCCCTGCTCTTTCGAGCTTACAATCTAGGAGGGAGGAGATAGTGGTACAGGAGGAAGTGGCTGTGGGGGATGGAGTTGTAGGAGGAGTGGAGGAGATCGGCTGTTAGGTGTAGGCTTCCCTGAAGAGATGGGTTTTCAGGGTGCGCCTAAAGGTGAGGAGGGTAGGTGACAGTCTGATGGATTGGGGTAGTGAGTTCCGGAGGATGGGGGAAGTCCTGAAGAAGTCCTGCAGCCAGACGTGGGAGGTGGAGACCAGGGAGCTAGAGAGTAGGAGGTCTTGTGAGGAGCGGGTTGGGTGGTATTTGGGTATCAGGTCGGTGAGGTAGTTTGGGGCAGCATTATGAATGGCTTTGTATGTCTGTGTTAGTAGTTTGAATTTAATGCGTTGGGCAATCGGGAGCCAGTGGAGGGGATGACAGAGGGGGGTGGTAGAAGTGGAGCGGTTGATAAGTTGGATGAGTCTGGCCGCTGAGTTCAGGATTGACTGAAGCGGGGATAGTCTGTGATGAGGTAGGCCAGTGAGGAGGGAGTTGCAGTAGTCCAGACGTGAGATAATGAGGGAGTGAACGAGTTGTTTAGTAGTGTCTGGGGTTAGGAACGGACGTATTTTGGAGATGTTGCGGAGGTGGAGCCTGCATGAGCTTGCCAACAATTGGACATGGAGTTGGAAGGACAGGTTTGAGTCTAGAGTGACACTTAGGACTTTGGCTTGCGGGATGGGACTGCTGGTGGCGTTGTTGGTCGTGATGGAGAAGTCGGGTGGGGGGGGCGCGGGCTGGGGGAGAAATCAGGAGCTCAGTTTTGAAAAGGTTCAATTTGAGGAAATGGAGCAACATCCAGTCTGATATGTCGCTCAGTAGGTGGGTGATACGGGCGGAGACTGAAGGGGTGAGGCGAGGGGTGGAGAGGTAAATTTGTGTGTCATCGGCGTAGAGGTGATAGTTGAAGCCGTGGGAGTGTATCAGTTTGCCGAGGGAGGAGGTGTAGATGGAGAAGAGAAGGGTTCCGAGGACAGAGCCTTGCGAAACCCTAACAGAGAGGGGGAGAGAGGGGGAGGTGGAAGCGTTATAGGTAATGCTGAAGAAGCGTTGGGATAGATAGGAGGAGAGCCAGGAGAGAGCGGAGTCTCTAATGCCGAGGGAGTGTAGTTTATTAAGGAGGAGGGGGTGGTCAACTGTATCGAAGGCCGCGTATGGCACGTATGGGTTAGTGCCACCTCATGGCTGGAGGCCAACTTATTTCACCAGTCCCCACACCAGGAGGATCAAGTCTACCAGTGACACCTGTCCCGACACTGACTACAGAGACCTCTTGAGGGGAATAGAGCTGAGGCCTGATTGCCCTCCACCAGATCTTCACAACATGGCACTGTACCCTTCGCCACATCCACCCCAATGGCAAAAAAGGGGAAACCACCATGGGAGGACTTGTACACCATGGTTCCAGGCATGGTTCATAAGAGGAATCTGTTCTGCAGCAGACCCTAAGTTAGGGACCCAGACTCTAAGAAAGGTAAAAAGGGGAAACTACCATGGGAGGACATGCACACCATGGTTCCATGCATGGTTCATAGGAGGGATCTGTTCTGCAGCAGACCCTAAGTTAGGGACACAGACTCTCAGAAAGGTTTGCCAAGTGCCAAGTTACCCCTAGCAACAGAAGGTTCCCTCTCGTGAACTGGCTGCTCCTCCTTCCTTATCACATTTCATTCTGTACCCTAAAGGGTTCACAAAATGTTGCATTTTCTTCCCCAGATTCAGTGTCTGTTACTTACTTGTGTTCATAGGTGCAGACATTTCTTCCTGTTCACTCTTCATAATCATCCCAACCTCCTCTATGGACAGCCGATCCCCCCCCACATACGTCTCCTCTTCTTCATCTTTAACCTCAGCTTTTATATTAATCCGTTCTTCATCCTAAACCCCAAAATAATAGAAAACATTCATGAAAGTTAAACTTCAGTCAGATATAAAAGACACAAATGAATGCAGTTCTGCAGTTCATTAATATTTCATCAAACGTGTTTTAATTTTTTAAATTTAGGCATTATAAGTACCTGAATATGACCTGGTATCAGGTTCTTGCAGTACCTGTGCCTAAGAGCTGGGGGAGGGACAAGACTGGTGGGTGTTACTAACTGAGGCAGAGATAAATCAGGTCTATTGCCCATTTCCTCTAAACCATGGAAGCCAGTGCCCCTCCCCCCACCCCCTACAAGGGGCAGATCATCACATCAAAATGAACTTACAGGACCAAAGAAGCAGCACCATGTCATTCAGCATGCATTCCCCATTGAAGGGACACAAGAAGGAAGAGGACCCATGATGACACATGACTGGACTTATCACCCACAGAACAAAGGAACATCTACTTATTTAAAAAAAAAATGGTGATAGGGGTGCAGGGAGCAAGGGCTGCAATTCAGATTTAAAAGTAAGGTGGGTTCCCATTACTGGATCCATCAACCTGAGGATGGTGTGACCTTCCTGTGTGGAAACCTGGGAATATAGAGGACGGGGACATCTCTCTGGTGGGTTCCCATTACTGGATCCATCTACCTGATGATGGTGAAGGATGGTGTGACCTTCCTGTGTGGAATCCCGGGAATACAGAGGACGGGGACATCTCTCTGGTGGGTTCCCATTACTGGATCCATTTACCTGATCATGGTGAGGGATGGTGTGATCTTCCTCTGTGGAATCCCGGAAATACAGGGGACCGCCCTCCTCCATAGACTGCTGACCTCCACTCATCAAAGTCTCTTCCTCTTTAATTTCAGCTTTGATGTCTATCAGTTCATCACCCTAAACCCCAAAGATGATAGAATAGATTTGTAAAAAGGAACAAGAGATTACATAGATGAATATCGTCTCATAGCTTAGAATTCTGTTTGTATTCTAGTTGCTCAGTCCCACCTACCTGATGATGATGGGGGATGGTGTGACCTTCCTGTGTGGAATCCCAGGAATACAGAGGACCACCCTCCTCCATAGACTGCTGAGCTCCACTTATCGACATCTCTTCTTCTTCTTCTTTAATCTCAGCTTTGATGTCTTTCAGTTCTTCACTCTAAACCCCAAAGATGATAGAACATATTTATAAAAAGGAACAAGAGATTACATAGAAGAATCCCAAGTCTAGTCCAGGCTGAATTCCTTTTAAGTTCTAGTAGCTCAGTCCCACCTACTTGATGATGGTGGGGGATGGTGTGACTTTCCTGTGTGGAATCCCGGGAATATCTCTCTGGTGGGTTCCCATTACTGGATCCATCTACCTGATGATGCTGTGGGATGGTGTGATCTTCCTGTGTGGAATTCTGAGAATACAGAGGACGGGGACATCTCTCTGGTGGGTTCCCATTACTGGATCCATCTACCTGATGATGGTGAGGGATGGTGTGACCTTCCTGTGTGGAATCCCGGGAATACAGAGGACGGGGACATCTCTCTGGTGGGTTCCCATGACTGGATCCATCTGTAGGAAACACACACACTGACTGAATCCATTGTTTCTATGTGTTTATCAGATGATGGGGGATCTAGGTGGACCCTCCGTACTGCTCTCTCCTTTACAATAAAGTCTCCTCTTACCCGGTGATGTGAGGGGCGGCTGATTGTCCATCATGACGTCCTTGTAGAGATCCTTGTGTCCTAAATACTCCCACTCCTCCATGGAGAAATAGACAGTGACACCCTGACACCTTATAGGAACCTGACACACACAATGATACAGTCACCATCCAGACACATCCCTTGTCTGTTACTGGAGAATGTCCCAGAATTCCCGGCACCGCTCACCTCTCCTGTCAGCAGATCAATGATCTTCTGGGTGACTTCTAGAATCTTCTTGTCATTGTTTCTCTTGAGCTTCAGGGAATGAAGTGGAGGAACTGTAATGGTTAAATGGTCACCATATATCATGGATGGAAAACTCTGCATTAAAAGAGCAACAATAATGTCATGTGACCTCCCAGAATCCTCCTCACCTCTCCGGTCAGCAGGTGGGTGATCTCCAAAGCGAGGTTTAAAGTAGAACTCAAGCTAAGCACACACGCATTACCTGCGCCGCCATTCGCAGCTGCGGCTGTCAATCACCGGTTCCCAGCCAGTGATTATTCACTGGCACCCGGAGACTGCCGAGCATCTCCGACGAGAACTGTTTGTAAACAAAACAGTTCTCCTCCCTGTCAGCTCCTGCACACTGCTTTGCATGGCTGTGCACAGCACAGCCATGCAAAGCAGTGTGCTTACAATGAAGCACAAACACAGCACAGTTAACCCTTTGATCGGCCCTCGTGTTAACCCCTTCCTGCCCAGTGCCATTAATACAGTGTCAATGCTCTTTTTTTTTTAGCACTGATCACTGTATTGGTGTCACTGGGGATGTCAGTGACACCAAGTCAGTCCCCCCCCAGTGTCAGAATGCCTGCCGCAGTCCTGCAATAAGTCGCTGATCGCGCCATTACTAGTAAAAATAAAAATCCCAGTATCTATACCGCCATTTGTAGACGCTATAACTTATCACATAAACCAATTAATTTACACATATTGGGATTATTTTTTAGCAAAGACATGTAGCAGAAGACATTTTGGCAGAAATTTATGACAAAATATGATTTTTAAATTTTTTTGCTGGATATGTTGAATAGCAAAAAGTAAAAAATATTGTTTTCTCAAAATTGTCGCTTTTTTAAAAATTTTTAATAGAGCAAAAAACTAAAAATCGCACAGGTGATCAAATACCACCGAAAGAAAGCTCCATTCGTGGGGGAAAAAAAAAGGACATAAATTTCATTTGGATGCGGCGTTCCATGACCACGCAATTGTCAGTTAAAGTAACGCCGCGGCGTAACGCATAGAATGACCTAGTCAGGAAGGGAAGGGAATCCTCTGGAGGGGGAGGGGTTTCAGTGGAAGTAAACACTTTAAAAAAATATTTTTCCCTGATAATAA
Organism: Staurois parvus; assembly: GCF_062004578.1. Lineage (NCBI taxonomy): Eukaryota > Metazoa > Chordata > Amphibia > Anura > Ranidae > Staurois > Staurois parvus. Next base: position 4,284,851 of record NW_028318245.1, on the reverse strand, counting down.
ACAAGCTCAACGTGCACCGGTGAGGAGATATTAGCTCTTTTTGACAGTCAGTGCATGCGTCCCTGAAGGAACGGCATGGGTGTGCAGAGCACTGTGCCGTGGCCCGGGACTGCAACGCGCTTGCGGGAGGGTGACGTCATCGCGGGCTCACGAACTCGGAAAGAAGACCGGGTGTATATGGAAGCCCTGTCAGCCATGGCAAGGCACTACCGGAGGGCTTCGTTTTGAGGTAGATCCTCCATAATGTGCTGGTATGCGATGCCTACTTGTTTATTATAAAATTACCTTGCAGATTTTTTTTTTTTATGTCTCCGCCCAAAAGTGAGGGGGAGTTATAACTGTGTCTATGTCGTGTCAATAAAATATCATATTACCTCCTCTGCTGCCGGATCCAGCGTCTTCACTCAACTCCTTCCAACTCTCCTCTCACCCACAACTTCCCATCTGCCTATAACTTCCAGTATGAAGATGACATCACTTCCTCCCCAGTTGTGGCATCACTTCCTGTGTCTGTCTGATCACTCTTCCAGTCTCCATGTTTCACCTTGAATAGTCTTTGTTCCCCTCAATAAAATTGGAAAGGTCTCCACCTTGGCAGTAATGTCATTAAAGGGGGAGTCCTGTCTATTATCAGCATGTGATTATTATAGAACACCACAATGGGTGAAAAAATAAAATTGGGTGGCACATTGGCTAAATGGTTAGCACTTCTGCCTGGCAGTACTGGGGTCATTGGTTCAAATCCCACCCACAGCATCACCTGCCTGGAGTCTCTATAATGTGCCTGTGTGGGTTTCCTCCAAGTACTACAGTTTCCTCCCACCTCCATAGACATGCTGGTAGGTTATATGGCCCTAGTATATGTATGTATGAATCAATGAAGGTGAGGGACCTTAGATTGTATGCTCCTTGAGAGTTAGGGGACTGATGGGGCTGTCTTCCACCATCCACACTACATTTTCTGACAGCTCTCCTCCCCCCATCCACACTACATTCTCTGACAGTTCTCCACCATCCACACTACATTCTCTGACAGCTCTCCACCCCCCACCATCCACACTACATTCTATGACATCTCTCCTCCACCATCCACACTACATTCTCTGACAGCTCTCCTCCCCCACCATCCACACTACATTCTCTGACAGCTCTCCTCCCCCACCATCCACACTACATTCTCTGACAGCTCTCCTCCCCCACCATCCACACTACATTCTCTGACAGCTCTCCTCCCCCACCATCCACACTACATTCTCTGACAGCTCTCCTCCCCCCTCCATCCACACCACATTCTCAGACAGCTCTCCTCCCCCCACCATCCACACCACATTCTCTGACAGCTCTCCTCCCCCCTCTCTGTGTTGTATTGTTATGTATGCACAATAAAAATAGAAGTATCGGGACACCACAAAGCGGTTGGTGACATGGGAGGAGACACATCCCACCACTGGAGTTTCCAAAAAATACAAGAAACAAAAAGAAGACTCGGCCCCTCCAATTATATCTATAAATTTAATATCACTTTATAAACGAAATATTTTCTTCTTACAGTTGACCTTTGGGCTAAACAGTCCCACCAGTAAAAAAAAAACATCGTACATTTGTCAAAGGCAGGGGTCTCCAAAATTTCTAAACAAAGGGCCAGTTTCCTGCCCTTCAAACATAAGGGGGCCGAACTACGTTCATTGGAAGTAAACATTGCCCCTTCTTTGGTGTCAGTGGGAGAAATCATGCCCCAACGTTGGTGTCATTGAGCAAAAAGACTCATGCCTGAATTTTGGTGTCACTGGCAGGAACTGTGCCCCATCCTGGGTGTCATTGGGAGGAACCGTGCCCCGTCGTTGGTGTCATTGGGAGGAACTGTGTCCCATCGTTGGTGTCATTGAGAGGAACCGTGTCCCATCGTTGGTGTCATTGGGAGGAACTGTGCCCCATCGTTGGTGTCATTGGGAGGAACTGTGCCTTGTTGTCACTGGCAGGAACTGTGCCCCATCCTTGGTGTCATTGGGAGGAATCGTGCCTCATTGTTGGGGTCACTGGCAGGAACTGTGCCAAATCCTTGGTGTCATTGGGAGGAACTGTGTCTCCTTCTTGGTATCACTGGCAGGAAATGTGCCCCATTGTTGGTGTCATTGGGATGAACTGTACCCCTTCATTGGGATGAACTGTACCCCTTCATTGGTGTCAGTGGGGGGAATTATGCCCCATTGTTGGTGTCAGATGATACAATATTGCCCCACAGGCTGGATAAAAGCAAGCAGAGGGCCACATCTGGCCCCTGAGCAGTGGTCTAAACAAATCAGCATACACTTTTCCTCTGATGCCTAATCAGAAGTCTTTAATTTATAAACATTTCCCGCACTCTGAGCACATTGAGGACGCTGTGCAGGGTGTCTTCTCTGATGTGTAACAAGGTTTACTTTCTGAGTGAAGGATTTCCCGCACTCTGTACATGAATAACGACGCTCGCCCGTGTGGATTCTCATGTGATGAAGTAGGTTTCCTTTTAGGGTGAATGATTTCCCGCACTCTGAACACGAATAAGGACGTTCACCCGTGTGAATTCTCTGGTGTCTAATTAGGTCTCCTTTTAGAGTGAACAATTTCCCACACTCTGAACATGAATAGGAATGCACATGCTTGTATTTTCTCTGGCTTTCATTTAAGTTATCCTTCTTAGAGAAAGATTTCCCGCACTCTGAAGATGAATAATGTTGCTCACTCATGTGACTTCTCTGGTGCTTCGTAAGGTTTCCTTTTAGTGTGAAAGATTTCCCACACTCTGAACATGAATAAGGACGATCACCTGTATGAATTCTCTGGTGTCTAACAAGGTCTCCCTTATGGATGAAAGATTTCCCGCACACTGAACATGAATAGGGGCGCTCACCTGTGTGAATTCTCTGATGTTTAATGAGGTTTTCCTGCAGAACAAAAGATTTCCCGCACTCCGAACACGAATAGGGACGCTCGCCCGTGTGAATTTTCTGGTGCTTAACAAGGTTATCTTTCTTATGGAAAGATTTCCCGCACTCTGAACATGAAAAAGGACGCTCACCCAGGTGAAATCTCTGGTGTTCCACAAGTTTTCCTTTCCAAGTGAAAGATTTCCCACACTCTGAACATGAATAGGGAAGCTCTCCCTTGCAATTTCTCTGGTGTTCCTCTAGCTTCTCTTTCTTAGAGAAAGATTTCCCGCACTCAGTACACGAATCACGGCGCTCATCCGTGTGAATTCTCTTGTGCTTCACTAGGTTTCCTTTTAGAGTGAAACATTTCCCGCACTCTGAACATGAATAAGGACGTTCACCCGTGTGAATTCTCTGGTGTCTAACAAGGTCTCCTTTTAGGTTGAAAGATTTCCCGCACTGTGAACATGAATAAGAATTTACACCCTTGTTTTTTCTCCAGAGTTCATTCAGTTTATCCTTCTTAGAGAAAGATTTCCCGCACTCTGAAGATGAATAAGAAAGCTTACCTGTGTGACTTCTTTGGTGTTTCATAAGGTTTCCTTTCAGCGTGAAAGATTTTCCACACGCTGAGCATGAATAAGGATGCTCACCCGTATGAATTCTCTGGTGTCTAACAAAGTCTCCTTTCTGAGTGAAACATTTCCCGCACTCTGAACATGAATAGAGACGCTCACCTATGAAAATTTTCTGTTGTCTAACTAGGGCTTCTTTGCAAATTAAGGATTTCCCGCACTCTGAACATGAATAAGGACGCTCACTCTGATGTTTGATAAGCACTCCCTTCTCGGTGAGACATTTCCCGCACACTGAACATGAGATTAGATCGTCCCATCGGTGAGCTCCTTCATGGGGTGCGGAAGATTCCTTGGGATTAGATGGATCTCTTGATCTCTCTGCAGTGTGAGATCCTAAATGGACATTTGCACTCCTAGTATGTGATTGGTCAGAAGATTCCCCCTGATCAGAGGGATCCATTGATGTCTCCGGACAGGAAGGTCTGTGATGGATATTGGGTGTATTTGGATTCACTCCTGGAGAATCCTTTGTGATGGCATTATCTTCTGACTTCCAATCAGCAGATAATAGAAGACTTCTCTCCGAGGAATTACTGACATCAGCGCCATCTGATGGAGAGAAATGGAAGAAATGTCAGAATTCACAAATAACTGGAGATTTGGCTCCTCCCCCCCGTCAGTGGAATAAGTGGAAATGTCGATCTCACAGCTGGGCCCCTGTTCTCCCTCCAAAATCGATCAGAAAAGTGTTCACACCGAGTCCATATATGATCTGCAGATTGTTTAGTTTTTAGTAAGGCTTCGTTGGACAAAACGCGTCAGTGTTTTGTTAGTACATTGGATCGCCTGCATTTTAACCGCCTCCCGCCCGTCATATAGTACAAAGACGGGGCAAGGTGGTTCTCACTTTCTGGGAGGACGTCATATAATGTTGTACCATTCTCACCGCACATGCACGGCTCTGGGAGCACGCAGCGCGGCGATCGGTGGTGCGCTGTGTCCCTCAGACACAGCGGATCGCCGATCATGGAAAGAGCCGAAGATGTCGGCTCGGTCATGTGATCAGCTGTGTCCAATCACAGCTGATCATGTGAAAATAGGGAAATACTGGTTATCAGTATTTCTCTCCTCACGAGCGGTCACGCTGACAGAGGAGAGGAGAGACGGTAATCGGCATTCCTCGGAGGGGACATGTACACTGATCATCAGGGCACTGATGATCAGTGTAGCCCCAGCAGTGCCACCTGTCAGTGTCCATCAGTGCAAATCAATGCCACATATCAGTGCCCATCAGTACCAATCAGTGCCACCTATCAGTGCTGCCAATCAGTGCTGCCAATCAGTGTGCATCAGTGCCGCCTATCAGTGCCCGTCAGTGCTGCCTATCAGTGCCGCCTAACAGTGCCAGTCAGTGCCACCTATCAGTGCCATATATGAGTGCTGTCTTTCAGTGCCCATCAGTGATGCCTATCAGTGCCCATCAGTGCCACCTATCAGTGTCCATCAGTGCTGCCTATCACTGCAGCCTCATTACCGCACATCAGTGAAGGAGAAAAATCACTTATTTACAAACTTTTATAACAAAAACTAAGAAAAAACTTTTTTTTTCTTCAAAATTTTCTGTGGTTTTTGGTTTCTTTAAGAAAAAATAAACCCAGAGGTGATTAAATACCACCAAAATAAAGTTCTGTGACGAAAAAATGATAAAAATTTCATATGGGTACAGTGTTGCATGACCGCACAATTGTCATTCAAAGTGTGACAGCGCTGAAAGCTGGAAATTGGCCTGGGCAGGAAGGGGGTAGAAGTGCCCGGCAGGCAGGAAGGGGGTAGAAGTGCCCGGCAGGCAGGAAGGGGGTAGAAGTGCCCGGCAGGCAGGAAGGGGGTAGAAGTGCCCTGTAGGCAGGAAGGGGGTAGAAGTGCCCGGTAGGCAGGAAGGGGGTAGAAGTGCCCGGTAGGCAGGAAGGGGGTAGAAGTGTCCGATGGGCAGGAAGGGGGTAGAAGTGCCCGGTAGGCAGGAAGGGGGTAGAAGTGCCCGGTAGGCAGGAAGGAGGTAGAAGTGCCCTGTAGGCAGGAAGGGGGTAGAAGTGCCCTGTAGGCAGGAAGGGGGTAGAAGTGCCCGGTAGGCAGGAAGGGGGTAGAAGTGCCCTGTAGGCAGGAAGGGGGTAGAAGTTTCCGGTAGGCAGGAAGGGGGTAGAAGTGCCCGGTAGGCAGGAAGGGGGTAGAAGTGCCCTGTAGGCAGGAAGGAGGTAGAAGTGCCCGGTAGGCAGGAAGGGGGTAGAAGTGCCCTGTAGGCAGGAAGGGGGTAGAAGTGCCCGGTGGGCAGGAAGGGGGTAGAAGTGCCCGGTGGGCAGGAAGGGGGTAGAAGTGTCCTGTAGGCAGGAAGGAGGTAGAAGTGCCCTGTAGGCAGGAAGGAGGTAGAAGTGTCCTGTAGGCAGGAAGGGGGTAGAAGTGTCCGATGGGCAGGAAGGGGGTAGAAGTGCCCTGTAGGCAGGAAGGGGGTAGAAGTTTCCGGTAGGCAGGAAGGGGGTAGAAGTGCCCGGTAGGCAGGAAGGGGGTAGAAGTGCCCGGTAGGCAGGAAGGAGGTAGAAGTGCCCTGTAGGCAGGAAGGGGGTAGAAGTGCCCTGTAGGCAGGAAGGGGGTAGAAGTGCCCGGTAGGCAGGAAGGGGGTAGAAGTGCCCTGTAGGCAGGAAGGGGGTAGAAGTTTCCGGTAGGCAGGAAGGGGGTAGAAGTGCCCGGTAGGCAGGAAGGGGGTAGAAGTGCCCTGTAGGCAGGAAGGAGGTAGAAGTGCCCGGTAGGCAGGAAGGGGGTAGAAGTGCCCTGTAGGCAGGAAGGGGGTAGAAGTGCCCGGTGGGCAGGAAGGGGGTAGAAGTGCCCAGTGGGCAGGAAGGGGGTAGAAGTGCCCGGTGGGCAGGAAGGGGGTAGAAGTGTCCTGTAGGCAGGAAGGAGGTAGAAGTGCCCTGTAGGCAGGAAGGAGGTAGAAGTGTCCTGTAGGCAGGAAGGGGGTAGAAGTGTCCGGTAGGCAGGAAGGGGGTAGAAGTGCCCTGTAGGCAGGAAGGGGGTAGAAGTGCCCTGTAGGCAGGAAGGAGGTAGAAGTGTCCTGTAGGCAGGAAGGGGGTAGAAGTGTCCGGTAGGCAGGAAGGGGATAGAAGTGCCCTGTAGGCAGGAAGGGGGTAGAAGTGCCCTGTAGGCAGGAAGGGGGTAGAAGTGCCCTGTAGGCAGGAAGGGGGTAGAAGTGTCCTGTAGGCAGGAAGGGGGTAGAAGTGCCCTGTAGGCAAGGGATTAAATAATAAAAAAAAAAGTAAATCAACGGTTTGCTCACTTTGGCTTTGCTTTGGAATTCCCGGAACGGCTCACCTCTCCTGTCAGCAGATCAATAATCAGTCTAGGGCAGTGGCCAAGGGTTGGGGTCCAGCCCACCTCCAAATCTCAATAAAAATGAGGCGCATGAGATAGGGGTGGAGCCAGCTCTGATTTTTTTTTTCTTGTCTTCCCACCATCAGGATATGAAATTATGAAATGAACTAGAAAAGCTACAATTTCTGGGGAAATTGTGTGAAGTGTTCTTGCCTCCACCAGTAGTCTACAACTGGAGTGGGCGAAGTAACTGGGTGGGGTGGCTTGAGTAACTGTTGTGTGGTTGGAGTGGCTGGAGTAACTGTGAAAAAGTTGGACTGGGCAGAGTAACTGTGTGGAGTGTTTGGAGTGAGTAAAGATAGTAAACATTATACTAACCAATTGATTGATCAAATTTAAAAAGTGCACATGGCAAGCTTGATAGAGTGAGAAATGCATTTCAACTTTTAATTATCTATATAGCACATTTATTTGCAATGTTGTTGCCTAAAGTGCTTCACAGTTACATTAAAACATACATTTATAAAAACATTAGCAGCATTATCACCTCAAATACGCTCTACTGTAGAAAACTTATTTCCAAACCTTTAACCAGAAGCCGGCCAAACTGTCACAAATTCAAAATTAGATTTCAAATAGGGCAGAGAAGAGCGGTTAAAAACAAACTGCTCCAACTTGCTCACTTCACTGGCGTCTTCAAATGGTCGTAGTTTTAAAAACTATAAATCCTACAGCGAAGAGCTTTATATTGTGAGAATCACAAGACCCAGACCTACATTTTGATGCATAGTATGTCTCTGAAATATTAAAAATGAAGGCACAGTCGCAATTTAGAAATTGCCCTTCAAATTTGAGGGGACTAGAGTGGAGTTTCAATGAATGTCAATGGGCGGCGTGAGTTACAAACACATGGTCATATTGTGAAAACTATCAGGACTATGCCGTGGACATTTTTAGTGGCGGCAGGGATAGCTGAACATTTTGATATAAGATATGTGTAGGTGGGCTTGAAAATGAGGGAGTGATGGCAGTTTAGAAATCGTGTCCTGATTTTTCAGCTCACACTCTAGCTTTTGTCATCTCCCACTCTAGTTTTGAACATTCCACCATTCATTCCTATGGGACCAATTTCATCACAAAAATGCCGATATTTTGTGAACCATTCGGTGAAACATTACACAAAGTTATAGCACACCAATCGGGAACAATCTGCACGTTTCGGTATATTACTGTCTATGTAGTGTAAAAACTGTGGGAGGAGTTAGGGTGGTAAATTTGGCTATAATAATAAGAATATATATGTGAGATAACAGTAAGTGGTCTTGCCATGCAAGAACACTTAATAAGTGGCTTCTGTGTACTAATCTAAGACTCCCATCCCTGGAGATAGAGGTATACTGTGAGGATGTGGAATTGGACGATGGGAAGATCTACTAATTAACCAACATTTTTCCATAAACTACGAACCTTCTACTCAGCTGTAAAATGAGACTGTGACCCGTTTCTTCCATAGTGTCCGCTACTTACCTGTGTGGATAGGTGGAGAAACGTCATCCTGTTCACTTTTCATCATCATCCCAACCTTCTCCATGGACGACTGATCCCTCCCCACATACATCTCCTCTTCTTCCTCTTTAACCTCAACTTTTAAATAAATTTGTTCTTCACCCTAAACCCCAAAATAATAGAAAACATTTATTAAACTTGAACTTCAGTCAGATATAAAAGTAATCTCAAAAAGGTCAGAATCACTGCCACCTACCTGATGATGGTGGGGGATGGTGTGACCATCCTGTGTGGAATCCCAGGAATACAGAGGACGGGGACATCTCTCTGGTGGGTTCCCATTACTGGATCCATCTACCTGATGATGGTGAGGGATAGTGTGATCTTCCTGTGTGGAATCCCAGGAATACAGAGGACGGGGACATCTCTCTGGTGGGTTCCCATGACTGGATTCATCTGTAGGAAACACACACACTGACTGAATCCATTGTTTCTATGTGTTTATCAGATGATGGGGGATCTAGGTGGACCCTCCGTACTGCTCTCTCCTTTCCAATAAAGTCTCCTCTTACCCGGTGATGTGAGGGGCGGCTGATTGTCCATCATGACGTCCTTGTAGAGGTCCTTGTGTCCTTCTAAATACTCCCACTCCTCCATGGAGAAATAGACAGTGACATCCTGACACCTTATAGGAACCTGACACACACAATAATAGTCACCATCCAGACACATCCCTTGTCTGTTACTGGAGAATGTCCCAGAATTCCCGGCACCGCTCACCTCTCCTGTCAGCAGATCAATGATCTTCTGGGTGACTTCTAGAATCTTCTTGTCATTGCATCTCCTGGGTTTCAGGGAATGAGGTGAAGGCACTCTGATGGTTAGATGGTCACCAGACTTCACTGGAGGAAAACTCTGCATTGAAAAAGCAATTATAATGTCACAAGACCTCCCAGAATCCTCCTCACCTCTCCGGTCAGGTCTGTTGTATTAATAGAGATAAGAGTGACGTCATGTGACCTCCCAGAATCCTCCTCACCTCTCCGGTCAGGTCTGTTTTATTAAGAGAGATGAGAGTGACGTCATGTGACCTCCCAGAATCCTTCTCACCTCTCCGGTCAGCAGGTAGATGATCTCCAGGGTGAGGTTTAATATCTTCTCAATCATGTGACTTGGGTCCTCCTGCATCCTCATTGATGAAATCATGTGATCCATACAAGACTCTGATCTCTGTAGAGAGATAATATATCGGCTGATCATTATATCTCATGAACAATTATAGATCAGTTATAACCCCCCCCCCCATCCAAAAATGAGGGAGGTTTAGAACTGTGTCGTGTTAATAAATGTGAATGTATTCAGGATCAAAATAAAAAAAACTTCAATACTCAAAACTTTAAAATGGTGTGCCTTCCAAATTTATATTATCTTCTTATTATAAAAGATATATATTATTAAGGGGGACCTTCACCCCAAATCTTCATGCCCTTCCCCCTCTCCCTTCCCTCTCTTTAATTCAATTGGGTATTTTATGCATTGATTTTATAAACATCTCTGGTTCTGCAAAGCAGCACTCAGGCAAGAAAGATGTCTGGTACCACCCCCCCCCCCCCCAAGACTTTGGGTCCCTACAGCCCTCTAGCATATCTGCACATGCACAGATTTCCCCAACCATCTGCACACGCATGTTTTCGCATGCATACAGAAAGACAGGTGACATGGAAGCCTGAAAACTTCCCCTTTCCTGCATGTGTGGGAAATATCCTGCACACGTGCAGATGTATCGATGGGCTCTGCCAGGGTCCGACGCTAGGTAGAGCCCTTTGGCACATCTAAAGGTGGTGCTGGAGGAGGAGGGCGCAGAAAATGGATAGAGGACTGAAGTTCCTCTGTAGGGTAGGTGCAAGCTCTACTTATGGAGACATCATAAGTCCATATATTATTATACAGTATTTATAAGGCGCCAATAGTTCGCTCAGCGCTGTACATTACAAAGGGGGACAGAACATGTGACAGAACAATACCAATACAATGCAAAACAAGAGGGGATCGAGGGCCCTGCTCTTTCGAGCTTACAATCTAGGAGGGAGGGGATGGTGGCACAGGAGGAGATAGCTGTGGGGGATGGGGTGGTAGGAGAGTGGAGGAGGTCGGCAAGTTAGCAGGGGGTGGGGTAGGCTTCCCTGAAGAGGTGGGTTTTCAGGGTGCGCCTAAAGGAGAGGAGAGTAGGTGATAGTCTGATGGGTTGGGGCAGAGAATTCCAGAGGATGGGTGACACCCTGTAGAAGTCCTGGAGGCGGGCATGGGAGGAGGAGACCAGGGAACTAGAGAGAAGGAGGTCTTGTGAGGAGCGGAGTGTGCGTGCTGGGCGGTACTTGGATATTAGGTCAGTGATGTAGTTCGGGGCAGTATGGTGGACGGCTTTGTACGTCAGTGCTAGGATTTTGACTTTTATCCGTTGCGCAATCGGAAGCCAGTGGAGGGATTGGCAGAGGGGGGTGGCGGAAACGGAGCGGTTGGTAAGGTGAATGAGTCTGGCAGCCGTATTCAGGATCGACTGAAGCGGGGATAGCCAGCGGCGAGGCAGGCCAGTAAGGAGGGAGTGGCAGTAACCAAGTCGTGATATGATGAGGGAGTGGATGAGCTGTTTAGTGGTTTCTGGGGTTAGGAACGTGTGTATTTTGCCGATGTTGCGGAGGTGGAGTCTGCACGAGTTTGTTAAAGATTGGACTTGGGGCTGGAAGGACAGGTTGGAGTCCAGAATGACACCAAGTACTCTGGCCTGTGGGGCGGGTTTGATGGTGGCGTTGTTGGATGTGATGGAGAAGTCAATGGGGGGTGGGGTTCGGGCTGGGGGGAAGACAAGAAACTCGGTTTTGGAGAGGTTCAGTTTAAGGAAGTGGAGCGACATCCAGTCTGATATGTTGCTCAGTAGGTGTGTGATTCGGGCGGAGACCGAGGGGGTGAGGTGGGGGGTTGAGAGATAGATTTGTGTGTCATCGGCATAGAGGTGGTAGTTGAAGCAGTGAGAGTGTATCAGTTTGCCAAGGGAGGAGGTGTAGATGGAGAAGAGAAGGGGCCCGAGGACAAAGCCTTGAGGGACCCCAACAGAGAGGGGGAGTGAGGGGGAGGTGGTAGCATTATAGGTAACGCTGAAGGAGCGTTGTGACAGGTAGGATGAGAGCCAGGAATATATATAGTTATATATAGAGTGTCTGTCCACAGCACACTGGCTAAGTGGTTGGCAGTACTAGGGTTGTTGGTTCAAATCTCAACCACAGCATCACCTGCCTGGAGTTTGCATGTTCTCCCTGTGCCTGTGTGGGTTTCTTCCAGGGACTCTGGTTTCCTCCATCACTCCAAAGACATGCTGGTAGGTGAATTGGCTCCTGTCTAAATTGGCCCTAGTATGTGTATGTATGAATGTGAGTTAGGGACCTTAGATTGTACACCCCTTGAGGGACAGGGACTGATGTGAATGTACAATATATATGTAAAGTGCTGTGCATATTGGTGGTGCTGTATAAGTACCTTAAATAATAATCTGCTGAAGATAAAAGACATGACAGTGACTATGGAGGAACAGGACAGACATCACAGTGACTATGGAGGAACAGGACAGACATCACAGTGACTATGGAGGAACAGGACAGACATCACAGTGACTATGGAGGAAGAAAACAGAAATTACACTGACTATGGAGTAAGAGGACGGACAGCACAGTGAGTATGGATGAAGAAGACAGACATCATGGTGACTATGAAGAAAGAGGATGGAAATTACTGTGGAGGAAGAGGATGGACATCACAGTGAATATGGAGAAAGAGGATGGAAATGACTGTGGAGGAAGAGGAGGGACATCACAGTGACTATGGAGGAAAAGGACAGACATCACAGTGACTATGGAGAAAGAGGACAGACATGACAATGGAGGTAGAGGACAGACATCACAGTGACTATGGAGGAAGAGGACGGATGTCACAGTGACCAAGGAGGAAGAGGATGGATGTCACAGTGACTATGGAGGAAGAGGATGGAAATGACCATGGAGGAAGAGGATAGACATCACAGTGACTACGGAGGAAGAGGATGGAAATGACTGTGGAGGAAGAGGATAGACATCACAAGGACTATGGAGGAAGAGGATGGAAATGACTGTGGAAGAGGACAGACATCACAGTGACAATGGAGGAAGAGGATGGACATCACAGAGGTTACTGGGTATAAATATAAAATAATATCTTATTACCTCCTCTGCTGCCAACGACAACGTCTCTTCTCTACTTCCTTCCAACTAACCCGGAATTTATTATATTCCTACATCACTTCCTGTCTGCTGTGACATCACTTCCTCCGTTTCTGGTTTCACTTTCGTTTTCAGACTGTCTGTGTCTGTACAATCAGCTTTTCCTGTCTCTGTGTTCCACTCAATATAATTGGAAAAGATCTCTAGTTTGTGGGTAATGCCATTAAAGGGAAAGTTCTAACCAGGAAGAAAACAGTTCCTCTAAGTGCAGACTGCCACACAATTTTCATATTAGGTTAGGTAGGGAACCCTTTTTCCGTTGAGGATGAGGGCCTCTTCCCCACAACCCTCGTGCAGTGGTTGTGGGGGGTCTGAGGGGAAAAGCTTATTGGAATCTGGAAGCTTCCTTTAAAAATAAGGGAGCCCCTAGCAGCACAATGGCTCAATGGTTAGCACTTCCACCTGGCAGCACTAGCGTTGTCAGTTCAAATCCCAATCACAGCACCACCTGCCTGCTCAGAGTTTGCATGTTCTCCCTGTGCCTGCGTGAGTTTCCTCTGGGTACTCCAGTTTCCTCTCACACTACAAAGACATGCTGGTAGGTTAATTGGATCCTGCATAAATTGTCCCTAGTATGTATATGTATGAATGTAAGTTAGGGACCTTAGATTGTACGCCACTTGAGGGTTAGGGGCTGATGGGCCAATGGGGCTGTCCTTCATTCTCCAGCAGCTCTCCTCCCACCATCCACACCACATTCTCTGACAGCTGTCCCCCCACCATCCACGCCACATTCTCTGACAGCTCTCCTCACTACATTCTCTGACAGCTCTCCTCCTCTTGGCCCTAGTATGTGTATGTATGAGTGTGAGTTAGGGACCTTAGATTGTACACCCCTTGAGGGTTAGGGACTGATGTGAATGTACAATATATGTACAGTGGGGCAAAAAAGTATTTAGTCAGCCACCAATTGTGCAAGTTCTCCCACTTAAAAAGATGAGAGAGGCCTGTAATTGGCATCATAGGTAGACCTCAACTATGAGAGACAAAATGAGAAACAAAATCCAGACAATCACATTGGCTGATTTGGAAAGAATTTATTTGCAAATTATGGTGGAAAATAAGTATTTGGTCAATATCAAAAGTTCATCTCAATACTTTGTTATATATCCTTTGTTGGCAATGACAGAGGTCAAACGTTTGCTGTAAGTCTTCACAAGGTTGGCACACACTGTTGCTGGTATGTTTGCCCATTCCTCCATGCAGATCTCCTCTAGAGCAGTGATGTTTGGGGGCTGTCGCTGGGCAACACGGACTTTCAACTCCTTCCAAAGGTTTTCTATGGGGTTGAGATCTGGAGACTGGCTAGGCCACTCCAGGATCTTGAAATGCTTCTTACGAAGCCACTCCTTCGTTGCCCGGGTGGTATGTTTGGGATCATTGTCATGTTGGAAGACCCAGCCACGTTTCATCTTCAATGCCCTTGCTGATGAAAGGAGGTGTGCACTCAAAATCTCACGATACATGGCCCCATTCATTCTGTCCTGTACATGGATCAGGTGTCATGGTCCCTTTGCTGAGAAACAGCCCCAAAGCAAGATGTTGCCACCCCCATGCTTCACAGTAGGTATGGTGTTCTTTGGATGCAACTCAGCATTCTCTCTCCTCCAAACACGATGAGTTGTGTTTCTACCAATCAGTTCTATATTGGTTTCATCTGACCATATGACATTCTCCCAATCCTCTTCTGGATCATCCAAATGCTCTCTAGCAAACTTCAGATGGGCCCGGACATGTACTGGCTTAAGCAGGGGGACACGTCTGGCACTGCAGGATCTGAGTCCCTGGCGGCGTAGTGTGTTACTGATGGTAGCCTTTGTTACGTTGGTCCCAGCTCTCTGCAGGTCATTCACTAGGTCCCCCCGTGTGGTCCTGGGATTTTTGCTCACCGTTCTTGTGATCATTTTGACCCCACGGAGTGAGATCTTGCGTGGAGCCCCAGATCGAGGGAGATTATCAGTGGTCTTGTATGTCTTCCATTTTCTAATTATTGCTCCCACAGTTGATTTGTTCACACCAAGCTGCTTGCCTATTGCAGATTCAGTCTTCCCAGCCTGGTGCAGGTCTACAATTTTGTTTCTGATGTCCTTCGACAGCTCTTTCGTCTTCACCATAGTGGAGTTTGGAGTGTGACTGTTTGAGGTTGTGGACAGGTGTCTTTTATACTGATAACAAGTTCAAACAGGTGCCATTGATACAGGTAATGAGTGCAGGACAGAGGAGCCTCTTAAAGAAGAAGGTACAGGTCTGTGAGAGCCAGAAATCTTGCTTGTTTGTAGGTGACCAAATACTTATTTTCCACCATAATTTGCAAATAAATTCTTTCCAAATCAGCCAATGTGATTGTCTGGATTTTTTTTCTCATTTTGTCTCTCATAGTTGAGGTCTACCTATGATGCCAATTACAGGCCTCTCTCATCTTTTTAAGTGGGAGAACTTGCACAATTGGTGGCTGACTAAATACTTTTTTGCCCCACTGTATATACATATGTAAAGCACTGCATAAATTGACGCCACTATAGAATTACCTGTAATAAATAAATAAAACTCACATATAAGTTCTGGTGACCTGGCAGACCCAATTCCCTTAATTTGCAGGGATTTCCTCTCACTTCCTATTTGGACTATGGGACAGCAAGCTTTGAAAAAGCACTTTGCAGAGCTTTCAGGAAGGTTTGTTGAAGGTTCTAAAGTGTCATCCAGCTCTAGTTTGTAAATGCTGAACACAGATCCTAATGGGAGGGTTGATTGCCACTTTAAAACAAGCTGCTAGCAGGCTTCAGGCTTTCAACAAGCTTCAAAAAGTTGTGAAGTCTGCTAGCAGCTTGTTTAAAGTGGCAATCAGCACTTTCATTAGGGCCTGTATTCAGCATTTACAAACTGGAACTAAATGGTGCTTCAACAATGCTTCCAGTACATGGCCTGCAACCAATCAATCAAAGATAAGGGGAGGGGCAGCATGACTGGGGCTTGAAGACGAGGCGGAGATATATAGTAGGGTTGGGTGTATATTCATTAATAAGGCTTACCTGATTGGAAGTTTGAGTAAAGAGGGAGGGTCTCCAGGATGAGGAGAGGAGGCTGGACTTGTCAGGAGTCAATCAGAGCTCATGGCAACACTGGTCAGGTTCCTCCCACCCTCCCTGGACTTGTTTGGTTGGTGTTTTGTTTGATCGCTCCTGGTTCTGTCCTTTGTGTTTGTCTTGGCTTTTTTGGGCTCTTTTTGTTTTTTTTTTTCTTTTATTTGATTTTCTGTCTTGGGGTCATTGTCCTTGTGTTTTGTCATTGGCAGCTAGCAGGGGTCGCTGGGTCTTTTGAAGGCTGTGCTGGAGTAACATTTTAGAGGATTATGCGTTGGACCCATTGTAGGTATGGGTGTCCCTTCCCAATTTTAAGGTCACGTTAGTAATTTTGTAGTTAATGGACTGTATCTGGGACTACGTAGCTGTAGCATTGCTTCCGAGGCGACGTAGTAGTGGCTGGGGGCCTTCTCATTGGTGGCAGATACAGCCAGGATATTGGCTGTGATTATCAGTGCCTTTGAAGACCTTGGACCCGGTTGGGATCATTACTGTTCGGTTAATACATTGATTGTACTTGATGCATTGTTATGCAATCCTAAAAGATGATCATCAGAAACTATGAACCCTTCAGCGCTCACACAGAAGATGGAAATAAATATTTTGGGAAATTAAATATGAAATGAACTGGAATTAGAACAAAATTAAAAGGAATATGAAGAAAAAACAAGAATAACAACCAGTCCACGGAATCATTAATGGGGGTCGGGGGAGGCAGGATTCCGGGCGAGATCGGTGTGTTCAGGATCAGTGGTCAAAAAGTCCATCCGATGGACAATGTAGGTATGGGTGTTCCTTCCCAATTATAAGGTTAGGTGGGTAATTTTGTAGTTAATGGGCTGTATCTGGGACTACGTAGCTGTAGCATTGTCCCCGAGGCAGTGTAGTAGCATCTGGGGACCTTCTCATTGGTGGCAGATACAGATGGAAATAAATATTTTGGGAAATTAAATATGAAATGAACCGGAATTAGAAAAAAATGAAAAGGAATAAGAAGAAATAACAAGAATAAAAACCAGTCCACGGATTCATTAATGGGGGTTGGGGGGGCAGGATTCCGGGCGAGATCGGTGTGTTCAGGATGCAGCGGTCAAAAAGTCCATCCGATGGGTGTGCAGAGTAGGGAAGAAGAAGACCATGGAGGTTGTAAAACCATACGAGCGGACCGGCAGCTCCTTGCCAAGGACGGGGGAATCCCACAGAGGTATGCAAAGGGACAGCAAGCAGGGTGCCAGGTCAGCAGATCAGCCTAGGGTCACCTTTATTCCCGTTCCAGTGAAAATCGTTGGACTCTCCCCCACCATTTCCACTCTCAGGGTGTCCAGGAATGTGAATCTCTCCAGCGGGCACACACATCGCAGTTTCATCCCAAACTTAGTTCTCCTCCTCCTGGCCCACTTGTTATGTAATAGTTAAATAAATGGGTTGACAGGGCATTGAAAATGGGTCGTGGATGGGTGTTCCAGCATGACAACGATTGGGTCACCAAGAAAACAATTGGTAACACACTACGCCAACAAGGACTGAAATCCTGCAGTGCCCGCAAGGTCCCTCTGCTCAAGAAAGCACATGTCCAGGTCCGTCTGAAGTCTGCCACTGAACATCTGAATGATGCAGAGAAGGACTGGTTGGAAGTGTTGTGGTCAGATGAGACCAAAATCGAGGTCTTTGGCATCAACTCAACTTGCCGTGTTTGGAGGAGGAGGAATGCTGCCTATGACCCCAAGAACACCATCCCAACTGTGAAACGTGGTGGAAACATGCTGCTTTGGGGGTGTTTTTCTGCTAAGGTGACAAGACAACTGCACCGCATCACAGGGACGATGGATGGGGCAACGTACCATCAAATCTTGGGTGAGAACCTTCTTCCCTTAGCCAGGGCATTGAAATTGGTCGTGAATGGGTGTTCCAGCATGACAATGACCCAAAACACACGGCCAAGGCAACAAAGGAGTGGTTCAAGAAGAAGCACATTAAGGTCCTGGAGTGGCCTAGCCAGTCTCCAGACCTTAATCCGATTGAAAATCTGTGGAGGGAGCTGAAAGTTCGAGTTGCCAAACATCAGCCACCAAACCTTAATGATTTGGAGAGGATCTGCCAAGAGGAGTGAGCCAAAATCCCTCCTGAGATGTGTGCAAACCTAGGGGCCAACTCCAGGAAACATCTGACCTTTGTGATTGCCAGCAAAGGATTTGCCACCAAGTACTAAGTCATGTTTTGTGAAGGGGATCAAATCCTTATTTCCGTCATGAACATGCAAATCAGTCATCATTTGTTAGACATGCATTTCTGCTGAATTTGTTGTTGCTATTCTGTCTCTCAGTGTTACAATACACCGAACATTCGATTTTTAGACCGATCATTTCTTTGTGAGTGGGCAAACATTCAAAATCAGCCGGGGATCAAACACGCATTTCCTTCACTGTAGATTGCAAAAGAAAAATCTGACGGGTTATAACCCTCCCTTGCTTTAGCCAAAATGAAAAAATAAATAAATAAAAAATGTCTTGCCTATCATAAAGAAAAATGTCTTATTAACTGGCCTCCATTTTAGATGTGTGAACAGTTAGTTTTGTTTTTGAGTTTCACTCGTTTCATGACTTTAGTTTCTATTCCCTAGAAACGGAACTACCTTGTATGGTGGTCCTCAGCCATTTGTGGTTTCTATCTTCTTTGATAAGAATATAATATTTCATCAGTCTTTCTGACCACGCATTAAACTTCCAGAGATTGCACTTTGGTGTCCGGAGCTTTATTCCTCCCGGGTCCAGAAGGTTGAAATATTCGAGGACATTTTTGGCCACAGACAGGAATTTGATCCTTTCGCCTTTAGTTCTACTTCCATATGTGGTGCAAATCTGTAATGTTTTGCCATCTTCAGTCTCCCAAGAAATCGTATTAACTTTTTATTTCCAGGTTCAACGCGCTTGCTGTCTCCCTTAGAAATTGCAGCCTATCCAAGAAAGACCGTGTGCTGCAAATCTTCAATCCAAAGTCATAGACATTTTTTGTTTTAACTATTTATCAATGACAACAAAAAAAAAGAATCAGAATACACTCGGTACAGAGGCATAGTGGGTACATGAGGAACCAGGACAAAAAAAATAGCCGCTGTCCCATTCTATAACTGGCCTTCACCTGAGGAACCAGGACCTTTCAGGACACACTTTTGCAGGCATTTTATTGTCTCTGGAAGTTCTGGCGCCTTGTCTGGAGTGCTGTAGCCGGCTGCAAAGAATAATTGCATTGTCAGTGGGGAGAATAAATCCCCTCTAATGTTCCATCTAAACGAGGAGAAAAATCAGGCTAAACATGGAGAGAAGAGAGAGGGAAGGAAGCAAGGACCACAAAGCTCCGAATTCCCTTCCTTGTCATCTCTCACCTCGACTACTGCAACTCCCTCCTCATTGGATGACCTTTACATAGAATATCCTCCCTCCAGTCCATCATGAATACTGCTGCCAGGCTCATCCACCTTACCAACCATTCAGTGTCTCCCACCCCTCTCTGCCAATCCCTCCACTGGCCTCCATTCAGTGTCCTCCACCCCTCTCTGCTAATTCCTCCACTGGCCTCCACCCCTCTCTGCCAATCCCTCCACTGGCCTCCATTCAGTGTCCTCCACCCCTCTCTGCAAATCCCTCCACTGGTATCCACTCAGTGTCCTCCACCCCTCTCTGCCAATCCCTCCACTGGCCCCCATTCAGTGTTTGCTACCCCTCTCTGCCAATCCCTCCACTGGCCTCCATTTAGTGTCCTCCACCCCTCTCTGCCAATCCCTCTACTGGCCTCCACTCAGTGTTCTCCACCCCTCTCTGCCAATCCCTCCACTGGCCTCCATTCAGTGTCCTCCACCCCTCTCTGCCAATCCCTCTACTGGCCTCCACCCCTCTCTGCCAATCCCTCTACTGGCCTCCACCCCTCTCTGCCAATCCCTCTACTGGCCTCCACTCAGTGTCCTCCATCCCTCTCTGCCAATCCCTCCACTGGCTTCCACTTGCTCAACGAATAAAATTCAAAATACTAACAACTTAAAAAGCCATCCACAACTCTGCTCCCGGCTACATCACCAATCTGGTCTCAAAATATAAATCAAACTGCCCTCTGTTTCCTCTTGTACCAAATTGTATTGTAACTGTAATGTCGGCCTTCATTTTGTACAGCGCTGCACAGACTGTTGGCGCCATATAAATCCTGTATAATAATAATAATGGATGAGGAAGAAAAAAAAAAAAGAAAGAGGCATAGAGTAGGGGTGGAGGATGGAAAGAAAAAGGTAGGAAGCTGGTGGGGACAGTAAAAGTACCCCTGTTCAACCACCTACGGGGCGCTGGTTTCAAGCAGTTCTTTATATTTCCTGGAGAATTTAAATTGGGTCCACTAGAACCAGGTCTTGCAAAAGCAATTCTCTAATAATAGACATTAAAAAATTAATAAAAAAGAAAGCAGTGAGTGCGCAATACTCTCCCCCCCCCCCCCCCCCCCCCGGCACGGCATCTCAGCTAAAAAGGAGTGCACACTGCCCGAGAAACCTCTTCTGTTTTTCTGGTTCTTGCTCGTGGCTCTGGCCAAGTGTCTCCATCTTCAAGTGTGGACTCGTAACAACACTTACATGGTGTGCAGCGTGTCTGAGGAATATTTATGGCTCTTAACCGCTTCCCGTCCACCCTATAGCAGCTGTACTGCTACAGGGCGGCACGGGTGCACAAAATCACGTACAAATAAGTGATTTTGCATTTCCGGGTAGGGAGCACACGCCCACCCGCGTTGCCATTCGTGACGGGGTCTGAATCAGTGGAGTAATTAGAAACCTCAGGACCCCATTGCAAGAAACCATGAACAGCCCCCCTGGCTGGGGTCCTTCCCTCCAAGCTCAGTGGTAAAATGCCAGGGCCCAGTCGCAAGTACAACCTTTGTGACCCTGGTAGTTCCACCACTGATGTTAAAATAAAAAACTACTAACACCAGTGGTGGAACTACCAGGGTCACAAAGGTCATACTTGCGACTGTGCTTTGGTGTTTTACAACTGGGCTTGGAGGGAAGGGCCCCGGCCAGGGCTCAGGAGGGACCCTTCTTGGTTTCTTGCAATAGGGTCCTGAAGCTTCTAGTTACACCACTGATTCAGACCCCGTCACATTACTCATTAGAACCCTGCAAGTGCTGCAGCTAAATAAATGGTAAAAAAAATAATAAAATAAATAACTACTATTTTATTATTTTTTTTACCATTTATTTAGCTGCAGCACTTGCAGGGTTCTAATGAGGAAAGTGACGGGTTCTGATTCAGTGGAGTAACTAGAAACTTCAGGACCCAATAAAGGATCCCTCCTGAGCCCTGGCCGGGGCCCTTCCCTCCAAGCCCAGTGGTGAAAGCCAGGATCCAGTCACAAGTATGACCTTTGTGACCCTGGTAGTTCCACCACTGGTGTCAGTAGTTTTTTTATTTATTATTTTTTTACCATTTATTAAGCTGCAGCACTTGCAGGGTTCAAATGAGGAAAGTGAAGGGGTCTGAATCAGTGGAGTAACTAGAAACCTCAGGACCCCATTGTAAGAAACCATTTAGGGCCCCCCTGGCCAGGCCTAGTGGTAGACTGCCAGGGCCGGTCGCAAGTACGACCTTTGTGACCCAGGTAGTTCCCCCACCGCAGAGGCGATTAAATACCACCGAAAGATAGATCCATTTGTGGGGAAAAAAAAAAAAAAAAAAAAAGACGCATTCCATTTGGGTGCAGCATGGCATGACCACGCAATGGTCAGGGAAAGTGATGCAACGCCGTATCACAACAAATGGCCTGGTCAGGAAGGGGGAGGGGTTGAAGTATGAACAATGAAAACAAGATAAATGGGGATACAACAAATTTTGTTTTTTTTTGGGGGGGGGGCAAAAATTGCAGCATTTCTAAAACATTAACTAAACATTTCCTTCCAATAGATGTTCTATGGACTAATCAGTTCTATTAGTTTAAAAAAAAAAAAGGGGGGGGGGGGATTTCGCTCTGATGTCCAATCAGACTTCTTATATCTGTGAAACATTTCCCGTAATCTGAACGCATTGAGTGACGTGTCTTCTCCGATGCCTAACAAGGTTTCGTTCTTGAGTGAACGATTTCCCGCACTCAGCACATGAATAAGGACGCTCGCCCATGTGAATCCTCTGGGTGAGCTGCGCGGCGTCGTGCCTTTGCTGATGCTTAACAAGGTGTCCTTTCTGCGTGAAGGATTTCCCGCACTCCATGCATGAATAAGGACGCTCCCCCGTGTGAATTCTCTTGTGTATAACAAGGTTTCCTTTCCGTCTGAAAGATTTCCCGCAATCTGAACATGAAAAGGGACACTCACCCGTGTGACTTCCCTGGTGTTGCACAAGGCTTCCTTTCGAAGCAAAGGATTTCCCGCACTCCGAACATGAATAGGGACGCTCGTCCGTGTGACTTTTCAGGTGTTTCATAAGATTATCTTCCCCGTTCTTTAAACATGAATAAGGACGCTCACCTGTGTGTCTTCTCTGATGTTTAACGAGGGCTCCTTTTAGAGTGAAAGATTTCCTGCACTCTGAACATGAATAAGGACGCTCTCCCATGTGACGTCTCTGGTGTTGAAAAAGGCTTCCATTCGAAGTGAAAGATTTCCCGCACTCTGAACAGGAATAGGGACGCTCACCCGTGTGAATTCTCTGGTGTTCAGCAAGGCTTCCTTTTTGAGTGAAACATTTCCCGCACTCTGAACATACGTAAGGACGCTCACCTGTGTGAATTCTCTGGTGTACAAGAAGTATCTTATTCTCAGTGAAAGTTTTCCCGCACTCTGAACATGAATAGGGACGCTCACCCGTGTGAACTCTCTGGTGTATAAGAAGTGTCCTTTTCTGAGTGAACGATTTCCCACACTCTGAACATGAATAAGGACGATCACCTGTGTGAATTCTGTAGTGTGTATGAAGAGTGCCCTTACGTTTAAAACATTTGCTGCGCTCTGAACGAGGGAAAGTACGCTCACCCGTGTGAATTCTCTGGTGTAAAATAAGTGCTCCTTTCCGAGTGAAACATTTCCCGCACTCTAAACATGAGAACAGATTGTCCCCTCGGTGAGCTCCTTCATGGGGTGAGGAAGATTCCTGGGGATTAGATGGATCTGTTGGTCTATCTGCAGTGTGAGATCCTAAATGGACATTTGCACTCCTAGTATGTGGTTGGTCAGAAGATTCCCCCTGATTAGAGGGATCCATTGATGTCTCCGGACAGGAAGGTCTGTGATGGATATTGGGTGTATTTGGATTCACTCCTGGAGAATCCTGTGTGATGGCATTATCTTCTGACTTCCAATCAGCAGATAATAGAAGATGTAGCTCCAAGGAATTCCTGACATCAGCGCCATCTGATGGAGAGAAATGGAAGAAATGTCAGAATTCACAAATAACTGGAGATTTAGCTCCTCCCCCCGTCAGTGGAATAAGTGGAAATGCCGCTTACCATGACGTTATATTGAGGAATGGAGATGGACCTTCCATATGGTGTCCAGTATCTCCTCCTCATTTGTTGGGAACATGACGTTATATTGAGGAATGGAGATGGACCTTTCATATGGTGTCCAGCATCTCCTCCTCATTTGTTGGGAACATGACGTTATATTGAGGAATGGAGATGGACCTTCCATATGGTGTCCAGTATCTCCTCCTCATTTGTTGGGAACATGATGTTATATTGAGGAATGGAGATGGACCTTTCATATGGTGTCCAGCATCTCCTCCTCATTTGTTGGGAACATGACGTTATATTGAGGAATGGAGATGGACCTTTCATATGGTGTCCAGTATCTCCTCCTCATTTGTTGGGAACATGACGTTATATTGAGGAATAGAGATGGACCTTTCATATGGTGTCCAGTATCTCCTCCTCACACACACTGCTGGGTGTGTGTATAAAACCCCCTCCCCCCTTGCTACCACAACTATAAGAAATATGGCAGTAGCAGTAAAAAGGTTAAATATACATTTTGATTTTTATACAAAGTTTAAAATCTTTATTGTATGGACAAACTATTGCAGGATTGTTGCCTTGGTTTGGATATTACTAGAAGTAAATAGAAGGGAGTAAAACTGATAATGAATGCCTTGTTGCATGGCGAGCCCAGGGCCGGGGTATACTGTGTGAAGATCTGATAATGATCGAACTTTCCTTATATTACAATCCTTATACTATTCCAAGGTTTCGGTTACTTACCTCCCACCGTCAGGATATTCAATTAAAAAATGAATAAGTGGCTTCTGTGTACTAATCTAAGACTCCCATCCCTGGAGATAGAGGCATACTGTGAGGATGTGGAATTGGACGATGGGAAGATCTACTAATTATCCAACATTTCTCCATAAAACTACAAACCTTCTACTCAGCTGTAAATGAGACTGCGACCCGTTTCTTCCATAGTGTCCGCTACTTACCTGTGTGGATAGGTGGAGACATTTCTTCCTGTTCACTCTTCATGACCATCCCGACCTCCTCCGCGGACGGCTGATCCCCCCCCACATACGTCTCCTCTTCTTCCTCTTTAACCTCAACTTTTATATTAATCTGTTCTTCACCCTAAACCCCAAAAATAATAGAAAAGGTCTATTAACTTTCAGGTATATAAAAGAAAGACACAAATCAGTGGAGCTCTGCAGGGACCAGCTGATGGGGCGGTATCCAATCACAGCCCACAGCCCTGTGTTGACAATCAACACAGGGCTCTGTGCAGAGGGGATGACCTCTCTGTTTCTTCTCCCTGCAAAAGCAGGGAGAAAAAAAAACACAGATTTATTTTATTTTTTTGTAGTAAAAAGCAGCACACGTTACACAAATTAACACTTGTTAGGAACACACTTAACTATTCATTACCCCAAAATGTTAACCCCTTCCCCACCAGTGATGGTGTATAGTACAAGGGGGCTATCATGTACCTGGTGATGGAGGCCAATGGAGAGAGGGCTTCCCTGGGAGTGGGATAGCGGGAGTCAGGCCCAAAGTTGCACAGGTCGCCTGAAGGAGTGCTGGTTGGTGGTCCACTCAGAAGCACAGCTGGTGCACGGAGATAGGTCTGAAGACAGGAGGCGCCTGTGCATGGTATGCAAGCCCTTCCGGGATTTAGGTGTTTACTGGGTAGTCGGTTCAAGCCAAGGTCAGGTACCAGGTGGGAATCAGAGCAGACGTAGTCAGATGGGATAGCCGAGGTCATACACAGAGGAGCGAGATAGAGAGTATCAGTAAGCCAAGCCGAGGTCAGATCAGGGGTAAGGCAGAGTAGACAGGTCCAGGAGCAAGCCGAGTCAGTAACAGGAGATCACAGGTCAAGTCACAGGAACAGGGCACAGGGAGCTAAAGATCATCCAGCAACTTGAGGAAGTGATGAGCCTCCTTATAAAGGCCGTCTGGCACCAGACTGAGGTTGATGTGTCCTTCTGCGGCCATGCAGAGTACTTGCAGAACTGCCAGACCTTCCAGAACCTCTGCTGTGGACAGGACCTTGACAGGGGCATTATTTTCATTTTATATAATTAAAGAACAAATTTCAAAGGAGCGGAAACTGCATCTAATTTTCGACATCCTCCCCTGCTACATTTACACACTTTTCCCAGCGTCTAACTCATGCCTGGAAAGCTTCAGCATAGAAAGATTTGTCAGGACACCTGAACCATCCTAGGACAGCTGGCTTCACTTCCTCATCGTTGTGTTCACCGATGAAGAGATTCGTCTCTTGAGCGATTTCACAACAGGTTATGGGTCGATGATCCAGGATCAGGAGCTCCATGCAGTGAAGGTTCAGAGGAATGACTGCGGTGGGCTGGGAACTGCCACGGCCAGGATCGTCACTGATGGACAGACGGCCATTTTTGAAATGTTTACACCATTCAAATGTCTTACTGCGGCAGAGCGTCTCATTGCTGTACTGTGCTTGTTCCCCCCCCCCACTTCAGTGGTGGACTGTCCCTTGGCGTCATTACATCCAATGCAGGGCTATGGACTGGGTATCGGTTAAGTAGATCTTCCATTCTATATCCCATAGTCTAACTGCGGGGAGATGATCTTTCAGTTTCCTGGATTTGGGCTTTAACTGTCCAATCACAGACAAGATATGTAGTAGGTCTACTGTCCTGCTTTGTTCAGAACATATTACATGGTAATTTCCTGGGAATTTTGGGGGGGAGGGGGGCAGAGATCCAACCCATGGGGGTGCATCATCACTCTGGCTTGGAATCACAACTGCATAGAACAGCAGCATGTCATTCAACTTCTGACAGCAGTTGGAGGAACACAAGCAGGATGAGGACCTATGATGTCATGTTGTGGCAGCACCCAAATATTGCAGAGTTCCCCTTTAAGCTTTAACATTTCTAAAAGCATCTGTTTGCAGAACCAGGTGATCATCACACTTCCTTGCCTCATTTCCTGTGGAACAATGTGTTCCAGTCTAGCAGCTGACATATATATATATATATATTTTATCTAAATGTGAAACCGCAAAGGCTTTATCCTCCTGAATTGTTTAGGATGTATTTTAAAGGTACAAAAAGTAAAGAGGAAATATATGCATTGTGACATAATTGTTGATATATACACCATGTATGATGCTTTTCAAGGAACTTAGCTTGCAGACACGAGTCTGGCTAGGTCAACCAGCTGGTAAATAAAAAGCTTGTTTTCCCTCATGTTCGTGTCCGGAGTTTCCCTGGAATTCCCAAAGTTGCCATTACAATGTGATTGGACCCACAGAAAAAGGGACATATATTGATTTTAAAGAAACAAGAAAAATGGTGGATGCCCAATAAGGAAGCTGGAAATGGGGATCGGGAAAGGGCAACAAATACTGCACTTCATATATAAAAAATAAACAATAAAGCAAGAGAATGCATAGAAGAAGGTCATCTCACAAAGTTCAGTATCACCGAGTCCACCTACCTGATAATGGTGAGGGATGGTGTGACCTTCCTGTGTGGAATCCTGGGAATTCAGAGGACGGGGACATCTCTCTGGTGGGTTCACATCGCTGGATCCATCTACCTGCTGATGGTGAGGGATGGTGTGATCTTCCTGTGTGGAATCCCGGGAATACAGAGGACGGGGACACCTCTCTGGTGGGTTCCCATGACTGGATCCATCTGTAGGAAACACACATACTGACTGAATCCATTGTTTCTATATCTTTATCAGATGATGGGGGATCTAGGTGGACCCTCCGTACTGCTCTCTCCTTTACAATAAAGTCTCCTCTTACCCGGTGATGTGAGGGGCGGCTGATTGTCCATCATGACGTCCTTGTAGAGATGCTTGTGTCCTTCTAAATACTCCCACTCCTCCATGGAGAAATAGACAGTGACATCCTGACACCTTATAGGAACCTGACACACACAATGATACAGTCACCATCCAGACACATCCCTTGTCTGTTACTGGAGAATGTCCCAGAATTCCCAACACTGCTCACCTCTCCTGTCAGCAGGTCAGTGATCTTCTGGGTGACTTCTAGAATCTTCTTGCCATTGTTCCTCTTGGGTTTCAGGGAGTGAATTGGAGGCACTTTGATGGTTAGATGGTCACCAGACTTCACCAGAGGAAAACTCTGCATTGAAATAGCAACAATAATATCATGTGACCTCCCAGAATCCCCCTCACCTCTATCCAGCCAGGTCTGTGTTTTATTAACAGAGATAAAAGTGACGTCATGTGACCTCCCAGAATCCTCCTCACCTCTTCGGTCAGGTCTGTGTTTTATTAATATAGATGAGTGATGTCATGTGACCTCCCAGAATCCTCCTCACCTCTCCGGTCAGGTCCATGTTTTATTAATAGAGATGAGAGTGATGTCATGTGACCTCCCAGAATCCTCCTCACCTCTCCGGTCAGATCTGTGTTTTATTAATAGAGATAGGAGTAACGTCATGTGACCTCCCAGAATCCTCCTCACCTCTCTGGTCAGGTCCGTGTTTTATTAATAGAGATAGGAGTGACGTCATGTGACCTCCCAGAATCCTCCTCACCTCTCTGGTCAGGTCTGTGTTTTATTATTAGAGATCAGAGTGATGTCATGTGACCTCCCAGAATCCTCCTCACCTCTCCGGTCAGCAGGTAGATGATCTCCAGGGTGAGGTTTAATATCTTCTCAGTCATGTGACTCGGGTCCTCCTCCATCCTCATTGATGAAATCATGTGATCCATACAAGACTCTGATCTCTGTAGAGATATAATATATCGGCTGATCATTATAGCTCATGAACAATTATAGATCAGTTATAACCCCCCCCATCCAAAAATGAGGGAGGTTTAGAACTGTGTCATGTTAATAAATGTGAAATATATTCAGGATCAAAATAAAAAAAAAAAACTACAATACTCAAAACTTTAAAATGGTGTGCCTTCCAAATATTTATTATCTTGATTATATAAAAAATATATAGAATTAAGGGGGACCTTCACCCTAAACCCCAAATCTTCATGCCCTGCCCCCTCTCCCTTCCCTCACTTTAATTAAATTGGTTCTGCAAAGCAGCACTCAGGCAAGAAAGATGTCTGGTAACCCCCCCCCCCCCAAGACTTTGGGTTTCTACAGCCCTGTAGCATATCTGCACATGCACAGGTTTCCCCAACCATCTGCACACGCATGTTTTCGCATGCATACAGAAAGACAGGTGACATGGAAGCAAAAAGACTTCCCCTTTCCTACACATGTGGGAAATATCCTGCACACATGCAGATGTATCGATGGGCCCTGCCAGGGGCTGATGCTGGGTAGAGCCCTTTGGCACATCTTTGCAGGGCCCATAAAGGTGGTGCTGGAGGAGGAGGGCGCAGAAAATGGATAGAGGACTGAAGTTCCTCTGTAGGGTAGGGGTAAGCTCTACTTATGGAGACATAATAAGTCCATATAGTTAGATATATATAGTGTGGTTCCACAGCATACTGGTTAAGTGGTTAGCACTTCCACCTGGCAGTACTCAGGTTGTTGGTTCGAATCCCAACCACAGCACCACCTGCCTGGAGTTTGCATGTTCTTCCTGTGCCTGCGTGGGGTTCTTCCAGGTACTCCGGTTTGTCCCTAGTATGTGTATGCATTAATGTGAGTTAGGGACCTTAGATTGTACGCTCCTCAGGGGCGTGGACTGATGTGAATGTACAATATATATGTGAAGCGCTGCATAAAATTGATGGCGCTATATAAGTACCTGAAATAATAGTATGCTTAAGGTAACAGACATCACAGTGACTATGGAGGAAGAGGATGGAAATGACTGTGGAGGAAGAGGACAGACATCACAGTGACTATGGAGGAAGAGGACAGACATCATGGTGACTATGGAGGAAGAGGACAGACATGACAGCAACTATGGAGGAAAAGGACAGACATGACAGCGACTATGGAGGAAAAGGACAGACATGACAGCGACTATGGAGGAAAAGGACAGACATGACAGCGACTATGGAGGAAAAGGACAGACATGACAGCGACTATGGAGGAAAAGGACAGACATGACAGCGACTATGGAGGAAAAGGACAGACATGACAGCGACTATGGAGGAAAAGGACAGACATGACAGCGACTATGGAGGAAAAGGACAGACATGACAGCGACTATGGAGGAAAAGGACAGACATGACAGCGACTATGGAGGAAAAGGACAGACATCATGTTGACTATGGAGAAAGAGGATGAACATCACAGTGACTATGGAGGAAGGAGGGACATCACAGTGACTATGGAAGAAGAGGACGGACATCATGTTGACTATGGATGAGAGGACGGACATCATGTTGACTATGAATGAGAGGACGGACATCATGTTGACTATGGAAAAAGAGGTTGGAGGTGACTATGGAGGAAGAGGACAGACATCACAGTGAATACAGAGGAAAAGGATGGATGTCACTGTGACTACAGAGGAAGAGGACAGACATCACAGTGGCTATGGAGGAAGAAGACAGACGTCACAGAGACTATGGAGGAAAAGGACAGACATGACTATGGAGGAAGAGGACAGACATCACAGTGACTATAGAAGAAAAGGATGAATGTCACAGTGACTATGGAGGAAGAGGACAGACATCACAGTGACTATGGAGGAAGAGGATGGAAATGACTGTGGAGGAAGAGGACAGACATGACGGGGGGGGTTTACTGGGTATAAATATAAAATATAATCTTATTACCTCCTCTGCTGCCAAGGACAATGTCTCTTCTCTACTTCCTTCCAACTAACCCGGAACTTCCTTTCTATATTCCTACATCACTTCCTGTCTGCTGTGACATCACTTCCTCCCTGTTTGTGGTTTAACTTTCGTTTTCAGACTGCCTGTGTCTGTACAATCAGCTTTTCCTGTCTCTGTGTTCCACTCGATATAATTGGAAAAGATCTCTAGTTTGTGGGTAATGCCATTAAAGGGAAAGTTCTAACCAGGAAGAAAACAGTTCCTCTAAGTGCAGACTGCCACATAATTTTCATAATAAGGTAGGGAACTGTTGATGAGGGCCTGTTCCCAACAACCCTCGTGCAGTGGTTGTGGGGGGTCTGAGGGGAAAAGCTTATTGGAATCTGGAAGCTTCCTTTAAAAATAAGGGAGCCTCTAGCAGCACAGTGGCTGAATGGTTAGCACTTCCACCTGGCAGCACTAGGATTGTCGGTTTAAATCCCAACCATGGCACCACCTGATTGTAATTTGCATGTTCTCCCTGTGCCTGCGTGAGTTTCCTCTGTGTACACCAGTTTCCTCCCACACTCCAAAGACATGCTGGTAGGTGAATTGGCTCCTGTCTAAATTGGCCCTAGTATGTATATGTATGAATGTGAGTTAGGGACCTTAGATTGTACACCCCTTGAGGGTTAGGGACTGATGTGAATGTACAATATATATGTAAAGCGCTGAGTAAATTGATGGCACTATATAAGTATCTGTAATAAATAAATAAAACTCACATATTAGCTCATCAATACATGGTGTGGTTATAGCACCTCTCCTCTATGGTTGGATGCCACTAGAGGGTGGTGGAAGCCGGCATGGCAAGGGGCTAGCCTTCAGTCCCCTTCGAAAGCCCATGTCCCGGTTGGGTCTGTCACAAGGGGAAAATGTCCAATAGGGACACTAGTTCTGGTGACTTGGAAGGCCCAATCCCCCAAATGTCAGGACGGTACAGATATCCCCCAAATGTCAGGACGGTACAGATATCCCCCAAATGTCAGGACGGTACAGATAACCCCCAAATATCAGGACAGAACAGATATCCCCCAAATGTCAGGATGGTACAGATATCCCCCAAATGTCAGGATGGTACAGAATCTAGGTGTCACTCTAGATTCAAATCTGTCCTTCCAACCCCATGTCCAATCGTTAGCAAGCTCATGCAGGCTCCACCTCCGCAACATCTCCAAAATACATCCGTTCCTAACCCCAGATACTACTAAACAACTCATACACTCCCTCATTATCTCACGTCTGGACTACTGCAACTCACTCCTCACCGGCCTACCTCATCACAGACTATCCCCGCTTCAGTCTATCCTGAACTCAGCGGCCAGACTCATCCACCTTACCAGCCGCTCCGTATCCGCCACTCCCTCCATTGGCTTCCGATTGCCCAATGCATCAAATTCAAACTACTAACACTGACATACAAAGCCATTCATAATGCTGCCCCAAACTACCTCACCGACCTGATACCCAAATACCACCCAACCCGTACTCTTCGCTCCTCACAAGACCTCCTACTTTCTAGCTCCCTGGTCTCCACCTCCCACTCCCGACTGCAGGACTTCTCCAGGACTTCCCCCATCCTCTGGAACTCACTACCCCAATCCATCAGACTGTCACCTTCCCTCCTCACCTTTAGGCGCACCCTGAAAACCCATCTCTTCAGGGAAGCCTACCCCGCCCTTACCTAACAGCCGATCTCCTCCACGCCTCCTACCACTCCATCCCCCACAGCCACTTACTCCTGTGCCACTATCCCCTCCCTCCTAGATTGTAAACTAGAAAGAGCAGGGCCCTCGAACCCCTTGTATTTTGTTTGTTACTGTATTGTCTCACGTACTGTCCCCAACTAAAATGTACAGCGCTGAGCAAACCCTTTTGGCGCTGTATAAATACTGTATATTAATAACGATATCCCCCAAATGTCAGGACGGTACAGATATCCCCCAAATGTCAGCACGGTACAGATATCCCCCAAATGCCAAGACGGTACAGATACCCCCTAAATGTCAGAACGGTACAAATATCCCCCAAATGTCAGGACGGTACAGATATCCCCCAAATGTCAGGACGGTACAGATATCCCCCAAATGTCAGAACGGTACAGATATCCCCCAAATGTCAGAACAGTACAGATATCCCCCAAATTACCCCTTTTTGCAAAGTAGACAGTCTGACATACTTCATAAGAGGCATGGAGAGTTTTTTGAAGTTGTTATTTTTTTGTCATAATTTTTCGGAAAATGAAGAAATTAAAAAAATGATTTTCGCTATTTTTTTTTTTTTGCATACTGTCACCAGTGCAGCACAGTGTCATCATATAACTGATGTGGTGGTGATCAGGGACACTGACTGGTGACACATTTTTTTCTCTTTTTTTAAGATTTTTTTCATATTTCACTATGACCAAAGTAGTATAATATTACCATAGTAACATTGTACTACTTTGGGGAAGTGATAAGTATTTATTTTTTTTACACAATTTGCTTATAGCAAAGAATTACGTTGCTCTAAGCAAGCATTTATCTGAATGAAATTGATTCATTTTTTCTTTGTGCTTAGCTATGATTTGGCCATGGCTAATCACGACACAGCTGGGCTGTGATTGGCCCAGCTTGTGCATGTGATCGCTGTGACCATTCACAGCTAGACACACTTGTATAAAATGGATAGCATGAAAGGAAGCCATCCATTGTATACAACTGTCATGTGACCTGCTGTGATTGGTCACAGCAGGTCACATGGTACCGGCAACGGGGTCGGTACTCAGATCTGTCATCAGACACGGCCGGTGACAGATCGCGCCGCAACGCGGCCCTGCGGGCATGTGCAATGCTTGTTCCTGCAACTCCCTCCTCGTTGGCTTACCTTTACATAGACTAACCCTCAACTGGTCTCTACTCAGTGTCCTCCACCCCTCTCTGCCAATCCCTCCACTCCGTGTCCTCCACCCCTCTCTGCCAATCCCTCCACCCCTCTCTGCCAATCTCTCCACTCAGTGTCCTCCACCCCTCTCTGCCAATCTCTCCACTCAGTGTCCTCCACCCCTCTCTGCCAATCCCTCCACTCAGTATCCTCCACCCCTCTCTGTCAATCCATCCAATGGCCTCCATTCAGTGTCTTCCACCCCTCCCTGCCAATCCCTCCACTGGCCTCCACTCAGTGTCCTCCACCCCTCTCTGCCAATCCCTCCACTGACCTCCTTTCAGTGTCCTCCATCCCTCTCTGCCAATCCCTTCACCGGCCTCCACTCAATGTCCTCCATGACTCTCTGCCAATCCCTCCACTGACCCCCATTCAGTGTCCTCCACCCCTCTCTGCCAATCCCTCCAATGGCTTCCACTCAGTGTCCTCCACCCCTCTGCCAATCCCTCCACTCAGTGTCCTCCACCGGCTTCCACTCGCCCAACGAATAAAATTCAAAATACTAACAACTTACAAAGCCATCCACAACTCTTCCCCCAGCTACATCACCAACCTGGTCTCAAAATATCAACCAAACCGCTCTCTTCATTCCTCCCTCCCAAGACCTTCTGCTCTCTAGTTCCCATGTCACCTCCTTCCATGCTCGCCTCCAGGACTTTTTCTGAGCTTCTCCCATCGTATGGAACTCCCTACCCCAATCTGTCCGGCTGTCTCCTAATCTATCCACCTTTAGACGATCCCTGAAAACCTTTCTCTTTAAAGAAGTCTATCCTGCTTCTACCTAGTAAACTGCCATTTATTTCCTCCATCAGCCCATCCCCCCATCCCCCCACAGCTATTACCTTTTTTATCACTCCACCCTTCCTTCTAGATTGTAAGCTCCCAGGATCAGGGCCCTCTGTTTCCTCTTGTACCAAATTGTATTGTAACTGTAATGTCGGCCTTCATTTTGTACAGCGCTGAGCAAACTGTTGGCTCTATATAAGTCCAGTATAATAATAATAATGGATGAGGAGAAAAAAAAAAAGGAGGCATAGAGTAGGGGTGGAGGATGGAAAGAAAAAGGTGGGAAGCTGGTGGGGACAGTAAAAGGACCCCTGTTCATTCACCTAGGGGGCGCTGGTTTCAAGCAGTTCTTTATATTTGCTGGATAACTTAAATTGGGTCCACTAGAACCAGGTCTTGCAAAAACAATACTAGGCATAAAAAAAATTAATAAAAAAGGAAAGCAGTGTGCTCTATCCCCCCCCCATTTTTACCATTTATTTAGCTGCAGCACTTGCAGGGTTCTAATGAGGAAAGTGAAGGGGGCTGAATCAGCGGCTTAACTAGAAACTTCAGGACCCCATTGGGAGAAACCATGAAGGGCCCCTTCACTCCAAGCCCGGTGGTAAAACGCCAGGACCGTCGCAAGAACGACTTTTGTGACCCTGGTAGTT
This sequence comes from Staurois parvus, assembly GCF_062004578.1. NCBI lineage: Eukaryota > Metazoa > Chordata > Amphibia > Anura > Ranidae > Staurois > Staurois parvus. The sequence goes on along the minus strand of NW_028318245.1, from coordinate 4,250,536 downwards.
CCACCACTGGTGTCAGTAGTTTTTTTATGTATTTTTTTTTTACCATTAATTAGCTGCAGCACTTGCAGGGTTCTAATGAGGAAAGTGACAAGGTCTGAATCAGTGGAGTAACTAGAAACCCCAGGACCCCATTGTGAGAAACCATTTAGGGCCCCCCTGGCTGGGGCCCTTCCCTCCAAGCCCAGAGGTAATAGGCCAGGGCCCGTTCACAAGTACGACCTTTGTGACCCTGGTAGTTCTACCACCGCAGAGGCGATCAAATACCAGCGAAAGATAGATCCATTTGTGGGGGGGGGGGGGGGGAAGGACGTACATTCCATTTGGGTGCGGCGTGGCATGACCGCGCACTGGTCAGGGAAAGTGACGCAGCACCGTATCGCAACAAATGGCCTGGTCAGGAAGGGGGGGGGGATGCACTGGAGGGGTTAAAGTATGCACAATGAAAAGAAGATAAATGGGGATACAAACTGGGGGGGGGGGCAGAAATTGTATCAGGAACATCCCACCCACCACTGGAGTTTCCAAAAAATACAAGAAGCCAGAAGAAGACTCGGCCAATCAAAGGCCACCTATTCATTTATTATCACTTTTTCCAGGATGCACTGCCGTTATAAACTAAACATTTCCTTCCAACAGATGTTCTATGGACTAATCAGTTCTATTAGTTAGAAAAAAAAAAGGGGGGGGGGGGTCGCTCTGATGTCCAATCAGACTTCTTTTATCTGTGAAACATTTCCCGCAATCTGAACGCATTGAGTGACGTGTCTTCTCTGATGCCTAACAAGGTTTCGTTTTTGAGTGAACGATTTCCCGCACTCAGCACATGAATAAGGATGCTCGCCCGTGTGAATCCTCTGGGTGAGCTGTGCGGCGTGCCTTTGCTGATGCTTAACAAGGTGTCCTTTCTGCGTGAAGGATTTCCCGCACTCCATGCATGAATAAGGACGCTCCCCCGTGTGAATTCTCTTGTGTATAACAAGGTTTCCTTTCAGTCTGAAAGATTTCCCGCACTCTAAACATGAAAAGGGACACTCACCCGTGTGACTTCTCTGGTGTTGCACAAGGCTTCCTTTCGAAGTGAAGGATTTCCCGCACTCCGAACATAAATAGGGACGCTCGTCCGTGTGAATTTTCGGGTGTTTCACAAGATTATCTTCCCCGCTCTCTGGACATGAATAAGGACGCTCACCTGTGTGTCTTCTCTGATGTTTAACGAGGACTCCTTTTAGAGTGAAAGATTTCCCGCATTCTGAACATGAATAAGGACGCTCTCCCATGTGACGTCTCTGGTGTTGCAAAAGGCTTCCATTCGAAGTGAAAGATTTCCCACACTCTGAACATGAATAGGGACGCTCACCTGTGTGAATTCGCTGATGTTCAACAAGGCTTCCTTTTTGAGTGAAACATTTCCCGCACTCTGAACATACATAAGGACGCTCACCTGTGTGAATTCTCTGGTGTACAAGAAGTATCTTTTTCTCAGTGAAAGTTTTCCTGCACTCTGAACATGAATAGGGACGCTCACCCGTGTGAACTCTCTGGTGTATAAGAAGTGTCCTTTTCTCAGTGAACGATTTCCCACACTCTGAACATGAATAAGGACGATCACCTGTGTGAGTTCTCTGGTGTTTAACAAGGTCTCCTTTGAAAATGAAAGATTTCCTGCACTCTGAACATGAATATGGACGCTCACCCATGTGGAATCTCTGGTGCCTAACAAGCTCTCCTTTAGAAAGGAAAGATTTCCCGCACTCTGAACATAAATAGGGACGCTCACCTGTGTGAATTCTGTAGTGTGTACGAAGAGTGCCCTTACGTTTAAAACATTTGCTGCGCTCTGAACGAGGGAAAGTACGCTCACCCGTGTGAATTCTCTGGTGTAAAATAAGTGCTCCTTTCCGAGTGAAACATTTCCCGCACTCTGAACATGAGCACAGATTGTCCCCTCGGTGAGCTCCTTCATGGGGTGCGGAAGATTCCTCGGGATTAGATGGATCTGTTGGTCTATCTGCAGTGTGAGATCCTAAATGGACATTTGCACTCCTAGTATGTGATTGGTCAGAAGATTCCCCCTGATCAGAGGGATCCTTTGATGTCTCCGGACAGGAAGGTCTGTGATGAATATTGGGTGTATTTGGATTCACTCCTGCAGAATCCTGTGTGATGGCATTATCTTCTGACTTCCAATCAGCAAATAGAAGACTTCTCTCCGAGGAATTCCTGACATCAGCGCCATCTGATGGAGAGAAATGGAAGAAACCTCAGAATTCACAAATAACTGGAGATTTAGCTCCTCCCCCCGTCAGAGGAATAAGTGGAAATGCTTAACATGACATTATATTGAGGAATGGAGATGGGCCTTTCATATGGTGTCCAGTATCTCCTCCTCATTTGTTGGGAACATGACGTTATTTTGAGGAATGGAGATGGACCTTTCATATGGTGTCCGGTATCTCCTCCTCATTTGTTGGGGACATGACATTATATTGGGGAATGGAGATGGACCTTTCATATGGTGTTCAGTATCTCCTCCTCATTTGTTGATAACATGACGTTATATTGAGGAATGGAGATGGACCTTTCATATGGTGTCCAGTATCTCCTCCTCATTTGTTGGGAACATGACGTTATATTGAGGAATGGAGATGGACCTTTCATATGGTGTCCAGTATCTCCTCCTCATTTGTTGGGAACATGACGTTATATTGAGGAATGGAGATGGACCTTTCATATGGTGTCCAGTATCTCCTCATTTGTTGGGAACATGACGTTCTATTGAGGAATGGAGATGGACCTTTCATATGGTGTCCAGTATCTCCTCCTCATTTGTATTCTGCTACATATTTTTTAGAATTGGCAGATTAGGTAAGCATATCTCTGCTACCTGAACCTCTAGACAAAAACAGGCAGTTGACCTATGCCGTGCGGGCACAGCCCCATTGTAAGGGGAAAAGTGCTTGGGTGCACCTTTATGACACCGTCCACTACCCCTGATGGGTAGGGGACGGTGAAGCTAATGGAGTGCAGATTGCCCTTGCGGCCAGGGAAAATGTCACCAAAACCCGGAATGTACAGCTGTTTGAACACTTTCAATAGAAAGCCGCTGGGTGTGTGTATAAAACCCCCTCCCCCCCTTGCTACCACAACTCTAAGAAATATGGCAGTAGCAGTAAAAAGGTTAAATATACATTTTGATTTTTATACAAAGTTTCAAATCTTTATTGTATGGACAAACTCGGTTTGGATATTACTAGAAGTGAATAGAAGGGAGTAAAACTGATAATGAAACCCTTGTTGCATGGCGGGCCCACGGCCGGGGTATACTGCGTGAAGATCTGATAATGATCGAACTTTCCTTATATTACAATCCTTATACTCTTCCAAGGTTTCAGTTTCTTACTTCCCACCGTCAGGATAAATTACCTGTAGGATATTCAATTATAAAACGAATAAGTGGCTTCTGTGTACGAATCTAAAGCAGGCCATAGACGGGTTGAAAACCAGCTGTTCTAAAAAAAAAAAAAATCGGCCATTTGATCGGCCGTCGTTACCACCAACGCTAAATAAATTGGCCGATTTTCGCCCTGTCTATGGACGGCATTTCACCCCATAATTACTTCTGTCCCTTGCAGAGAACTCCGCTATTATATTTTATATGAAAAGTCTTGCGGTTGCAACAATGTATCCACTTGTATCCATTTTGGATACAGATGTTTTTATTCGGATACAAATGGATACATTGTTGCAACCGCAATACTTTCATGTAAAATATAATAGCGGACTGGAGTTCTTCTTTCTTCTTCTCCCTTCTTCTTCTTCCTTCTCCTTCTTCTTCCTCCTCTTTCCTCTTCTTTCTCCTTCCTCTTCTTCTTCTTCCTCCTCCTGCTTCTTCTTCCTTCTTCTGCCTTCTCCACCTTCTTCTGCCTTCTCCTCCTTTCTTCTTCTGCCTTCTCCTCCTTTCTTCTTCTGCCTTCTCCTCCTTCTTCTGCCTTCTCCTCCTTTCTTCTTCTTGCAGGTCACAGCTCATGCGCAGATTTTTTATCAATAAAACGATTGGCCGATTTGCCATCATTGCCGGGAAAATCGGCCCATAGTCAAAATCGGCCACAAATTTTCCAACACGCCCAATAAAAAAAATGTGCAAAAAGCCGGAAAAACTGCCGACCAATTAACCCACTAACGGTGCGAAAATCAGCATAAGACTCACATCCCTGGAGATAGAGGCATACTGTGAGGATGTGGAATTGGACGATGGGAAGATCTACTAATTATCAAACATTTTTTCATGAACTACAAACCTTCTACTCAGCTGTAAAATGATATTGCGACCCGTTATTTCCATAGTGTCCGCTACTTACCTGTGTGGATAGGTGGAGACATTTCTTCCTGTTCAATCTTCATAATCATCCCGACCTCCTCCGCAGACGGCTGATCCCCCTCCACATACGTCTCCTCTTCTTCCTCTTTAACCTCAACTTTTATATTAATCCGTTCTTCACCCTAAACCCCAAAATAATAGAAAATGTCTATTAACTTTCAGGTTTCTAAAAAAAAAAAAAAAAAAAGACACAAATCAGTGGAGCTCTGCGGGACCAGCTGATGGGGCGGTGTCCAATCACAGCCCACAGCCCTGTGCTGACAATCAACACAGGGCTCTGTGCAGAGGGGACGACCTCTCTGTTTCTTCTCCCTGCAAAGCAGGGAGAAGAAACAAAGATTTTTTATTTTTTGTAGTAAAAAGCAGCACACGTTACACAAATTAACACTTGTTAGGAACACACTTAACTAATGATTACCCCAAAATGTTAACCCCTTCCCCACCAGTGATGGTGTATAGTACAAGGGGGCGTTCTTTTGAGTTTATATAATAAAAGAACAAATTTCAAAAGGAGCGAAAACTGCATCTATTTTTCGACATCCTCCCCTGCTACATTTACACACTTATCCCAGCGTTTAACTCGTGCCTGGAAAACTTCGACATTGAAAGATTTGTCAGGACCCCCGAACCATCCTAGGACAGCCGGCTTCACCTCTTCATTGTTGTGTTCACCGTTCCCGCAGAAAGATTAATCTCTTGAGCGATTTCATGACAGGTTATGGGTCGATGATCCAGGATCAGGAGCTCCACGCGCTGAAGGTTCACGGGAATGACTGCTGTGGGCTGGGAACCGCCATGGCCAGTATCATCACTGACGGACGGCCATCTTTGAAATGTTTACAACATTCAAATGTCTTACTGCGGCTGAGCGTCTCATTGCCGTAACATGCTTGCTCCCCCCACATTTCAGTGGTGGACTGTCCCTTGGCGTCATTACATCCAATGCAGGGCTATGGACTGGGTATTGGTTAAGTAGATCTTCTATTCTATATCCCATAGACATAAGCAAGCACATAAGACTTGCGGCACTGCTACAGTCTCACTGCAGGAGATAATCTTTAAGTGTTCCTGGAGTTGGGTTTTAACTGTCCAATCACAGACAAGATCTGTAGGTCTACTGTCCTGCTTTGTTCAGAACATATTACACTGTCATTTCCTGGGAATTCGAGGGGGGGGGATGGGGGCATAGATCCAACCCATGGGGGGTGCATCATCACACTGGCTCGGAATCACAACGGCATAGAACAGCAACATGTCATTCAACCTGTGACCACAATTGTAGGCACACAAGAAGAGGACCTATGATGTCATGTTGTGGCAGCACCCAAATATTGCAGAGTTCCCCTTTAAACTTTAACATTTTTAAAAGCATCTGTTTGCAGAACCAGGTGATCAGATCACTTCCTCCCCCTCATTTCCTGTGGAACAATGTGTTCCAGTCTAGCAGCTGACACCTTCACTTTCAGTTGGTGATATTTTATCTAAATGTGAAACAGCAAAGGCTATGTCCTGAACTGCTCAGAATGTGTTTTGAAGGTACAAAACGTAAAGAGGAAATATATGCATTGTGACATAATTGTTGATATGTACACCATGTATGATGCTTTTCAAGGCACTTAGCTAGCAGACAAAAGTCTGGCTAGGTCAGGGGTAGGCAACCTGCAGCTCTCTAGCTGTTGTGGAACTACATTTCCCATGAGGCATTGCAAAGATTACAAAACTGACAGTTACAGCTATGATGGAACTGTCAGGGAGCGAGGAGCCAGACACACAAGGAGGTGCAATTAAAGGTAGGTTTATTAATATAAAAATAAGACAAGAGTCTATGCAAGTCCAACAGCGGAAATCGTAGCCAAAGCCGGGGTCAAGAGCCAGGAAGAATCATCGCCAGAGCCGGGATCACGAGCCAGGAAGAATGGTCGCCAGAGCCGGGATCAGGAGCCAGGAAGAATGGTCGCCAGAGCCGGGGTCAGAGCCAGGAGGAGTTTTAGCCAACGCCGAGTCGGTATCCAGGAAAGCAATGAGTAGCTAAACAGGAGCTTGCTGTTGTGCAACAGACAGGACACGAATGCAATGGACAGCCACAAACAGCAGACTTATATGTGATAAGCCTCCACCTCCTGGGAGAGGAGCCGCAGAGGGCTGAAAGCATAAAGGATCCCACAATGACATTCTTGGAGCCAGGCAAATAGGAGACCACATAGTTAAAACGCGACAAGAACAGAGCCCATCTGGGCTGACGGGGCGTCAACCTCTTAGCTTCTGAGAGATACGTCAGGTTCTTGTGGTCAGTGAGAATGAGAACCGGAACCGCACAACCCTCGAGCAGGTGCCTCCATTCCTTGAGAGCCTGAATAATGGCCAACAACTCCCTGTGTCCAATCTGGTAGTTCCATTCTGCGGAGGAAAGCTTCCTGGAGTAGAACCCACAGGGAAGTAGGGGTCCATCGGGCGACCGACGCTGAGACAGGAGGGCGCCTACTCCCGTCTCACATGCATCAACCTCGAGGACAAAAGGCAACCCAGGATTGGGATGAGACAGTATCGGAGCCGAAGCGAAGGCGGATTTCAGAGCTTCGAAAGTGAAGATGGCCTCGAATGACCACTCGTGGGGATTACTGCCCTTCCTGGTCAGATCTGAGAGAGGCTTGGCCAGCGTGGAGAAGTTCCTGATAAACTTCCGATAATAGTTGGCGAATCCCAAAAAACGCTGAATGGACAGAAGGCCACTGGGACAAGGCCACTGCAGAACCGCCGAAACCTTATGAGGGTCCATGGAAAATCCCACAGCGGAAATGATGTAGCCCAAAAAGGCAACCTCGGATCGGTGAAATTCAGACTTCTCGAGCTTACAGAAAAGCTCGTTCTCACGTAATCGTTGCAGCACTCGCTTAACATCCTGGATATGAGACTCCATGGACGCAGAGTAAACCAGGATGTCGTCCAAGTAAACCACCACGCACTGCTGCAACAAGTCACGAAAGACATCATTAATGAACTCCTGAAAGACCGCGGGCGTGGTACACAACCCGAAGGGCATAACCAGGGACTCATAGTGGCCAGTTCTGGTGTTGACCGCGGTCTTGCACTCGTCGCCCTCCTTGATCCGTACGAGGTTGTACGCAGCCCTAAGGTCGAGTTTAGTAAAGACCGTTGCTCCCTTGAGGCGGTCGAAAAACTCGGTTATCAACGGAATTGGGTAAGCATTCTTAATCGTGATTCGATTGAGACCCCTAAAATCAATGCAAGGCCTCAATTCACCGCCCTTCTTTTTCACGAAGAAAAAGCCAGCTCCTGCTGGAGAAGTAGACTTGCGAATGTGCCCCCGGGAAAGCGCATCCGCAAAGTACTCCTCCATGGCCTGATTCTCTGCAACCGAAAGAGGATACACCCTGCCACGCGGAGGAGTGGCACCAAGTTGTAAGGTTATGGCACAATCGTATGGACGATGAGGAGGCAGAGCACCGGCGCACACCTTGTCAAACACGTCCAGGTACTCCCCATAGTCAGCGGGCAACACAGAGTCCGAGGAGGCACACAACACCTTAACAGGTCCACGGATGCAACTGGCCCCACACTGTGGAGACCACGAGAGAATCTCGGCCGACCGCCGATTAAAGATCGGATTGTGCTTCTGAAGCCAGGGATATCCCAAAACCACGGAGTAGTGCGGGGAAGAAATTATCTGGAAACAGGCCAACTCTCTGTGAACAGCCCCAATAGCTACTTCCACCGGCAGGGTCTCGTGGCTAACCTGCGGCGGTTGCAGGGGCCTGCCATCTATCACCTCGAGGACCAATGGAGTAACTGGAGCCTGCAGAGGAATGGAGTACTGGGCAGCAACGAACTGTCCATAAACAACCCGCCAGCACCAGAGTCTACGAACGCCTGGGCCGTCACCGAGCCTTCCGCCCAAGAGAGGACAACGGTGATTAGCGGTTTATCTTTGCGGAAAACCGGGGACGAGGAAACTCCACCCAAGATCTGCCCAGACAGGATCTCAGGTGCGAGCATTTCCCGGACGGACCAGACAGGACTGCCGAAAATGCCCACCGAGACCACAGTACAGGCAGCGACTCTCTTGACACCGAGAGGCCCGCTCCCCCTCGGAAAGGCGAGCAAACCCCAGCTGCATGGGCTCACCGCAAGACAGGCCATCCCCAGGAGGCGTGGGAGGAGAGGGAGGAACGGGTGGGACAGAAAACGTAGGCGCCAATCGGTTAGGAGGCCTCCGCAGACGCTCCTTAAGTGAAGGCCTCTCCCTGAGCCTGGTGTCAATCAGGATTAGGAAGGAAAAGAGTGCTTCGAGCACCACAGGCATTTCTTTGGCTACAATCTCGTCCTTCAACGCATCTGAGAGACCATGAGAGAAAGCAGCCACCAGAGCCTCATTGTTCCAACCCACCTCTGCCGCCACGGTACGAAATTCTATGGCGTACTCGGCAATGGTTCGTGAACCCTGATGCATGGACATGAGCAGCTTAGCAGCAGAGGCGGAGCGAGCAGGCACATCGAATACCCTACAGAAGGAGGCAACAAAACCGGCAAACTCGTGAATCACAGGGTTATTGTTCTCCCATAAGGGATTTGCCCAGGCCTTGTCCGAGAACAGCGAGATTAGGAAGCCCACCTTTGACCTCTCAGTAGGAAAAGCGTGGGGTATCAATTCAAAATATATGCCCACTTGGTTAAGGAAACCCCGATACTGACTCGGTTCACCCCCAAAGCGCTGTGGAAGGGGGGCTGAACCAGTTATACCTCTGGGCACCAGATGCGGCGGTAGGTGCAACAACGGGAGCGACCACAGGAGTGACAACCGGCCTAATAGCACCAGGAGCAAGGTGCGCTGTGCGTGCAAGCAGCGTCTGCAATGTCTGAGCGAACTGAGCCAACAAGAGATCCTGCTGATCAAGTCTGGCAACCAACATAGGGAGCGGGGGCGTACCTGCACCGTCAGGATTCATGGCATTCGTGTAGTGTCAGGGAGCGAGGAGCCAGACACACAAGGAGGTGCAATTAAAGGTAGGTTTATTAATATAAAAATAAGACAAGAGTCTATGCAAGTCCAACAGCGGAAATCGTAGCCAAAGCCGGGGTCAAGAGCCAGGAAGAATCGTCGCCAGAGCCGGGATCAGGAGCCAGGAAGAATCGTCGCCAGAGCCGGGATCAGGAGCCAGGAAGAATGGTCGCCAGAGCCGGGGTCAGAAGCCAACAGGAGTCTTAGCCAGAGCCGAGTCGGTATCCAGGAATGCAAAGAGTAGCTAAACAGGAGCTTGCTGTTGTGCAACAGACAGGACACGAATGCCACAGACAGCAGACTTATATGTGATAAGCCTGGGGGAGGAACCGCAGAGGGCTGAAAGCATAAAGGATCCAACAATGCTTTGCAGACACCTAAGATGGATGCCAGCCCATGGAGCAGCACAAGGTCTGAGGAAAGGTAGGACCTTGACAGGAACTTGTAATCAGGTGGCTCTCAGGTTGCCTACCCCTGGGCTAGGTCAACCAGCTGGTAAATAAAAAGCTTGTTTTCCCTCAAGTTCGTGTCTGGAGTTTCCCTGGAATTCCCAAAGTTGCCATTACAATGTGATTGGACCCACAGAAAAAGGGACATATATTGATTTTAAAGAAACAAGAAAAATGGTGGATGCCCAATAAGGAAGCTGGAAATGGGGATCGGGGAGGGGCAACAAATACTGCACTTCATATATAAAAAAAAAAAAAACATTAAAGCAAGAGAATTCATTGAAGAAGGTCATCTCACAAAGTTCAGTATCACCGAGTCCACCTACCTGATGATGGTGAGGGATGGTGTGATTATCCTGTGTGGAATCCCGGGAATACAGAGGACGGGGACATCGCTCTGTTGGGTTTGTATCATCGAACAGCTCCATCATGACGTTCTTGAAGGAATCTTTGTGTCCTTCTGAAAACTCCTCCATCATATCAACTTCCTCCTCTTCCTCTTTAATCTCTTCCTTAACAGCATTATTACACTCACTCTGGTTTATACCCTGAAAATATCATATAATGAGATTAGCTGTAACAATATAGCAACTGAACAGGTATAAATGAATGTATCAGCAATTATTTATTAAATAACCTTATGTGAGATGGTGGGACCTTCCTGTGTGGAATCCCGGGAATACAGAGGACGGGGACATCTCTCTGGTGGGTTCCCATTACTGGATCCATCTACCTGATGATGGTGAAGGATGGTGTGATCTTCCTGTGTGGAATCCCGGGAATACAGAGGACGGGGACATCTCTCTGGTGGGTTCCCATGACTGGATCCATCTGTAGGAAACACACACACTGACTGAATCCATTGTTTCTATGTGTTTATCAGATGATGGGGGATCTAGGTGGACCCTCCGTACTGCTCTCTCCTTTACAATAAAGTCTCCTCTTACCCGGTGATGTGAGGGGTGGCTGATTGTCCATCATGACGTCCTTGTAGAGATCCTTGTGTCCTTTTAAATAATCGTCCACATAGATTGTGACATCCTGACACCTTATAGGAACCTAACACACACAATGATACAGTCACCATCCAGACACATTCCTTGTCTGTTACTGGAGAATGTCCCAGAATCCCCGGCACCGCTCACCTCTCCTGTCAGCAGATCAATGATCTTGTTGGCGATGTCTACAATCTTCTTGCCAGTGTTCCTCTTGGGTTTCAGGGAATGAAGTGGAAGCACTGTGATGGTTAGATGGTCACCAGACTTCACTGGAGGAAAATTCTGTTTTGAAAGAGCCACAAAAATGTCATGTAACCTCCCAGAATCCTCCTCACCTCTCCGGTCAGATCTGTGTTTTATTAATAGAGATAAGAGTGATGTCATGTGACCTCCCAGAATCCATCTCACCTCTCCGGTCAGCAGGTAGATGATCTCCAGGGTGAGGTTTAATATCCTCTCAGTCAGGTGACTCGGCTCCTCCTCCATCCTCACTGCTGTGATCCATCCAAGACTCTGATCTCTGTAGAAAGATCATATAGTGGCTTTGCTGATTATTATACCTCATAGACTAATAGAGATTCATTGTAAATCCTCCGTCAAAAAGTAAATGGTGTGACCCTAGGATGGTGTGTGTTATTATGTAACTTTATTATTAAGTTAGTGAGAAGTTCTATTTATGGAGACATCGCCCGTCCGTATACATGGATCTATATTTAGGTTATATTTATGTAATGTTTATAATAGAATCCATATATCTGTGTATCAGCTACTGTTGGAGAAAAAAAAACATCCCAGTGACTATGGAGGAAGAGGACAGACATCACAGTGACTACGGAGGAAGAGGACGGATGGGACTGAGACTACGGAGGAAGAGGACGGACGTCACAGAGACTATGGAGGAAGACGACGGACATCACGGTAACTATTGAAGAAGAGGATGGACGTCACAGAGACTATGAAGGAAGAGGAAGGACGTCACGGTGACTATGGAGAAGAGGACGGACGTCATGGTGACTATGGAGGAAGTGGCCAGATATCACAGAGACTATGGAGGAAGAGGACGAACATCACGGTGACTATGGAGGAAGAGGGCGGACATCGCGGTGACTATGGAGGAAGAGGAGGGACGTCACAGTGACTATGGAGGAAGAGGAGGGACGTCACAGTGACTATGGAGGAAGAGGACAGACATGAATATGGAGGAAGAGGACAGACATCACAGTGACTATGGAGGAAGAGGACAGACATGACAATGGAAGAAGAGGACAGACATCACAGTGACTATGGAGGAAGAGGATGTACATGACTATGTTGGAAGAGGACGGACATCACAGTGACTATGGAGGAAGAGGACGGACATCACAGTGACTATGGAGGAAAAAGATGTACATGACAGGGGGTTACTGGCTGTAAATATAACAGAAACTTGTATCAAGTACTTTTCCTTTCTTGGTGCTAGCATGTTGGCGTCAGGAAAAAAAAAATATTTTATTACCTCCTCTGCTACCAACACAGCAGACGTCTTCTCTCTCACCTCACTCAAGACTTCCTTTGTAGACCCCTACATCACTTCCTGTTCCTAAGTGACCTTACTTCCTGTCTGTATATCACTTCCTGTTTGCGCCTGACCCCACTTCCTCTCCAGTTGTAGTATCACTTCCTAGGTCAATACAATTAGGCTCTTTCTGTCCCACCATGAATTGTATTTTTGTTCCACCGAATACAATTGGAAAAGATCTCCAACTTGAGAGTGATGTCATTAAAGGGGGAATCCCGTCCTTTTTTAGTATGTGAATATGATGAGATAACACAGCAATGGTTACAATTAGTATGAACTGCCAGATCCTGGAACCGCCTTCAAAAATTGCACAGAAAAATGTTAGTTGCCATGTTTTTCCATAAAATATTTTTTCCCTCCTTTGCGTCGCGTGTTTATGTGTCTGCGAGACTCTCATTGGTTCCTCTGTAATGAAAGAGTATTTTGTGAGTAGCAGGAATACGGCGTACGTGTGTAGTGTATACACAAGTAGGTGGAGACTATTATTCCACACCCAGTATTCAAGGTAACACGCACGCCCACTTTTGGCCTCAGGCTGTCTTCTGCCTTGGGTGTCCCTCTTGATTTCATAATTCAGGAGCTATGCCCTGCTACATAATCATGGATACATATGGAACTTGGCCCAACTTCAGTCCTCCATTACCCCTAACAGGTCATGTTTTCAGCATTTCCCTCACCTTGTACAGCTGCTGTAAATCCATGACCTCTATTATACACTATATTGCCAAACGTATTGGCTCCACCCTCCAAATCATATGATTCAAGTGTTCCAATCCCCTCCAAATCATATTATTTAAGTGTTCCAATCCCCTCCAAATCATGTGATTCAGGTGTTCCAATCCCCTCCATATCATGTGATTCAGGTGTTCCAATCCCCTCCATGGCCACAGGTGTATACAATAAAGCCCCTAGGCATGCAGACTGCTTCTACAAACATTGGTGAAAGAATGGGTCGCTCTAAGGAGCTCAGTGACTCCACGCGTGGTCCCGTGATAGGTGGTCACCTGTGCAATAAGTCCATCCGTGACATTTCCTGGCTACTAAATATTCCACGCTCAACTGTTAGTGGGATTATAACAAAGTGGAAGCAACTGGGAACAACAGCAACTCAGCCACCAAGGGTAGGCCACGTCACATGACAGGGCGGGGTCAGTGCATGCTGAAGCGCACGATGCGCAGAAGTCACCAACTGTCTGCAGAGTCAATAGCTAAAGACCTCCAAACTTGGTGTGGCCTTCAGATGAGCCCAACAACAGTGTGTAGAGAGCTTCATGGATTGAGTTTCCATGGCCGAGCAGCTGCATCCAAGCCTTCCATCACCAAGTGCAATGCAAAGCGTCGGATGCTGTGGTGTAAAGCACGCTGCCACTGGACTCTAGAGCAGTGGAGACGTGTTCTCTGGAGTGACCAATCACGCTTTTCTATCTGGCAATCCGATGGATGTGTCTGGGTTTGGCGGTTGCCAGGAAAACGGTACTTGCCTGACTGCATTGTGCCAAGTGTAAAGTTTGGTGGAGGGTTGTTTATGGGGATTATGGTGGGGGGTTGTTTTTCAGGGATTGGGCTTGGCCCCCTAGTTCCAGGGAAGGGAACTCTTAAGGCAACATTTTGGACAATTTCATGCTCCCAAGTTTGTGGGAAGAGTTTGGGGATGGCCCAATACTTTCGGCAATATAGTGTATCTAAGGGAAAATCCCAAAACAAAAACTGTTCTGTATTCACAATGTTGTGTTGCGTAGGGAGCCTTCTATTGGGCATTCACTGCAATTGCACTCTTTTTGTACTTTTGCCAATAAAGAACAGGGAGTGTCTCATGCTTGTTAAAAATAAATATTACCCGCCTACCACTGCACTTTAGCTTCCAGAAGGAAGTGAAGGATTCCTTTCTCTCTTTGATACATACAGTGGGGCAAAAAAGTATTTAGTCAGCCACCAATTGTGCAAGTTCTCCCACTTAAAAAGATGAGAGAGGCCTGTAATTGGCATCATAGGTAGACCTCAACTATGAGAGACAAAATGAGAAAAAAAATCCAGACAATCACATTGGCTGATTTGGAAAGAATTTATTTGCAAATTATGGTGGAAAATAAGTATTTGGTCACCTACAAACAAGCAAGATTTCTGGCTCTCACAGACCTGTACCTTCTTCTTTAAGAGGCTCCTCTGTCCTGCACTCATTACCTGTATCAATGGCACCTGTTTGAACTTGTTATCAGTATAAAAGACACCTGTCCACAACCTCAAACAGTCACACTCCAAACTCCACTATGGTGAAGACAAAAGAGCTGTCGAAGGACACCAGAAACAAAATTGTAGACCTGCACCAGGCTGGGAAGACTGAATCTGCAATAGGCAATCAGCTTGGTGTGAACAAATCAACTGTGGGAGCAATAATTAGAAAATGGAAGACATACAAGGCCACTGATAATCTCCCTCGATCTGGGGCTCCACGCAAGATCTCACCCCGTGGGGTCAAAATGATCACAACGGTGAGCAAAAATCCCAGGACCACACGGGGGGACCTAGTGAATGACCTGCAGAGAACTGGGACCAACGTAACAAAGGCTACCAGTAACACACAACGCTGCCAGGGACTCAGATCCTGCAGTTCCAGATGTGTCCCCCTGCTTAAGCCAGTACATGTCCGGGCCCATCTGAAGTTTGCTAGAGAGCATTTGGATGATCCAGAAGAGGATTGGGAGAATGTCATATGGTCAGATGAAACCAAAATAGAACTGTTTGGTAGAAACACAACTCGTCGTGTTTGGAGGAGAGAGAATGCTGAGTTGCATCCAAAGAACACCATACCTACTGTGAAGCATGGGGGTGGCAACATCATGCTTTGGGGCTGTTTCTCCACAAAGGGGCCAGGACGACTGATCCATGTACAGGACAGAATAAATGGGGCCATATATCGTGAGATTTTGAGTGCAAACCTCCTTCCATCAGCAAGGGCATTGAAGATGAAACGTGGCTGGGTCTTCCAACATGACAATGATCCCAAACATACTGCCCGGGCAATGAAAGAGTGGCTTCGTAAGAAGCATTTCAAGGTCCTGGAGTGGCCTAGCCAGTCTCCAGATCTCAACCCCATAGAAAACCTTTGGAGGGAGTTGAAAGTCTGTGTTGCCCAGCGACAGCCCCAAAACATCACTGCTCTAGAGGAGATCTGCATGGAGGAATGGGCCAACATACCAGCAATAGTGTGTGCCAACCTTGTGAAGACTTACAGGAAACGTTTGACCTCTGTCATTGCCAACAAAGAATATATAACAAAGTATTGAGATGAACTTTTGATATTAACCAAATACTTATTTTCCACCATAATTTGCAAATAAATTCTTTCCAAATCAGCCAATGTGATTGTCTGGATTTGTTTTCTCATTTTGTCTCTCATAGTTGAGGTCTACCTATGATGCCAATTACAGGCCTCTCTCATCTTTTTAAGTGGGAGAACGTGCACAATTGGTGGCTGACTAAATACTTTTTTGCCCCACTGTATATCCCTGTAAGTTCTTTCATTGGGTTTATCAAAGTCATATACACTCAACGGTCACTTTATTAGGTCCACCTTGCTAATCCTGGGTTGGACCCCCTTTTGCCTATAGAACTGCCTTAAAGAGAGCATAGGTTCAACAAGGTGTTGGAAACACTCCTTTGATTTTGGTCCATATTGACATGAGTTAATGTTGCCTATCTATCATCTCCAACCAGTCTGCTCATTCTCCTCTGACAACATCAAGGCATTTTCCTCCACACAACTGCCACTCACTGAATATTTTCTCTTTTTGGGACCATTCTCTGTAAACCCTAGAGATGGTTGTGATGGATAATCCGAGAAAATCAGCAGTTTTTGAAATACTCAGACCAGCCTGTCTTGCCCCAACAACTATGCCATGTTCAAAGTCAGTTAAATCCCCTTTCTTCCCCATTTTGGTTTGAAATTCAGAAAGTCGTCTTCACCTCCTCCACATGCCTAAATGCATTGAGTTGCTGCCATGTGATTGGCTGATTAGCAATTTGTGTTACCGTGCAATGGAACAGGTGTACCTCATAAAGTGGCCGGTGAGTGTATAGATCTGGATTGCATTTAAATATATTTAATGTGATTTGGAGGTAGTTGTTTGTAGTAAATGTGTTCACTGTTTGCACTTGTGAGAGACCTTAGTACAAACATATTGTAATGTCAGTTTATGTGATTGTATTGCAGTTTTACAGAACTATTCACAGAAGTAAATTCAGTTTTGGAATGAAACACAACACGGCTTCTGTCAGTTTTCTTAGCTAGCTGTCAGCTAACCGTTAGTAGGACAGAATATGAACTCTTGGGTGTACATGAGGACTGAGGCTGAGAACTACTGCTAAGAAGTGTCACTTAGCTCTCCTCCCACCATCCACACTACATTCTCCAACAGCTCTCCTCCCCCACCATCCACACTACATCCTCCGACAGCTCTCCTCCACCATCCACACTACATTCTCTGACAGCTCTCCTCCCCCCACCATCCACACTACATTCTCTAACAGCTCTCCTCCCCCCACCATCCACACTACATTCTGACAGCTCTCCTCCCCCCACCATCCACACTACATTCTGACAGCTCTCCTCCCCCCACCATCCACACTACATTCTGACAGCTCTCCTCCCCCCACCATCCACACTACATTCTGACAGCTCTCCTCCCCCCACCATCCACACTACATTCTGACAGCTCTCCTCCCCCCACCATCCACACTACTTTCTCCGACAGATCTCCTCCCCCACCATCCACACTACATTCACTGACAGCTCTCCTCCCCCACCATCCACACTACATTCTCCGACAGCTCTCCTCCACCATCCACACTACATTCTCTGACAGCTCTCCTCCCCCACCATCCACACTACATTCTGACAGCTCTCCTCCCCCCACCATCCACACTACATTCTCCGACAGCTCTCCTCCACCATCCACACTACATTCTCCGACAGATCTCCTCCCCCCATCCACACTACATTCTCCGACAGCTCTCCTCCCCCCACCATCCACACTACATTCTCTGTCAGCTCTCCTCCCCCCACCATCCACGCTACATTCTCAGACAGCTCTCCTCCCCCCACCATCCACACTACATTCTCCGACAGCTCTCCTCCACCATCCACACTACATTCTCCGACAGCTCTCCTCCCCCCACCATCCACACTACATTCTCTGTCAGCTCTCCTCCCCCCACCATCCACACTACATTCTCCGACAGCTCTCCTCCCCCCACCATCCACACTACATTCACTGACAGCCCTCCTCCACCATCCACACTACATTCTCCGACAGCTCTCCTCCCCCCACCATCCACACTACATTCTCTGACAGCTCTCCTCCCCCACCATCCACACTACATTCTCTGACAGCTTGCTCCTCTCTATGTGCAGTAACTTCTTTTGTGGGCTCCTTCCAATGCATTTACTGCAGAATTCTTTTGAGTAGTCCATAAGTATGTCTTTACCCAATGGACCAACAGTGTAAAGATCATTCTTCTTTCCAACTGCCATCAATCTAAGGAAGTCCTTCTGCACTGACCACCTATGCAAAACGTTCCTTCGCTTACCACCAATGTAAGGATGGGAATCCGGATTGGATGCCTCGGGTTAGTGTGGTTTTTACAGTGATCCTTTCTGTAATCAGTGAGCAGGATCCATACACTTTTTTAGCAAAACACAAAAATAACAGGCAGACTGGGCTCCAGTTTTTGTCCCTGCATTTTATCTTTATCATGTATTGCTGTCATTGCTCGTTTCTTGCCATGTATTAAAAAAAATTGTAATTCTACACCCACAGTTGATCCAGAGGAAGGCAAAAAAAAAAAAGCCCAGCAAAGCATGATCCAATTTGCTCCTGCAGGGAAAAAATTCCTTCCTGATCCCCCGAGAGGCAATTGGATACTCCCTGCATCAACTTTCCCTATAAATGTTATATTCAGTTATATTCTGTATATCTAAGAAAGGATCCAGGACTTTCCTACAGCAATCCACTGAGCTGGCCAGAACCAACTCTTGAGGGAGTCTATTCCACATTCTCACAGCTCTTACTGTGAAGAAACCTTTCCGTGTTTGGAGATTAAATTTCTTTTCCTCCAGACATAAAGAGCGCCCCCTTGTCCTCTGTGATGACCTCAGGGGGAATGAGTCTACACCGAGTTCACTATATGAACCACTGATGTATTTATACATGGAGATCATATCCCCCCCTTATGTATTATACATGGAGATCATATCCCCCCCTTATGTATTCTACATGGAGATCATATCCCCCTTATGTATTATACATGGTGATCATATCCCCCCCTTATGTATTATACATGGTGATCATATCCCCCCCTTATGTATTATACATGGTGATCATATCCCCCCCTTATGTATTATACATGGTGATCATATCCCCCCCTTATGTATTATACATGGAGATCATATCCCCCTTATGTATTATACATGGAGATCATATCCCCCTTATGTATTACACATGGAGATCATATCCCCCCTTATGTATTAAACATGGTGATCATATCCCCCCCTTATGTATTATACATGGAGACCATATCCCCCTTATGTATTATACACGGAGACCATATCCCCCCCCCCTTATGTATTATACATTGAGATCACACCCCCTTATGTATTATACATGGTGATCATATCCCCCCTTAATCTCCTCTTCTCAAGAGGAGAAGATTTTATGTGGAGCTTACCCTCACATGCACCACTTGAGGTGATGGGTTCTTTGTTCTGCCACAACTCGCACGCTCCCCACTGACACATCTGGTTATAGATTGAAGGCCGATCAAACTTAAGCATTAGAATGCTGCCACACTATAATAGTACACAGAAAACAGGCCACAAGCAACTTGGTTGATCAAATCGGTGTATTACGGCAAGGCAGGTTAGACAATGCATACACCAGTAAACAGACAACTGAACAAGTCTGAACAGGCCAGACAAAATAGGATGTGTAACAACCTATAACAGGGCAATAAACTGAATGTAATAAAGTTAAATCCACATCTTAATTGGTGGAAACTGTCGGAAATATAGACATTAACAAACCGAAGGAAATATCCATATGTTCACCCTCTGCATACAGCCCTAATTGAGGATGGGTACATTTGTTCCTGACAAGGGGACAAGTGGGTATAAAGTACCAGGTGCCTACTTGGCAGAATTATCAGGCTATCATCGGGGCCTGTCTGTAGGTGGTGCATGTGAATCTGTCTTTTTAAAACTGTAAACACTGAACGACTGATGGGCTGCTAACTTAGGAGTGTTCTCTATAGGCAAAAACTGTGGGCAGTAATTATTTAAGCTCACTTGTCCCGACACAGATTCAGTGTCCAGTGCATTTGGTGCTCTGTTGTCCCAGAAGGCTGCCTGCTTCCCTGGTTCTGACTTCAGCCAGATATTTGAACCTCGCTCTGAACAGGCCAGAAAAAATAGGATGTGTAACAAGCAATAACAGGGCAATAAACTGAATGCAATAAAGTTAAATCAACATCTTAATTGGTAGAAACTGTGGAAAATATAGACATTACCAAACCAAAGGAAATATCCTTATGTTCACCCTCTGCATACAGCCCTAATTTAGGGTGAGTGCATTTGTTCCTGACAAGGGGAACACCGGAAGTGGGTATAGAGCACGAGGTGCCTAATTGTCAGTATTATCAGGCTATCACTGGGGCCTGTCTGTAGGTGGTGCATGTGAATCTGTCTTTTTAAAACTGTAAACGCTGGACAGCTAATGGGCTGCTATGAAGCGTTCTCTACAGGCATTAACTGTGGACAGTTATTGGCTAAGCTCATCACTCCTGTTTCGCCACAGATTGAGTCCAGTGCGCTCGGTAGTCTGTTGTCCCAGAAGGCTAAGTCCTCATGATTGGGTTCTTCCAAGGCTCAGTCCTCTGGCTCTGAGGACACAGAACACACTCAATCTCCACACAGGGTCTGTTCTCACTGGTTTTGTGCACAGACCCCAGCAGCAGGTCAGCACCCTTTGGCTCTCTGGGCTGCACTTCCTCCGTGGCGTTGTCCTCTCTCTCTCTCGGGTGTCCGAGCGTAGGATGCAGCAATCTCACTGAGCTGCTCTTCTCTCTCCTGGTAAAGACCCCAACCTCCCTTGAAATGCACAGGAAAAGCTCTCTCCCTCCTCCTCTGGATTGCAGGGGGTTTTGTGGGGACTGTAGTTTGCAGCTCAATCTTCTCCATGGCGCCATGCTACTTGGGAACTACAACTCCCAGGTTGCATTGCACCTGGTGGAAGGGAGAGAACACAAGCGGGCACGCAACAGGCAGAGCACCCGACTGCAGGTACCGAACTTTCAAACCGCCCCCCTAAAAACGTGAAGATTTTCTCTATGGCCCCAATGTTTGGTGATGAGAAATGGACACCACTTGGACCTCCCTGCCCCCCACCTTTGGAGAATCTGAGGCTCACAGAGTTACAGTTCTCTACTTTTTTCTTTGCATCCCCCCGTAATAAATTATGAGGGTCTCCACTCTCTGTGCTATGTATGCAGAATAAAGACGACTGGGGATACTGCCAAGTGGGGGGGGGGGACAGAAACTGTAACAGGCACAACATCCCCCCCTACTGGAATTTCCAAAAAATGCAAGAAAACTCTGCCCATCAAACTCCACCTATAAATCTGATATTACTTTACCCAGGATGCCCCGCCTTTATGAATTAAACATTTTCTTCCTACAGTCATGCTATGGATTCAACAGTTCCAGCAGTAAAAACCATCGTACATTGGTAGAAAGAATTAGCAGCGGCTTTACTGATATCCAATCGGACTTCTTTTATCTGTAAAACATTTCCTGCACTTTGAATGCCTTGAGGACGCAGTGCAGCGTGTCCTCGCTGGTGTGTATCACGGCTTCTTTTCTGAGTGAAAGATTTCCCGCACTGTGAACATGATCAAGGCCGCTCACCTGTGTGCATTTTCTGGGATTCCTTTCAGAGTGAAAGATTTTCCACACTCTGAGCACGAACAAGAACGCTCAACCGTGTGAATTCTCTGGTGTCTAAGAAGAGCTTTTTTAACAGTGAAAGATTTCCCACACTCTGAACATGAATAAGGGCGCTCGCCCGTGTGAATTTTCTGGTGTCTAACCAGGTTTCCTTTTTGAGTATAGGATTTCCCACACTCTGAACATGAATAGGGATGCTCACCCGTGTGAATTCTCTGGTGTTGAACGAGGCCTCCTCTTTGACTGAAAGATTTCCCGCACACTGAACACAAAAAAGGACGCTCACCGGTGTGAACTCTCTGGTGCCCAAGAAGGACACTTTTCTCAGTGAAAGATTTCCCGCACTCTGAACATGAATAAGGGCGCTCGCCTGTGTGACTTTTCTGGTGTTTAACAAGATTTCTTTTACAAATGAAAGATTTCCCGCACTGTGTACAAAAAAAGGGACGCTCACCCGTGTGAATTCTATGGTGTTCATTAAGTGCTCTTTTCCGAGAGAAACATTTCCCGCACTTCGAACAAGAGAATAGCTGCTCACCTCGGTGAGCTCCTTCATGGGGTGAGGAAGATTCCTTGGGATTAGATGAATCTGTTGGTCTATCTGCAGTGTGAGATCCTAAATGAACATTTGCACTCCTAGTATGTGATTGGTCAGAAGATTCCCCCTGATCAGAGGGATCCATTGATGTCTCCGGACAGGAAGGTCTGTGATGGATATTGGGTGTATTTGGATTCACTCCTGGAGAATCCTGTGTGATAGCATTATCTTCTGACTTCCAATCAGCAGATAATAGAAGACGTCTCTCAGAGGAATTCCTGACATCAGCGCCATCTGATGGAGAGAAATGGAAGAAATGTCAGAATTCACAAAATAACTGGAGATTTAGCTCCTCCCCCCGTCAGTGGAATAAGTGGAAATCTCGATTTCACAGCTGGGCTCCTGTTTTCCCTCCAAAATCGATCAGAAAAGTGTTCACACCGAGTCGATATATGATCTGCAGATTCTTTAACCACTTCCAGTCCAGACACTTTCCCCCCCTTCCAGTCCAGACACTTTCACCCCCCTTCCAGTCCAGGCGCTTTCACCCCCCTTCCAGTCCAGGCGCTTTCACCCCCCTTCCAGTCCAGGCGCTTTCACCCCCCTTCCAGTCCAGGCGCTTTCACCCCCTTCCAGTCTGGACGCTTTCCCCCCCTTCCAGTCCGGACGCTTTCCCCCCTTCCAGTCCGGACGCTTTCCCCCCCTTCCAGTCCGGACGCTTTCCCCCCCTTCCAGTCCGGACGCTTTCCCCCCCTTCCAGTCCAGACGCTTTCACCCCGTTCCAGTCTGGACACTTTCACCCCCCTTCCAGTCCGGACGCTTTCAACCCCCTTCCAGCCCGGACGCTTTCAACCCCCTTCCCGTCTGGACACTTTCAACCCCCTTCCCGTCCAGGCCAATTTTCAGCATTCAGCGCGATCACACTTTGAATGACAATTGCGCGGTCATGCAACACTTTACCCATATGAATTTTTTATCATTTTTTGAGACAGATAAAGCTTTATTTTGTTGGTATTTATTCACCGCTGGGATTTTTATTTTTTTTGCTATGTAAATTAAAAAGTCCAACAAT
The DNA here is from genome assembly GCF_062004578.1 of Staurois parvus. Lineage (NCBI taxonomy): Eukaryota > Metazoa > Chordata > Amphibia > Anura > Ranidae > Staurois > Staurois parvus. The sequence continues at coordinate 4,227,531 of NW_028318245.1, read as the reverse complement.
TTTGAAAAAAAGTGTTTTTCTTCTAAAATTTTGCAAATAAATATTATTTCATCATAAATCTCGGCCAAAATTTATTCCGTTATCTTTTTAGTGAAAAAAGAAATAACCCAAATTAGTTTATAACCAAAAATTATACTTTTAAAAAAATTTTCTTACATTTTTTCTAATTTTTTTATATTATGTTTTGGTTTTTTTTTTACATACTGTCACCCTAGCAGTACAGTGTCACCATGGTGACACTGTACTACTTGTGGGGGGGTGATGATTTTTTTTTTTACACTGATTGCTTTTACACCCATAAAGGCTGTAAAAGCAATCATTTCTCCTTCTCCCTGGCTGCATTCTTGCAGCCATTGAGAAATACTGTGAGAGCTGTGATTGGTCACAGCTTGTCACATGATATAAGGCTGCTGTGAATGGCCTTGTACCATGTGACCTCTGTGTTCATTCACAGATTTCACACGTAGTAAGCAATGAGGTAAGAAGTGACATCTTGCTTACTACTCTTCATGTGATCACTGATTGGCCAATCAGTGATCACATGATCGGGACCTCACACAGAGGTCCCGTACCGCGATCGGTGTTCCATTGTGTCCGGAAGACACAGCGGGCAACGGATCGCGGTGCTGTGCGCTCCCAGGGAGCGCGCACAAGCAGGAGGCGGGGAGGCCGTTTATAAACGTCCACCCGCCCCTGCACTGCCACCGTCCGGTCGTTTATATACATGGGCCGGACGGGAGGTGGTTAAAATGAAAGAGCTATGACTAATGCCAGCCATACATGGGTCGAAATTTGACCGATTTTTCGTATGAAAATCGGACCTAAGAATAATCGGCTGATTTTCGCTCTGTTAGTGGGTCAATGGCAGCCTTCTCAATGATCGGGCATGTTGGAAAATGCATGAAAAATGACCAATTTTCATCTCGATGGTCAAATCGTACCATCGTTTTTCCGAAAAAGAATATGCGCATGGGCCACAACCTGGAAGGAACATAAGTTTCCCCCGTTATATGGGGGTGAACTTTATGACTCAGTCAGCCGATTTTTGAAATCATTGATGGCACCGCCGGATTACCGAGTGAACAACGTTTTTGATTTTCGGATGAAAAATCGTTCGGAATTCGACCCATGTATGGCCTGCATTAGTCTTCATTAGCGGTTGGTTACTGCATTGGATTGCCTGAATTTTTGCTTTTAAAGAATTTGTAGATCATATGTGGACTCCAATGTGAACACTTTTCTATAAATGTCAGTGATAACACACGTTGGTCTAGGAGTCGATAGTTTTAGGGCCACTTCACACCAGAATGAATTGACGAAAACTCGCGTTCCATGCGCGTATCCTGCACAGCGCTCAAAACGCACCACACTTGCGATCTGCAGCAGGTGTCACTGCAATGCTAATGACACCCCAAATGCAGTGCATTTGCCTGTACCAGATCACATGGTACAGAAGTACCATGTAATCTGGTTGCTGTGCACTGCTTTTGCTGCAGCCCGGTGAGATTTCAGCTCATTCAAATGAATGTAGCTGGATGGCATGTGCACTGTGCGTTCCTGTGCGATTCATACTATGAACTGGTTCTTACAGAGCTCTAGCATGGAACTTAGAACAGATGTAACATTAGAATATGAAAATAAACCAAAACGGATACAAAACCACAAAATACTTTGGCACATTGGGTGAAATTGTTTTGTGCGTTAATGATAGCTATGGGAAGTAATGGAGATGCCCCCTCATTTTGTTTGGAACATGACATTATATTGAGGAACGGAGATGGACCTTCCATATGGTTTCCAGTATCTCCTTCTCATTTGTTGGGAACATGATGTTCTATTGAGGAATGGAGATGGACCTTTTATATGGTATCCAGTATCTCCTCATTTGTTGGGGACATGAGGTTATATTGAGGAACGGAGATGGACCTTCCATATGGTGTCCAGTATCTCCTCCTCATTTGTTGGGGACATGACGTTATATTGAGGAATGGAAATGGACCTTCCATATGGTGTCCAGTATCTCCTCCTCATTTGTTGGGGACATGACATTATATTAAGGAATGCAGATGGACCTTCCATATGGTGTCCAGTATCTCCTCCTCATTTGTTGGGGACATGATGTTATGTTGAGGAATGGAGATGGACCTTTCATATGGTGTACAGTATCTTCTCATTTGTTGGGAACATGACGTTATATTGAGGAATGGAGATGGACCTTTCATATGGTGTACAGTGTCTTCTCCTCATTTGTTGGGAACATGACGTTATATTGAGGAATGGAGATGGACCTTTTATATGGTATCCAGTATCTCCTCCTCATTTGTTGGGGACATGAGGTTATATTGAGGAATGGAGATGGACCTTCCATATGGTGTCCAGTATCTCCTCCTCATTTGTTGGGGACATGACGTTATATTGAGGAATGGAAATGGACCTTCCATATGGTGTCCAGTATCTCCTCATTTGTTGGGGACATGACGTTATATTAAGGAATGCAGATGGACCTTCTATATGGTGTCCAGTATCTCCTCCTCATTTGTTGGGGACATGACGTTATATTGAGGAATGGAAATGGACCTTCCATATGGTGTCCAGTATCTCCTCCTCATTTGTTGGGAACATGACGTTCTATTGAGGAATGGAGATGGACCTTTTATATGGTGTCCAGTATCTCCTCCTCATTTGTTGGGGACATGATGTTATGTTGAGGAATGGAGATGGACCTTTCATATGGTGTACAGTATCTTCTCCTCATTTGTTGGGAACATGACATTATATTGAGGAATGGAGATGGACCTTTCATATGGTGTACAGTGTCTTCTCCTCATTTGTTGGGAACATGACGTTATATTGAGGAATGATGGACCTTTCATATGGTGTCCAGTATCTCCTCCTCATTTGTTGGGGACATGACGTTATATTGAGGAATGGAGATGGACCTTCCATATGGTGTCCAGTATCTCCTCCTCATTTGTTGGGAACATGACGTTATATTGAGGAATGGAGATGGACCTTCCATATGGTGTACAGTATCTCCTCCTCATTTGTTGGGTGCAGCTTAACCACCACTAACAGCGCGATCTTACTTCTACTTACATGTGTCGATAGGTGCAGAAATTTCATCCTGTTCACTCTTCATCATCATGTCAACCTCCTCTGTGGACGGCTGATCACCCCCAACATACGTCTCCACTTCTTCCTCTTTAACCTCAGATTTTATATGAATCTGTTCTTCACTCTAAGCCCCAAAATAGTAGAAAATAAACATGAATTTAAAGCTTCAGGCAGATATATAGAAGACAAATAAAAGCATAGAAAGAGTAAAGGGAAAAATTAAAATGGGGGGTGCTCCAAGGGAGAGCTGAAAATGTGATGAGCGAAGGCTTCACTTCAGATGTAAAAGTGATTAAAGGGATGGTTCACCTGAAAGAGATCATACCTGATGACAGTGAGGGATGGTGTGACCTTCCTGTGTAGAATCCCAGGAATACAGAGAACAACCCTCCTCCATAGACTGCTGATCTCCACTTACCAACATCTTTTCTTCCTCTTCAATTTCACATTTGATCTCTTTCAGTTCTTCCCCCTAAATCCCGAAGATGATAGTAAAAGGTTTGTAAAAGAGAGCATGAAATTACATAGAAGAATGTCATTTCATAGCTTGGGATACATGTTTAGATCTCCATGCTTAGTCATACCTACCTGATGATGGTGAGGGACGGTGTGACCTTCCTGTGTGGAATCCCGGGAATACAGAGGACGGGGACATCTCTCTGGTGGGTTCCCATTACTGGATCCATCTGTAGGAAACACACACACTGACTGAATCCATTGTTTCTATGTGTTTATCAGATGATGGGGGATCTAGGTGGAGCCTCCGTACTGCTCTCTCCTTTACAATAAAGTCTCCTCTTACCCGGTGATGTGAGGGGCGGCTGATTGTCCATCATGACGTCCTTGTAGAGGTCCTTGTGTCCTTCTAAATACTCCCACTCCTCCATGGAGAAATAGACAGTGACATCCTGACATCTTATAGGAACCTGACACACACAATGATACAGTCACCATCCAGACACATCCCTTGTCTGTTACAGGAGAATGTCCCAGAATTCCCGGCACCGCTCACCTCTCCTGTCAGCAGATCAATGATCTTCTGGGTGACTTCTAGAACCTTCTTGCCATTGTTCCTCTTGGGTTTCAGGGAATGAGGTGGAGGTACTGTGATGGTTAGATGGTCACCAGACTTCACCGGAGGAAAACTCTGCAACAATAACATCATGTGAAGTCCCAGAATCCTCCTCACCTCTCTGGTCAGGTCTGTGTTTTATGAATAGAGATGAGAGTGATGTCATGTGACCTCGAAGAATCCTCCTCACCTCTCCAGTCAGGTCTGTGTTTTATCAATAGAGATGAGAGTGATGTCATGTGACCTCCCAGAATCCTCCTCACCTCTCCGGTCAGTAGGTAGATAATCTCCAGGATGAGGTCCAATATCCTCTCAGTCATGTGACTCGGGTCCTCCTCCATCCCCATTGATGTGATCATGTGATCCATCCAAGACTCTGATCTCTGTAGACAGATCATATAGCGCCCTCGCTGGTCATTATAACTCATGGACAAGTCGATTCATTTTAAACTCTCCGTTCAAAATGAATGCAGGCCATACACGGGTTGAATTCAGCACAAATTTTCTTTAGAGAATTGGACATTTGGTTCGTTTTGTAATCTGATGGTGCCACCATTGATCTCGAAATTCAACCAACCAAGCCTTCAATTTCACCTCATGTTGGTACAGAAAATAATTTTTGTGGCCGGGAATCTTCTTTTCTTTCCAAGTCACAACTTATGCTCATTTATTTTTACTTTTTCTCTCATCATTGGTTAAGAATTTGTTCGTTTTTCAAAAAATTTCCAAAATGCCTGATCATTCAACTTCGATGGCCGCAGAAAAATCAGCTGTTGCTACGGCCCACTACTGAAATGAAATTTGAACAAAAATTCTTGGTGATGATTTTCGAAAGAAAATTTGGGCGGATATCGGCCCATGTATGGCCTTCACAAATGTGTCTGTGTTGGGTCAATAAATGTCAAAAATATTCAGCATCAAAACCATGATTGCTTGAAAAACTGAAAAAAAACAAAACAAAAAACAAACTACAATACGCAAAATTGTAAATATGCAAAGAAAAAAAAAAAAAAAATTTCATTCGTTTCTGTTTTTCAATATTTTTGAAAATATTTGATTTTTGTAAAAAATATATTTTTCATTTAATATTATTATTATTAAGCACCGATTCACTGGGACTGCGGTGGAATTGTTTGTACATATGGATCACAGTGCTTTATTAATTCTAGAAAAAAAAGTTTCAGGGAAGATTTACAGAGTGGACTACTTGCATTACTGGTAAGTAATTTGGTTAAAAAGTTCATCTTTTAAGCACTTCGCTACAGCCATATGTTTAACAATAGAGGAGCATTGGGAGTGTTGCGTATAAATGACACTTCACCTTTTTTTTTCTTTTTGTTTTTTTTTTTTTTGATCACAAAACAATCTACAAAGCCAATCTATTGGCTTTGTATCTTGTCATTGCTGTGATGATGGATTCGGTCTATAATCCAGAGGCTCTGGATGGACGGTTGGATAAATGGTTCTATATTTAGGATGTATCCGGTCTATAAACCACAGGCTCCGGATGGACGATTGGGTAAATGGTTCTATATTTAGGATGTATACATTCTATAAACCATAAAAGACATCACAGTGACTATGGAGGAAGAGGACGGACATCACGGTGACTATGGAGGAAGAGGACGGACATCACGGTGACTATGGAGGAAGAGGACGGACATGACGGTGACTATGGAGGAAGAGGACGGACATCACGGTGACTATGGAGGAAGAGGACGGACATCACGGTGACTAGGGAGGAAGAGGACGGACATCACAGAGACTAGGGAAGAAGAGGACGGACATCACAGAGACTAGGGAAGAAGAGGACGGACATCACAGAGACTAGGGAGGAAGAGGACGGACATCACAGAGACTAGGGAGGAAGAGGACGGACATCAGAGAGACTAGGGAGGAAGAGGACGGACATAAGAGAGACTAGGGAAGAAGAGGACGGACATCAGAGAGACTAGGGAAGAAGAGGACGGACATCACAGAGACTAGGGAAGAAGAGGACGGACATCACAGAGACTAGGGAAGAAGAGGACGGACATCACAGAGACTAGGGAAGAAGAGGACGGACATCACAGAGACTAGGGAAGAAGAGGACGGACATCACAGAGACTAGGGAGGAAGAGGACGGACATCACAGAGACTAGGGAGGAAGAGGACGGACATCACAGAGACTAGGGAGAGGGAGGAAGAGGACGGACATCACAGAGACTAGGGAGGAAGAGGACGGACATCAGAGACTAAGGAAGAAGAGGACGGACATCACAGAGACTAGGAAGGAAGAGGACAGACATCACAGAGACTAGGGAGGAAGAGGACAGACATCACGGTGACTGTGGAGGAAGAGGACAGACATCACGGTGACTGTGGAGGAAGAGGACGGACATCACGGTGACTGTGGAGGAAGAGGACAGACGGGGGGGTTACTGGGTGTTAATATAAAATAAGATCTTATTACCTCCTCTGCTGCCAGTTCCAGAAATGTCTCCTATCTACTTCCCTCCAATTCACCTGAAACTTCCTGTTTATACATTTACATCACTACCTGTCTCTACTTTCCATCACTTCCTGTCTGGCCATTTTGAGGTGAGATCACTAAAGCTGAGTGAAATATAAGTGCTGCATTCTACATCATGTTCCAGCATTTTGCCTGATACTGCGTCATCCATTCCTTTCAGTGACAGGCCGTGCAATGAATAATAATACTGTGTGACTGTGGGGGAGGGGACATTAAAGTGTAAGCTCCTCTGGTACAGAGACTATGGAGGAAGAGGACGGATATCACGGTGACTATGGAGGAAGAGGTCGGACATCACAGTGACTACGGAGGAAGAGGACCGACATCACAGAGACTACGGAGGAAGAGGACGACATCACAGTGACTACGGAGGAAGGGGAAGGACATCACAGTGACTACGGAGGAAGAGGACGGATATCACAGAGACTACAGAGGAAGAGGAGGGACATCACAGTGACTGTGGAGGAAGAGGACAGACATCACAGAGGGGACGGACATCACAGAGACTACGGAGGAAGGGGACGGACATCACGGTGACTACGGAGGAAGAGGACGGACGTCACGGTGACTACGGAGGAAGAGGACGGACGTCACGGTGACTACGGAGGAAGAGGACGGACGTCACGGTGACTACGGAGGAAGAGGACGGACGTCACGGTGACTTCGGAGGAAGAGGACGGACGTCACGGTGACTTCGGAGGAAGAGGACGGACGTCACGGTTACTAAGGAGGAAGAGGACGGACGTCACGGTGACTAAGGAGGAAGAGGACGGACGTCACGGTGACTACGGAGGAAGAGGACGGACGTCACGGTGACTACGGAGGAAGAGGACGGACGTCACGGTGACTACGGAGGAAGGGGACGGACGTCACAGAGACTACGGAGGAAGAGGACGGACATCACAGAGACTACGGAGGAAGAGGTTGGACATCACAGTGACTACGGAGGAAGAGGACGGACGTCACGGTGACTATGGAGGAAGTAGGGGAGGGGGGAAGAATATAGGGTAAGAGTAGGAATTCACATTTTAAATCGCTGCTCTCACTGTTGGCGCTATATAAATCCTGTATAATAATAAGGGGGGGACAAAGAAAAAGGGTGCCAAACTTCTCCTCCCCCACCATCCACACTACATTCTCTGACAGCTCTCCTCCCACCATCCACACTACATTCTCTGACAGCTCTCCTCCCACCATCCACACTACATTCTCTGACAGCTCTCCTCCCACCATCCACACTACATTCTCTGACAGCTCTCCTCCCACCATCCACACTACATTCTCTGACAGCTCTCCTCCCACCATCCACACTACATTCTCTGACAGCTCTCCTCCCACCATCCACACTACATTCTCTGACAGCTCTCCTCCACCATCCACACTACATTCTCTGACAGCTCTCCTCCCCCCATCCACACTAAATTCTCTGACAGCTCTCCTCCCACCATCCACACTACATTCTCTGACAGCTCTCCTCCCCCACCATCCACACTACATTCTCTGACAGCTCTCCTCCCCCACCATCCACACTACATTCTCTGACAGCTCTCCTCCAACATCCACACTACATTCTCCAACAGCTCTCCTCCTCCATACACACTACATTCTCTGACAGCTCCCCTCCACAATCCACACTACATTCTCTGACAGCTCTCCTCCACCATCCACACTACATTCTCCGACAGCTCTCCTCCTCCATACACACTACATTCTCTGACAGCTCCCCTCCACCATCCACACTACATTCTCTGACAGCTCTCCTCCCCCATCCACACTACATTCTCTGACAGCTCTCCCCCCCCCCCCCCACCATCTACACTACATTCTCTGACAGCTCTCCTCCTCCCACCATCCACACTACATTCTCCGACAGCTCTCCTCCACCATCCACACTATATTCTCTGACACCGGTCCCCCCCCCAACATCCACACTACATTCTCTGACAGCTTTCCTCCCCCACCATCCACACTACATTCTCCGACAGCTCTCCTCCTCCTCCACCATCCATACTACATTCTCTGACAGCTCTCCTCCCCCACCACCCACACTATATTCTCCGACAGCTCTCTCCTCCCCCATCCACACTACATTCTCTGACAGCTCTCCTCCCCCCACCACCATCCACACTACATTCTCTGACAGCTCTCCTCCCCCCACCATCCACACTACATTCTCTGACAGCTCTCCTTCCCCCACCATCCACACTACATTCTCTGACAGCTCTCCTCCCACCATCACCACTACATTCTTTGACAGCTTTCTTACCACCATCCACACTACATTCTCTGACAGCTCTCCTCCACCATCCACACTACATTCTCTGACAGCTCTCCTCCACACTACATTCTCTGACAGCTCTCCTCCCCCCACCACCATCCACACTACATTCTCTGACAGCTCTCCTCCCCCCACCATCCACACTACATTCTCTAACAGCTCTCCTACTCTCACCATCCACACTACATTCCCTGACAGCTCTCCTCCCACCATCCACACTACATTCTCCGACAGCCCTCCTCCTCCCACCATCCACACTACATTCTCTGACAGCTCACTCCCCCCACCATCCACACTACATTCTCTGACAGCTCACTCCCCCCACCATCCACACTACATTCTCTGACAGCTCTCCTCCCACCATCCACACTACATTCTCTGACAGCTCTCCTCCCCCCACCATCCACACTACATTCTCTGACAGCTCTCCTCCCACCATCCACACTACATTCTCTGACACCTCACTCCCCTCTATCTGTAATAACTTATTTTGTGGGCTCCTCCCAATGCATTTACTGCAGAATTCTTTTGGGTAGTCCATAAGTGTTTTTACCCAACGGACCAACAGTGTAAGGAACATTCTTTTTTCCAACGGCCATCCATCTAAGGAAGTCCTTCTGCACTGACCACCTATCCAAAAATTCCTTCGCTTACCACCAATGTAAGGATGGGAATCCTGATTGGATGCCTCGGGTTAGTGGGGATTATTACAGTGATCCTTTCTGTAATCAGTGAGCAGGATCCATACACATTTTTTAGCAAAGTGCATCAACAACAGGCAGACCGGGCTTGAGTTTTTGTCCCTGCATTTTATCCTTCATGTATTGCTGTCATTGCCCTTTTCTTGCCCTTTATTAAAAAAATTGTCCTATTTCCACAGTTGCTCCATGTATTTTTATCATTGTTAATGTGTTACCCACCTGCCGTCACAACTGCCATTTTTCTTACCCATATATTAGACAATTGATTTGGTGCCTGTGATGTAAGTATTGGAGTTGTTCTGTACTGTTTCATATGAAGACTGGAATGCTATCATTTACTCTTTACATAGTTAGTCTGGCTGAAAAGAGACCAAAATCCATCCAGTTCAACCATTAAAAAAAAAAAAAAAAAAAAAATTATAATCCTACACCCACAGTTGATCCAGAGGAAGGCAAAAAAAAACAGCAAATCACGATCCAATTTGCTCCTGCTGGGAAAAAATTCCTTCCTGATCGCCCATGAGGCAATCAGATATTCCCTTAATCAACTGTATTACTATAATTTAATCTTTTTGGGTATGTGGCGCTCACCCTCACATGCACCACTTGAGGTGATGGGTTCTCTGTTCTGCCACAATGTTTTAAATTGCACGCTCCCCACTGACACACCTGGTTATACAGGTGAAACTTGAAAAATTAGAATATCGTACAAAAGTTCATTTATTTCAGTAATGCAACTTAAAAGGTGAAACTAATATAAGAGATAGACTCATTACATGCAAAGCAAGATAGTTCAAGCCGTGATTTGTCATAATTGTGATGATTTTGGCTTACAGCTCATGAAAACCCCAAATCCACAATCTCAGAAAATGGGAATATTGTGAAAAGGTGCAATATTCTCGGCTCAAAGTGTCCCACTCTAATCAGCTAATTAAGCCATAACACCTGCAAAGGGTTCCTGAGCCTTTAAATGGTGTCTCAGTCTGGTTCAGTAGGAATCACAATCATGGAAAAGACTGCTGACCTGACACCATCATTGACACCCTCCATAAGTAGGGAAAGCCTCAAAAGGTAATTGAAAAAGAAGTTGGATGTTCCCAAAGTGATGCATCAAATCACATTAATAGAAAGTTATGTGGAAGGGAAAAGAGTGGAAGAAAAAGGTGCACAAGCAGCAGGGATGACCGCAGCCTGGAGAGGATTGTCAGGAAAAGGCCATTCAAAAGTGTTGGGGACTTTCACAAGGAGTGGACTGAGGCTGGAGTCAGTGCATCAAGAGCCACCACACACAGACGGATCCTGGACATGGGCTTCAAATGTCGTATTCCTCTTGTCAAGCCGTTCCTGAACAAACAACGTTAGAAGCGCCTTACCTGGGCTAAAGAAAAACAGACCTGGTCTGTTACTCAGTGGTCCAAAGTCCGCTCTTCTGATGAGAGCAACTTTTGCATCTCATTTGGAAACCAAGGACCCAGAGTATGGAGGAAGAATGGAGAGGCACACACTGCAAGATGCTTGAAGTCCAGTGTGAAGTTTCCACAGTCTGTGTTGATTTGGGGAGCCATGTCATCTGCAGGTGTTGGTCCACTGTACTTCATTAAGTCCAGGGTCAACGCAGCCATCTACCAGGAGATTTTGGAGCACTTCATGCTTCCTTCCGCAGACGAGCTTTATGGGGATGCTGACTTCATTTTCCAGCAGGACTTGGCACCTGCCCACACTGCCAAAAGCACCAAAACCTGGTTCAATGACCGTGGGATTACTGTGCGTGATTGGCCAGCAAACTCGCCTGACCCCCATAGAGAATCTATGGGGCATTGCCAAGAGAAAGATGAAAGACATGAGACTGAACAATGCAGAAGAGCTGAAGGCCGCTATTGAAGCATCCTGGTCTTCCATAACACCTCAGCAGTGCCACAGGCTGATAGCTTCCATGCTCCGCCGCACTGAGGCAGTAATTGCTGCAAAAGGGGCCCAAACCAAGTACTGAGTACATATGCATGCTTCTACTTTTCAGAGGTCCGATATTGTTCTATGTACAATCCTTGTTTTATTGATTGCATGTAATATTCTCATTTTCTGAGATTGTGCATTTGGGGTTTTCATGAGCTGTAAGCCATAATCATCACAATTATGACATATCACTATCTTGCTTTGCATGTAGTCTCTCATATATTAGTTTCACCTTTAAGTTGCATTACTAAAATAAATGAACTTTTGCACGATATTCTAATTTTTCGAGTTTCACCTGTAGATTGAAGGCCGATCACACTTATAACTTAAGCGTTCGTATGCTGCCACGTTTTAACTGGTAAAAAACTGTGGGAAATATAGAGATGAACAAACCAAAGGAAATGTCCTTATGTTCACGCATATTGCCCTGATTGTGGGTGGGTACGTGTGTTCCTGACTAGTGGAACCCTGGAAGTGGATATAAAGTACCTGGTGCCTAATTGGCAGTATTATCAGGCTATCATTGGGGCCTGTCTGTAGGTGGTGCATGTGAATCTGTTTTTTAAGAATGGCAAACAATGGACGGCTGATGGGCTGCTATAGAGCATTCTCTATAGGCATTAACTGTGGACAGTTATTGGTTAAGCTCATCACTCCTGTTACACCACAGATTGAGTCCAGTGTGCTTGGTAGTCTGTTGTCTCAGAAGGCTAAGTCCTCACAATTGGGTTCTCCCAAGGCTCAGTCCTCTGAAAACCTCAGAAAACAGGCCACAAGCAACTTGGTTGATCAAAGAGATGTATTACGGCAAGGCAGGTTAGACCATGCATACACCAGTAAACAGACAACTAAACAAGTCTGAACAGGCCAGACAAAATAGAATGTGCAACAATCTATAACAGGGCATTAAACGGACTGCAAAAAGTAAAACCCACGTTTTAACTGGTAGAAACCGTGGGAAATATAGACATTAACAAACCAAAGGAAATGCCCTTATGTTCATGCATACAGCCCTGATTGTGGGTGGGTACATGTGTTCCTGAGAAGGGGTACCCCGGAAGTAGATATAAAGTACCACGTGCCTAACTGGCAGTGTTATCCGGCTATCATTGGGGCCTTTCTGTAGGTGGTGCATGTGAATCTGTTTTTTAAAACTGCAAACAATGGACGGTCGATGGGCCAAAAGAGCGTTCTCTACAGGCATTAACTGTGGGCAGCTATTGGTTCAGCTCAGTTGTTCATACCCTGGAAGTGGGTATAAAGTACCTAACTGGCAGTATTATCCGGCTATCATTGGGGCCTTTCTGTAGGTGGTGCATGTGAATCTGTCCCTTTAAAACTGTAAACAATTCTCTATAAGCAATAACTGGGCAGTAATTGTTTCAGCTCACTTGTCCCGACACAGATTCAGTGTCCAGTGCACTTGGTGCTCTGTTATCCCAGAAGGCTGCCTGCTTCTCTGGTTCTGACCTCGGCCAGTTACCTGAACCTCGCTCTGACTGCTTCTTTGGTATTGATCCCAACTTTCTACCTGACCACACTTCTGCTTCATCATGTATGACCTGGCCCATCCTGACTACGTCTCTGACCCTGGCAGTCACCTGCTACTGAATTCTCTGGTGTCTAAGTTGAACTTTTTTTTTATCAGTGCACTGCACTCTGAACATGAATAAGGACGGTCACTTGTGTGAACTCTCTGTTGTCTAACAAGGCCATCCTTCCGAATAAAACATTTCCCACACTCGAACATGGATAAGGAAGCTCCCCTGTGTGTACTCACTGATGTTTATCATTCTCTCCTTTTTGAGTGAAGGATTTCCCGCACTCTGAATAAGTATAAGGACATTTAATCTCCTGGTGTCTAAGGAGAACTTTTTTTTTATCAGTGAAAGATTTCCCGCACTCTGAACATGAATAAAGATGCCTGGCTGTGTAAATTCTGTGTTGTGTAAGGAGAACTTTTTTATTAGGGAAAGATTTCCCGCACTCTGAACATGAATGAGGACGCTCACTAGTGTGAACTCTGATGTCTAACAAGGCCTTCTTACAGAATAAAACATTTCCCACACTTTGAACATGAATAAAGACGCTCCCCAGTGTGTACTCTCTGATGTTTAACCATCTCTACTTAGAGGGAAGGATTTCCCGCACTCTGAACAAGCATAAGGACATTTACCCGTGTGGATTCTCTGGTGCATAACAAGGTCTCCTTTATAAGAGAAACATTTCCCGCACACTGAACATGAATATGGACGCTCACTTGTATGAATATTCTGATGTTTACCAAGATTTCCTTTATTAGTTCAAGATTTTCCGCACTCTGAACATGAATAAGGAAGGTCACCCATGTGAATTCTCTGATGTTAACAAAGGTCTCGTTGAGTGAAAGATTTTCCGCACACTGAACATGAATAAAGACGCTCACTCACATGAAATTTTTCATGCTGTACAAGGTTTCCTTAATTAGTGAAAAATTTCCAGCACTTTGACAAGGCCTTCTTTCTGAATAAAACATTTCCCGCACTCTGAACATGAATAAGGACACTAACCTATGTGAATTCTCTGGTGTCTAAGAAGGTTTCCTTTTTGAGTATAAGATTTCCCGCACTCTGAACATGAATATGGATGCTCACCCGTGTGAATTCTCTGGTGTTGAATGAGTCCTCCTTTTTGACTGAAAGATTTCCCGCACTCTGAACATGAATATGGACGCTCACCCGTGTGAATTCTCTGGTGTCCAAGAAGTACATTTTTTTCAGTGAAAGATTTCCCGCACTCTGAACATGAATAAGGGCGCTCACCCGTGTAAATTCTCTGGTGCCTAACAAGATCTCCTTTTTGAGTGAAAGTTTTTCCGCACTCTAAACAGGAATAAGGACGCTCACCTGTGTGACTTTTCTGGTGTTTTTCTAGACTTTCTTTCCTAGTGAAAGATTTTCCGCACTCTAAACATGAAAAAGGACGTTCACCCATGTGTATTCTCTGGTGTTTCACAAGGCCTCCTTTCTGAGTGAATGATTTCCCGCACTCTAAACATAAATAAAGACAGTCACCCGTGTGTCTTCTTTGGTGTATAACAAGGTCTCCTTTCTGTGTGAAAGATTTCCCACACTCTAAACATGAATAAGGGCGCACACCTGTGTGAATTCTCTGGTGTCTAACGAGGTCTTTTTGATGAGTGAAACATTTCCCGCACACTGAACATAAAAAAGGACGCTCACCCGTGTGAATCTTCTGATGCCTAAGAAGGACACTTTTCTCAGTGAAAGATTTCCCGCACTCTGAACATGAATAAGGACGCTTGCCCATGTGACTTTTCTGGTGTTTAACAAGACTTCTTTTACAAATGAAAGATTTCCCGCACTCTGTACAAAAAAAGGGACGCTCACCCGTGTGAATTCTCTGGTGTTCAGTAAGCGCTCTTTTTCGAGAGAAACATTTCCCGCACTCTGAACATGAGAATAGATTGTCCCCTCTGTGAGCTCCTTCATGGGGTGAGGAAGATTCCTTGGGATTAGATGGATCTGTTGATCTCTCTGCAGTGTGAGATCCTAAATGGACATTTGCACTCCTAGTATGTGATTGGTCAGAAGATTCCCCCTGCTCAGAGGGATCCATTAATGTCTCCGGACAGGAAGGTCTGTGATGGATATTGGGTGTATTTGGATTCACTCCTGGAGAATCCTGTGTGATGGCATTATCTTCTGACTTCCAATCAGCAGATAATAGAAGAAGTCTCTCCGAGGAATTCCTGACATCAGCGCCATCTGATGGAGAGAAATGGAAGAAATGTCAGAATTCACAGATAACTGGAGATTTAGCTCCTCTCGCAGTCAGTGGAATAAGTGGAAATGTCGATCTCACAGCTGGGCTCCTGTTCTCCCTCCAAAATCGATCAGAAAAGTGTTCACATCAAGTCCATATATGATCTGCAGATTCTTTACTATTCAATAGCTACGACTAATGCAGGCCATAGATGGGTCGAACATCGGCCGATTTTTCGAACGATAAATGAAAAATCAGTCGTTTGTTTGGCCGACGTTACCACCAATGGTTTAAAAAAAAAAATCGGACGACTAAATCATAACGTCTGTCCCTTGCAGGTCACGGCTCTTGCGCCGATTTTTTTTATCGTTTAAACGATCGGCCGATTTGGCCACCATTGCCGGGAAAAATCGGTCGATCGTCCAAATCGGCCGCAAATTTTTCAACATGACTGATAATCTCAAAGTGCAAACCCGAAAAACGGCCGACCAATTAACACACTAACAGTGCGAAATTCAGCTGATTTTTCAAACCGTCTATGGCCGGCATTAGGCTTCATTGGCGGTTGGTTTCTGCATTGGATTGCCTGAATTTTAACCAGTTTATCTTTTTTAATAAGAGCCCTGCCCGGCTGTCATTTTGTTGTTGGCCGGGCGGGACACTTTTTCGATCCGGGTGGGTGTCATATGACGTTCTTTCAGGTCGACGCAGCTATCCGGCGAGATCTGTCACTGGCTGTGTCCATCAGACACAGCTGATGACCAATCTGTGCACTGGCCCGTTGCCCGTACCATGTGATCGCTGCGGCCAATCACAGCAGGTCGCATGACAATTGTAAACAATGGATGGCCTCCTTTCATGCCATCCATTGTATACAATTGTGTTGCTAGCTGTGATTGGTCGCACTAATCACATGGTAGAGACTGGGCCAATGACAGCTAATCACATGACAATTACAACAAAAAAAACACTGATTTACCTGTAATTGATTTCATTCAGTTGCTGTAAATGCATGCCTAGAGCAGTGAAATTCATTGCTACAGGCAATCATAATGTGTGAAAAAAATACTGATCACTTCCCCAGAGTAGTACAATGTTACTATGGTAACAATACATTACTCTGGCCATACTGTTTATATTTAAAAACTTTTTTTATTTTATATATATATATATATATATATATATATATATATATATATATATATATATATACATACACATATACATACATACACATATATGTATATATATACACACAAAAACATACAGTCCCCTATGTGATGATTTTTTGGTGACAGGTTCTCTTTTTTGAGACATCCAGGGTCTAAAAGACCCCCCATGTCGTCGACCCTGTGCTCCACTGAATGTAATGTGGTGCACATTGCACCGCATTACAATCTTTCCCGGCCTCGATGACTGGGAATCTGTCAAATAGGGACCCAGAAGTGGCGTCACATCACTTCTAGGTTAGGGAAAGTGACGTCACATCACTTCCGGGTCAGGACAAGTGACGCCACACCACTTCCAGGTCAGGACAAGTGACGTCACACCACTTCCGGGTCAGGACAAGTGACGGCACATTACTTCTGGGTCAGGACAAGTGACGGCACATTACTTCTGGGTCAGGACAAGTGATGGCACATCACTTCCAGGTCAGGACAAGTAACGTCACACCACTTCCGGGTCAGGACAAGTGACGTCACATCACTTCCGGGTCAGGACAAGAAGGGGAGCAGATGTGTTCGCACTCCTCACTCTATACCACATACCGTGGCACCCATTGAACCAGTCCGGGGGCCCGCAGATGGGCAAGCAGAGCCCGGGACATAACGGGCAGGGCGGAGAGACTGGCACCGTGGGCTGTGTGGAAGCAATCAGGCGGCAGCGCTACCGCCCGAATGCTTCCACCTGACTGGTGAGCCCTGCTGCTTGCCCGCAGCACGGCTAAAGGCAAAAAAAACCCCTACCTGCCCAGAACTACATGTCCCCGGAGTCAGGCGATAGGAATTGCACATCCCTGAAGTGCCCGGTAGTCACATTGATCCAAAGCCGGCCATACACGGGTCGAATTCCAAAAGAATTTTCATTCAAAAATCTTTCGCATCATTAGTGGGTCACAGAAACGGACAGTTCTCTAGAGAACATCGAATTTGAGCTATCGGGCATGTTGGAAAAGGAGATGGTCCTTTTCATATGGTGTCCAGTATCTCCTCCTCATTTGTTGGGAACATGACGTTATATTGAGGAATGGAGATGGACCTTTCATATGGTGTCCAGTATCTCCTCCTCATTTGTTGGGAACATGACGTTATATTGAGGAATGGAGATGGACCTTCCATATGGTGTCCTGTATCTCCTCCTCCAACTCGATGTTTGTGCTTGGAACTGTTTCTTCAATAGTGCCTGTACTTACAAGTGTTGATAGGTAGAGAAATGTCATCCTGTTCACTCTTCATAGCCATCTCAAACTCCTCTGTGGACGACTGATCACCCCCAACACACGTCTCTGCTTCTTCCTCTTTAATCGCAACTTTTATATGAATCCGTTCTTCACTCTAAGCCCCATAATAGTAGAAAAACATTAATTTAACACTGTAGGCAGATCTATAAAAGACACCCTTGGTGGAGGAACACATGGAGAATGAGGACCCATGATATCATGTAACTGGACCTAACACCCACAGAAGAAAGAAACATATACTGTGCTCCAAGGGGCAGCTGGGAAGTGGGAGTGGAATAAGTAAAGGCTTCACCTCAGATGCAAAAGTAAACATTAAAGGGTTAGTTCACTTTTACAAAAAAAAAAATGCCTATGCAGGTAGATAAAAACGAACTTGAGCCTTGACCAAAGATGACTAATGCCCATGCTATGTGTAGGCCATTTAAGTACCTCATGAAGCCTAACAGGAAACTTCTAGGACGTTTTTAGGAGAAGCCTAGGTGTTACCGTTCACCTCCACTATCACAGGAGTGAGCTCTCCAACGCTGAGTTCAGAGCTACTGCATAAGGGGGGAGAGAGAACATGTGAGGGGGGTTGAATCAGAGAAAGAGCTCGCTCCTGTGATGGTGAACAGCTAGGTATCTCCAGGGCAATTTTTTTTGCTATGGGCCTCAAGGCCCAGCCAGGGCACAATTGCATGGCCACTTATTTATTTATTTTTCTCCCACCATTTTGTCACTTTTCACTTTATGTGTGGATTTTTTTCTCACTAGGATGGAGGGTGCAGGTCCTCGGGCCTGCCCTGAAGTCTAGGGGGAGGATGCATGGCCATTAGGTTCCTTCTTCCCCTGTTCCTGGGGTTTCTCTCTTCGGGAGAGCTCCCTTACCTAGTACTTGGTGGTCGGTTTCGGCTAGCCACAAGGAAAGGAGTCCGCCAGGCCTTTTGGCTAGGTGGACCATGTGGAAACCTTTGTCCCTATCAGGAGCCTTGCGCCCTGGAGATCAGGGCAGAGGTCCTACCCCTCGGGGGGTGGACTAAAGCACACCCCTAAGTGCACTTTTTTGTGTTTTGCACTTGCACGTTTTTTTTGTTCCCTTATGGGTTTTAGTTTTTCGCACCTCCGCGGACAAAAAAAAAAAAATAATTGCTAAGCATCTCCTAGCAACATCCTACGAGTTTTCCAGTCAGGATTCATGTGGTATTTATATGGACTACACCTTTAGGCAAGGACATTGTTCAACTTTGGTCAAAGCTACAATACTCGTTTTTATCTACAGATGCCTCATATCTGTATGGACAGTTTTTGGTAAAGGTGAACTATACCTTTAAAGTAAAAGGCTACATAGAAGAATGTCATCTCACAAAGTTCAGGATCACCAAGTCCACCTACCTTATGATGGTGAAGGATGGTGTGACCTTCCTGTGTGGAATCCCAGGAATACAGAGGACGGGGACTTCTCCCTGGTGGGTTCCCATTACTGGATCCATCTACCTGATGGTGAGGGATGGTGTGACTTTCCTGTGTGGAATCCCAGGAATACAGAGGACGGGGACATCTCTCTGGTGGGTTCCCATGACTGGATCCATCTGTAGGAAACACACACACTGACTGAATCCATTGTTTCTATGTGTTTATCAGATGATGGGGGATCTAGGTGGACCCTCCGTACTGCACTCTCCATTACAATAAAGTCTCCTCTTACCCGGTGATGTGAGGGGCTGCTGATTGTCCTTCATGACGTCCTTGTAGAGATCCTTGTGTCCTTCTAAATACTCCCACTCCTCCATGGAGAAATAGACCGTGACATCCTGACACCTTATAGGAACCTGACACACACAATGATACAGTCACCATCCAGACACATCCCTTGTCTGTTACTGGAGAATGTCCCAGAATTCCCGGCACCACTCACCTCTCCTGTCAGCAGATCAATGATCTTCTGGGTGACTTCTAGAATCTTCTTTTCATTGTTCCTTTTGGGTTTCAGGGAATAAGGCGAAGGGACTGTGATGGTTAAATGGTCACCAGATACCATGGGTGGAAAACTCTGTATTAAAAGAGCAACAATAATGTCATGTGACCTCCCAGAATCCTCCTCACCTCTCTGGTTAGTTCTGTAGAGATAAGAGTGACCAGAATTCTCACCTGTCCGGTGAGCAGGTAGATGATTTCCAGGGTGAGATCTAATATCTCAGTCATGTGACTTGGGTCCTCCTCCATCCTCATTGATATGATCCATACAAGACTATGATCTCTGTAGACAGATATTATAACACCCTTGATGGTCATTATAAATGGCTCATATCACAAAGACAATGTACAGAGCTGATCTGAGTGACTTTCTACCTTGCAATTGCTGTGTTTACCAGAGGCTCTGGACGGACGGTTGGATAAATGGTTCTATATTTAGGATGTATCCGGTCTATAAACCAGAGGCTCTGGATGGACGGTTGGATAAATGGTTCTATATTTAGGACGTATCCGGTCTATAAACCAGAGGCTCTGGATGGACGGTTGGATAAATGGTTCTATATTTAGGATGTATCCGGTCTATAAACCAGAGGCTCCGGATGGACGGTTGGATAAATGGTTCTATATTTAGGATGTATCCCGTCTATAAACCAGAGGCTCTGGATGGACGGTTGGATAAATGGTTCTATATTTAGGATGTATCCGGTCTATAAACCAGAGGCTCTGGATGGACGGTTGGATAAATGGTTCTATATTTAGGACGTATCCGGTCTATAAACCAGAGGCTCCGGATGGACGGTTGGATAAATGGTTCTATATTTAGGACTGTTAAATATCGTGACACTTATATTATTTAAGTGTCTGTCTTTAGGCGTTTGAGGCAAATTGTTCTAGTGCCAGGCTGATTTAAAACAGTGTGACTTTTATTTAATTCACACTTGGCATCAAAAATGAATACAAAAGATAAAATAAAATACAGAGTAATATATAACAAAAGTTGTAGATTATGGAAAAAGAAGTAAGCTTTGGAGAAATGTCTAATCTCTTGCCTGTTCTATGACAAGTGTTTCAGTCTTGGCAAGGAAGACAACAGGTGTATCAAGGCTTTGCAGGCCTTAAATATGTCAGTGCATGTCAGCTGTATAATGTCTTGATGTATGAGTGTATGTGTCTCTCTATCTCTAAGGCACATCTTATATATATTTTACCAGACCAACCCACTAAACAGTTATTTCCTAATTCAGTGTGAGCTAAATGAGTAAACCCTTTTTTGTACTTCTTCTAAACTTATACTCTTAGTGTCCATATATGTAAACCTTCTAAACTTATACTCTTAGTGTCCATATATGTAAACCTTCTAAATTTATACTCTTAGTGTCCATATATGTAAACCTTCTAAACGTATATTCTTAGTGTGACATCTTCAAACCTCTTAGACGACAGAAATACATGATACTGTCATATGATATACAATGGCTTCACATATCTTTAGAAAGAGGCAATGTTCACATAAATGCATATAACCAACAATAATTGATACTAAACTTATCACACACTATTCCTAACTAATAAATTGATTATATGAAATAATTATCCAACTAACTATATTATGGATTAGACATGATTTTCTTTATAAAAGACATATCCTTTCTTTGTTCTACTACATATCAATATCTTTTTACATTCCAATTGCTATTCTTAAAACTAAGCTTATGACCTGCTGACCTCTTAGACATGAATGGTTCATCTTTAACACCTGTTTTCAAAGCCATCATACACACGCAGAGTTAAAATTACTTCTCAGTGATTTTGCTGTCATTGTGAAGGATATGAAAAGATACAGACGTCTGTTTTATGGTGAATTAATTTCTACAAGGACGTATCCGGTCTATAAACCAGAGGCTCCGGATGGACGGTTGGATAAATGGCTCTATATTTAGGACGTATCCGGTCTATAAACCAGAGGCTCCGGACGGGCGGTTGGATAAATGGTTCTATATTTAGGACGTATCCGGTCTATAAACCAGAGGCTCCGGACGGGCGGTTGGATAAATGGTTCTATATTTAGGACGTATCCGGTCTATAAACCAGAGGCTCCGGACGGGCGGTTGGATAAATGGTTCTATATTTAGGACGTATCCGGTCTATAAACCAGAGGATCTGGACGGACGCTTGGATAAATGGTTCTATATTTAGGACGTATCCGGTCTATAAACCAGAGGCTCCGGATGGACGGTTGGATAAATGGTTCTATATGTAGGACGTATCCGGTCTATAAACCAGAGGCTCTGGACGGACAGTTGGATAAATGGTTCTATATTTAGGATGTATCCGGTCTATAAACCAGAGGCTCTGGACGGACGGTTGGATAAATGGCTCTGTATTTAGGATGTATCCGGTCTTTAAACCATAAAAGACGTTACAGTGACGATGGAGGAAGAGGATGGACATGATGGAGGGGTTACTGGATGTAAATATAAAACAATATCTAATTACCTCCTCTGCTGCCAGTTCCAGCAATGTCTCCTCTCTACTTCCTCCTAACTCACCTCTCACCCGGAACTTCCTGTTTATATCCCCATGTTACTTCCTGTCTCTACCTTCTGTGCATTTTCAAGTAAGATCACCACCTTGTATTAAATATATATACTGCCTTCTACTGTGTCATCCATTCCTCTCAATGGTTGGCCGTGCAATGTATAATAATGTGTGACTGTGGGGGAGGGGACATTAGAGTGTAAGCTCCTCTGGTACAGAGACTGATGGGACTGTGGGGGAGGGGACATTAGAGTGTAAGCTCCTCCGGTACAGAGACTGATGTGACTGGCTCAGTGATCTCTGTACAGTGCTGCGGTATATATCAGAGCTATATAAATATATAATAATAATAGTGTGTGATTGGTGAGGTCTGAGGTGAGTCTCTCTGGAAATTAGATTTTGCCCAGTGACTCTGATCCCACCCTGTGATTGGTTTCTGTGAAGGGAACACAGCCAATCACAGTGGAGAGGTCTGAAGTTAAGTCTCTGTGGAGAGTAGAATCCGCCCAGTGACTGTGATTCCGCCCTGTGATTGGTTGGTATGGAGAAAGTGCAGCCAATGGCAATGGAAATTTCTGAGGTGATTCTCTGAGGCGAGTAGAATCCGCCCAGTGACTGTGATCCCACCCTGTGATTGGTTGATATGGAGGAAGTGCAGCCAATGGCAATGGAAATTTCTGAGGTGATTCTCTGTGGAGAGTAGAATCCGCCCGGTGACTGTGATCCCGCCCTGTGATTGGTTGGTGTGGAGGGAGTGCAGCTAATGGCAGTGGAGGAGGTGTGAAGCGGGAACTGTGAGGTGAAGGCCATGAAGTGTCCTGCTCTCCTCGGCTCTTCCATTCCTAAATTCTCCATTTTGTTTTACATCGGGGACAGAAGTGACAGTGGAATGGGGTCTGTTTTCTGTCACAGGAAATGAGGTAAAGGTAAAATATTATCAGAGTCACATCTTGATATCCCTCTATATGTACATGTAGTATCTGCCGGAGATAATAGACATCACAGTGACTATGGAGGAAGGGTGGGAATCCTGATTGGATGCTTGGGGTCAGTACATTTTTTATTCCACTGATAATTTTTGCATTTAGTGGGCCAAATACAGAACACAAAAATAATAGGCACCTTCCCCCCTTGGAGCACCTGCGGATCATAGAGTTCTAATGATTCTATGCTCATATCTTTGTGTACCCCTGTAACCCATTATGGGGGTCTACCATTCTCTGCGCTGTATGAAGGGGCCAAGTCCCGCTGGGAGACAGATGTTGGGCAATTGGAAACAGAGATCTAGGATGAGATATGGGAGGGGCACCAAGCTGACTTCACCGAAACTCAGACAAACCAACCCAGCTTTACATCGAGCTTACCTTACCCTCCAGATTTCGACCCAAGCAGAGCCCCTTGTGCCCCCCGATGCCTCAGGGAAACTGGTACCTTTTTTCACCTCATATGGTCCTGCTCAATTATTCAGATGTACTGGGAACAAATTATCAAGTTCTAGCATGACCACATGGGCTCACTTCTACAATTAGATCCCAAAGTATGTCTTCTTGGCCTCCTCCTGGACCTGCCTGAGCATAATTTCTTTGTTAGTATAAAAAAAAATGGCCACTTCCCCAGTCTATAACTGGCCTTTAATGGATAGACCAAGGGCAGGTGGACCTGAGGGAGCCTACCCCTCCTTAAAGGTATAGGAGTGCACTGGACACCCAGCATGTAGCACAATGGCAGCCAAGGTGTCCAGTGCACCCCCTCGACCAACAATTCAACAGTACAAAAAATGGCCGCTGCCCAAGTCTATAACTGGCCTTTAACAGATAGACCAAGGGCAAGTGGACCTGAGGGAGCCCACCTTTCCTTAAAGGTACAGGAGCGCACCGGACACCCAACATGTAGCACAATGGCAGCTAAGGTGTCCAGTGTGCCCCCCTTACCAACAATTCAACAGTACACAAAATGGCCGCTGCCCTAGTCTATAACTGGCCTTCACAGCATGGAGCACATGGAAGGGCAATGCATGTCAAACAACAAAAGAGAAAATTTCCCAGCTCAGCTAGCCAACCAGCCTGCAAACAAACCGAACTAACCTAATAGTATGCGTTAAAAACAGGTATTTATTTAGCACACATTTGCAAATACAAATGTAAGCTACAGAGCCCTCGTCACGGCACCCCAATTTTCTGTAGTTCCTAACTCTCCAATTTTAAGAGCCCCCATAGTAGAAGCACATGTATTTAATGGATAGACCAAGGGCAGGTGGACCAGAGGGAGCCCACCTTTTCTTAAAAGGTACAGGAGCGCACTGGTCACCCAGCATGTAGCACAATGGCAGCTAAGGTGTCCAGTGTGCCCCCTCGACCAACAATTCAACAGTACAAAAAATGGCCGCTGCCCTAGTCTATAACTGGCCTTCACAGCAAGGAGCACATGGAATGGCGACGCACATCAAACAACAAAAGAGAAAAATTCCCAGCTCAGCTTGCCAACCAGGCTGCGAACAAACCAAATTAACCTAACAGTATGCGTTAAAAAAAGGGATTTAGTTATGGCACGGCACCCCGATTTTCTGTAGTTCCTAATTCTCCAATTTTAAGAGCCCCCATAGTAGAGGCACATGTATTTAATGGATAGACCCCTCGACCAACAATTCAACAGTACAAAAAATGGCTGCTGCCCCAGTCTATAACTGGCCTTCACAGCAAGGAGCACATGGAAGGGCGACGCATGTCAAACAACAAAAACTAAAATTCCCAGCTCAGCTTGCCAAAAGGCCTGCAAACAAACCGAATTAACCGGTCTAACAGAATGAGTTAAAAACAGGTTTAGTTAGCACACGGGCGGCACAGTGGCTTAGTGGTTAGCACTTCTGCCTTGCAGTAACTGGGTCATGGGTTCAATTCCCAACCATGGCGCCTCCTGCATGGAGTTTGCATGTTCTCCCTGTGTCCGTGTGGGTTTCCTCCGGGTACTCCAGTTTCCTCCCACATTCCAAAAGCATGCTAGTAGGTTAATTGGCGCCTGTCTAAATTGTCCTAGTTTCATCCCTGGCCATGCAGGGGTTGGAGAAAGACCTGGCAACCTATCCTGTAAAATAATTGCTATGAGAATTCATGGAAAAAGTCGCTTACGAGTGACGGTCCATGCAATCGCCAAGGGTCGGATACGACTGAATAGATAGAGAGAGAGAGTTAGCACACATTTGCAAATACAAGTTCCTTGTTACCCTTTTACCTGAATCCCTATTCAGCGCCCGAAAATTAGTTGCACGCCGGTGGATGCAGACAACCATTCCTACCCTTCAGGCATGGTTGACTGAAGTTAACTCAACTCTTCCGTATAAGAAGCTCATCTATATCCATAGAGGTTGCCTCACAAAGTAAAACAAAATATGGGATAGATGGCTTGGAGCGAAACATGTAGAGTTTCTTTTTTTTCTTTGGGAGCACTTTTTTAATGCACATGGTATTCACTCCTTTCCCCACTCCCTTTTTTTGGAGAGGTCTGTATGGCATTTGTGCAGTGCATCATTTGCATTCCTCAAGACAGTGAGGTATTTTTGTCTGGATATGGTGATGTATGGGGCTTATCCATGAGAGGCTGCCATTGAAGCCCGCGGATGAGTGTGCCCGTATTACATATCTGCAGCAAGATAGATTATACTATCTAATTAGTTTTGTCCATGGGGTAACCCCATTTTCTTAACGGAGATGATATATTCAAGCTGATAGGCTCATGATCAGACTACAGTGCCTCTTTGTGTGCCGTCACTGCATCTAAAACGGTATGGTATTTCATTTGGTCTGGTGTTATTAGCCAATTGGACGTAAGGTAACTAATTGCAATGGCATCCAGTCATATTGTTTTGCGCAGGACATTCCACTCCAATAGGCATAAATTACAGCGGAGCATACATTTTTTATATATTTGAAAAACGTTTATATATTTTACATCCATCAATTGGCCAGATGGTGCATAGGGAAATGCACCCTTGTCCAGTATAGATTTTTTTAGATGGCTTACTTCGCCTACCACTTCTGAGACTTGATGGAGTGGGGGTGTTTGTGACTAGGTTTACCCCACTCCCCTCCCCCAATGAACTTCTTATCACTCTACCTGCAGGCATTAAACATT
Source organism: Staurois parvus (assembly GCF_062004578.1). Classification (NCBI taxonomy): domain Eukaryota; kingdom Metazoa; phylum Chordata; class Amphibia; order Anura; family Ranidae; genus Staurois; species Staurois parvus. The sequence continues at coordinate 4,201,056 of NW_028318245.1, read as the reverse complement.
TGTGTACTTATTGTTCGACCTATGCTGTGTCCACTATCTAGTCTCTTTTGTCGTCTCAAATGACTATTGGAAATGTTCCCCACTACAGAACATGTCAGGTCTAATGTGCAACATGTCATGTCTGTGTACCACATGGGCCTACCTGTCTCCTTCTGGACATTCATAGAGTTTTTTTTGTTTTTGTTCCATGGTATTCTTCAATCTTTGTGTACTCCCATAACCCTTTATGAGGGGCTACCACCCTCTGTACTGGATTTTTATTTCAAAGTATGCAAAATGAAAACAGAGGAAGGGGAATACCGGAAAGTGGGGGGTGGAAACAGTAACAGGAACATCCCACCATTGGAGTTACCAAAAAAAAAAGCAAGAAGCCAAAAAAAAAAAAAAAAAGACTCAGCCCATCCAACTCCATCTATAAATTTATTATCATTTGCTCACCTCACAAAATATTTTTTCCTACAGTTCTTCGGTTCCGCCAGTAAAAATCATCGTACATTGGTCAAAACACTCAGCAGGTGCCTTCCTTCTGATGTTTAATTAGATTTCATTTATCTGTAAAACATTTCCCGCACTCTGAACGCACTGAGGTCACTGCGCAGTGTTGTCTTCTCTGATGTGTAACAAGGGCTCCTTTCTGATTGAAAGATTTCCCGCACTCTGTACATGAATATGGACGCTCACCCGTGTGAATTCTCTGGTGTACGACAAGCAATCCTTTCTGATTGAAACATTTCCCGCACTCTGAACACAAGTAGGGACGCTCACCCGTGTGAATTCTCTGGTGTCTAACTAGTTTTTTTTTCTCAGTAAAAGATTTCCTGCACTCTGAACATGAATAAGGACGCTCACCCGTGTGAATTCTCTGGTGTTGCAAAAGGTTTCCTCTCTTGCTGAAAGATTTTCCGCACTCTGAACATGAATGAAGGCGCTCGCCCGTGTGAAACTTCAGGTGTTGCAAAAGGTTTCCTTTATTAGTGAAACATTTTCCGCACTCTGAACATGAATAAGGATTCTCACCCGTGTGAATTCTCTGGTGTTCCACAAGGCTTCCTTTTGTAGTGAAAGATTTCCCGCACTCTGAACAAGAATAAGGGCGCTCACCTGTGTGGATTCTCTGGTGTTGCACAAGGTGCCCTTTCTTAGTGAAAGATTTCCCGCACTCTGAACATGAATGGGGATGCTCACCTGTGTGAATTCTCTGGTGCTCAACAAGGACTCCTTTCTTAGTGAAAGCTTTCCCGCACTCTGTACATGAATATGGACGCTCACCTGTGTGAATTCTTTGGTGTCTAACAAGGTCACCTTTGTGAGTGAAAGATTTTCCACACTCTGAACATGAAAAAGGACGCTTACTCATGTGAATTCTTTGGTGTTTAACAAGGTCTTCTTTACAAATAAAAGATTTCCTGCACTCCGAACATGAATAGGTACGCTCACCTGTGTGACGTCTCTGGTGTTCAGTAAGTGCTCCTTTTTCAGTGAAACATTTCCCGCACTCTGAACATTCAAATAGATTGTCACCTCGGTGAGTTCCTTCATGGGGTGAGGCAGATTCCTTGGGATTAGATGGATCTGTTGATCTCTCTGCAGTGTGTGATCCTAAATGGACATTTGCACTCCTAGTATGTGATTGGTAAGAAGATTCCCCCTGATCAGAGGGATCCATTGATGTCTCCGGACAGGAAGGTCTGTGATGGATATTGGGTGTATTTGGATTCACTCCTGGAGAATCCTGTGTGATGGCATTATCTTCTGACTTCCAATCATCAGATAATAGAAGACGTCTCTCTGAGGAATTCCTGACATCAGCGCCATCTGATGGAAAGAAATAAAAAAAAAAAAGGAAAAAATGTTCACAGAAGTTCACAGATGTCTGAAATGCCAATCTTTCACCACCCAAAATTCAATCAGGAAAGTGTTCACACCGAGTCCATATATGATCTGCAATTTTTAAAAATATTAAATAACTAAGGCTTCATTGGTGGCTTGTGACTACATTGGATTGCCTGTATTTGTTTGAATTTTAAATTATAAAGAATTTGCAGATCATATATGGACTCCAACATGAACACTCTACTAAAAATGTCAGTAATAATGTGACGTTATATTGAGGAATGGAGATGGACCTTTCATATGGTGTACAGTATCTCCTCCTCATTTGTTGGGAACATGACGTTATATTGAGGAATGGAAATGGACCTTTCATATGGTGTCCAGTATCTCCTCCTCATTTGTTGGGAACATGACGTTATATTGAGGAATGGAGATGGACCCTTCATATGGTGTCCAGTATCTCCTCCTCATATGTTGGGAACATGACGTTATATTCAGGAATGGAGATGTACCTTTCATATGGTGTCCAGTATCTCCTCCTCATTTGTTGGGAACATGATGTTCTATTGAGGAATGGAGATGGACCCTTCATATGGTGTCCAGTATCTCATCATTTGTTGGGAACATGACAGGAATCATTAAGCCCTGAGGGAGGGGCAAAAAACAATGGGGGCATGGCTTCTGATGGAGTGAGCTGAAGCTGCTTTTACTTCATAATGACAAAGCCAGATAGGTGTACAGCTCCAGGAATACTTTTTTACCTCCAAAAATACCCTAAAGTTAATTTTAGGGAACACCAACTTGATCTATTACCCATTTTTTTGGTAAAATATTAAGAACTTCAAGGTAAAACAGCTCATAGTGCCTGAACACAGTTTTGGAACTTTCGCATGTTTTAGTAAAACTGCACATTTCATCGCAACTACTCGGTGTATCCAGGTGGAATATACCTTTCTTTTTAGGACAAATTGGGCTTTATTTTTTTGGCGAATCAATAAAAAACTGGACCAAAATAGTAAAAAAAAAATATTTCTTTGAATTTAGTTGTACATTTCTTGCTATTACCATAACTTACCACCAATCAACAACCCATCATTTATTTATTACAGGTACTTATATAACGCCGTCAATTTACGCAGCGCTTTACATATATATTGTACATTCACATCAGTCCTTAACCCTCAAGGGGTGTACAATCTAAGGTCCCTACCCTACATTCATACATACACATACTAGGGCCAATTTTAGACAGAAGCCAATGAATCTACCATCATGTCTTTGGAGTGTGGGAGGAAACCGGAGTACCCGGAGGAAACCCACGCAGGCACAGGGAGAACATGTAAACTCCAGGCAGGTGGTGCCATGGTTGGGATTCGAACCAGCGACCCTAGTACTGCCAGGCGGAAGTGCTAACCATTGAGCCACTGTGCTGCCCATATGTATTCTCCTGCTCTTGACAATTGCAGTGATACCAGAAAAGGTGATGGTATTTGTTGTTTGTACCCACAGTAGGGCCCAGAAACAAATCCTACCTAAAAATACTCTTGACTTTGACTCGGAGCATGAACTTTGACCTTGACCCTAACCCCGACACTGACCTAGAATCAATTTTATTTTAATGAATATTTTTACAATCACTATTTTGTTTACAATTTTCTCCTCTAGAAAGGAGAAAAGGATACATTTGGATCTTTTACTCAGTTCTAGAGGAAAAAATTGTAAACAAAATAGTGAATGTAAAAATATTAATTCAAATAAAATTGATTCTAGCTCAGTGTTGGGGTTAGGGTCAATTAAAGGGGAAATAAAACACGGGTGTGGGTTGCATATTGACTGATCCCTGTGACAGCCAATCACAGAGATTAGGTGATCCTCCCAGTTCCCAGTTGTTAATAGGAGACCCAAAGCTGTCAATGACAACTCAGTCTTTGTGCTACAACCGGTTTCTTCCATAGTGTCCATTACTTACCTGTGTCAATAGGTGGAGACATTTTATCCGGTTCACTTTTCATCCTCATCTCAATCTCCTCTGCCGATGGCTGATCGCCCCCCACACACGTCTCCACTTCTTCCTCTTTAACCTCAGATTTTATATTAATCCGTTCTTCACCCTAAACCCCAAAATAATAGAAAAAAAAAGTAAACTGCAGGAAGATATATAAAAGACGACAATGAAAGGAGGTGGAAGGTGGTCCAAGGGGGAGCTGGAAATAGGAATGGAGGGTGGGATGAACAATGGCTTCACTTCAGATGTAAAAGGCACATTTCACACGGAGAGAACTCTGTGAGGAGTCAGCTTTGCTCAGCAAGGGATCTGTCTGCTGATTCCTGCTGAGCAAGCAGATGGTTGGTCCCTGTGTCCACTCCACTTATGCAGAGCGGACACAGACACACCCTGCTCTCCTCTATGGGTATTCGGATGTAAATGGCCTGGATGACAGTGTGTACTCTCCAGCGCTCCAGGAATCAATTGCCAAAGGAAAGCCAGGGGAACCAGGGCAAAAGTTGGCCTATGGATAGCATTTCAGGGATGCAGCCCTCCTCAGACAGGGAACTCAACAACTGGAAAAAGAGCAAACAGGTGGCGAAAACACCTAGTGCATTATTAAAAAGTCAAAAAGACAAAAACCTACAGACATAGCATGTATGTAAAGCTTAGTATGAAAATAGAGATGGCCACAACAATAGGCAGGGTGTTCCGACTTTCAATGTGGTCCGCTTGTTGATGCGTTTCGGGGACGAGTCCCTTTCCTCAGAGCTAACGACCAGCCTGCATGTGAGCATGACTCACATGCAGGCTGGTCAATAGCTCTGAGGAAAGGGACTCTGCCTTTTTTTGATGTAAATGGACTGCCTGTCCAATTACGTCCCACTGCCACCCGATCAGATCCAATCTGCTAGACGAAAGGGGAACGGATCCCCATTCGTCTGCTTTTAGCAGATCAGATCTGATGTAGGCGGGTAGAACTGAACACATGTCCTTTTACACCCACGGCCCCATAAAGGACAATGGAGGGTCTGATCAGGTCCACTTGAAAAACAGACAGGAGGAACTGATGGGTCCACTCGTGTGAAAGGGGCCTAAACATTAAAGAGTTATATCACTTTTACCAAAAAACTGCCTATGCAAGTAAGGGGAGTGTCATAGTCTGGAGTCAGGCTCAGTGACCAGTAGTTGTAGCAGTAGAGAGGCTCCCACCTACCAACTAGATATTTACAGAAGAAGGTCACCTTGGCAGGTGAACTGGGCTCACTAGAGGTGTGGAGTCTAAGTACTAACCAGTGTTCACCAAAGCTCCTGATGGTGGAAATGGGTTTTGCTGAGTGTTAGTACCGGGTCCATCCAATTCCTCTGAGCCAAGGTAGCCAAGCCTTCACACCTTGGGGAGCATGGCATTACACCAGCTTGAACCCACGGGAGAAAAGGACAGCACCATGTCATTTAGAATACACCCAATGTTGGAGGAACAGAAGGTAGAGGAATACCCATGGTGTCAAGTAAATATATCAAAGACCCAGAAGAAAGATATCTATGTTGATATATAAAACACATTAACACTCGAAGGTTCTTCCAACACCTTGTAAGTTGGAAGCTCTCTAAGGGGGACTGGAAACCTGAGACTAGAGAAAAAGACATTACTTCCGATTTAAAATTAAATGATAAAACAATAAACTACAAAGAAGAATATTCTCTCACAAAGTTGAGAATCACTTCTGTGTTCCATACCTGATGATGGTGAGGGATGGTGTGACCTTCCTGTTTGGAATCCCAGGAATACAGAGGACAGGGACATCTCTCTGGTGGGTTCCCATTACTGGATCCATCTACCTGATGATGGTGAGGGATGGTGTGACCTTCCTGTGTGGAATCCCAGGAATAAAGAGGACGGGGACATCTCTCTGGTGGATTCCCATGACTGGATCCATCTGTAGGAAACACACACACTAACTGAATCCATTGTTTCTATGTGTTTATCAGATGATGGGGGATCTAGGTGGACCCTCCGTACTGCTCTCTCCTTTACAATAAAGTCTCCTCTTACCCGGTGATGTGAGGGGCGGCTGATTGTCCATCATGACGTCCTTGTAGAGGTCCTTGTGCCCTTCTAAATACTCCCACTCCTCCATGGAGAAATAGACAGTGACATCCTGACACCTTATAGGAACCTGACACACACAATGATATAGTCACCATCCAGACACATCTCTTGTCTGTTACTGGAGAATGTCCCAGAATTCCCGGCACCGCTCACCTCTCCTGTCAGCATGTCCATCATCTTTTTGGTGACTTCTAGAATCTTCTTGTCATTTTTTCTCTTGGGTTTCACGGAGTGAGGTGAAGGTACTGTGATGGTAAAATGGTCATCAGACTTCTCTAGGGGAACACTCTGCATTGAAAGCAAAAATCATGTCATGTAACCTCCCAAAATCCTCCTCACCTCTCCAGTCATCTTTGTGTTTTATTAATAGAGATGTGAGTGATGTCATGTGACCTCCCAGAATCCTCCTTACCTCTCCGGTCAGCAGGAAGATGATCTCCAGGGTGAGGTTCAATATCCTCTCAGTCATGTGACTCGTGTCCTCCCCCATCCTCATTGATGTGATGAAGTGATCCGTATAGGACTCTGATCTCTGTAGACAGATAATATGGCGCTCTCGCTGGTCATTATAACTCAGACAAGTAAAGATTCATTGTAGACCCTCTGTCCAAAAGTGAGGGAGCTTTACAACTGTGCTTGTGTTTAATCAATAAATAGCAAATATATTCAGCATCAAATCCATGATTGCTACAACTACAACATACAAAATTATAAATGTGAAAAGTAGTATTCATTTGATGGCTCTAATCACAAAGACAATGTACAGAGCAAATCTGAGTGAATTTGTACCTTGTGATCACTGTGGTGACCAATGGATCTAAATGTGCAGTTGGATAAATGGTTCTATATTTAGAACATATCCGGTCTATAAACCAGAGGCTCTGGATGGACGGTTGGATAAATGGTTCTATATTTAGAACATATCCGGTCTATAAACCAGAGGCTCTGGATGGACGGTTGGATAAATGGTTCTATATTTAGGACGTATCCGGTCTATAAACCGGAGGCTCTGGATGGACGGTTGGATAAATGGTTCTATATTTAGGATGTATCCGGTCTATAAACCGGAGGCTCCGGATGGACGGTTGGATAAATGGTTCTATATTTAGGACGTATCCGGTCTATAAACCAGAGGCTCTGGATGGACGGTTGGATAAATGGTTCTATATTTAGGATGTATCCGGTCTATAAACCAGAGGCTCTGGATGGACGGTTGGATAAATGGCTCTATATTTAGGACGTATCCGGTCTATAAACCAGAGGCTCTGGATGGACAGCTCCAGCAAAAAGACCTGGAAAACAGGGCGCGCCACCAGAATATTCGTGTTCGTGGCATCTCTGGAACCATCCCTGACTTCAGCATTACCTGCTGTCTCTGTTTACCACTCTGGCCCCCAAAGTCCCAGATGTTGATTGGCGCATGGACTGGGCCCATAGTTCATTAGGCCCGAAAGCCTCCTGAGCCCAGAGATGTTGTTTTTTTTCACTACTTTGACAGCAAAGAAGCCTTGCTCTCTTCTACCCGCAACAAGTCCTCCCTGGAATTTAAAGGGGACATGCTTCAAATTTTCAGTGATTTATCCTCCATCACCTTGGCAAAAAGACGTGTCTTGAAGCTGGTCACCACTCATCTCTAGCAGCACCGCATCGCTTACCGGTGGGGATTTCCTTTCAAGCTAGTTGTCTCCAAAGGTAATGCCCAAGTGTTACTTCATGACTTGCATGAAGTGGACTCCTTCTTTAACTACCTGCCGACCGCAGATAGCCGAATGACGGCTGCACTGCGGCCGGCCAGTTCTGAGTGGACGGCATATGACGTCCTCCCAGAACGCGCTCTCCTGCGCGCCCCAGGGGGCGCGCACCCGGCGATCTCCGTGATCGCTGTGTCCTACGGACACAGCTGATCACGTGATGTGGTAAAAGGCCAATCACAGCGGCCTTTTACCACGTGATCAGCGGTGTCCAATGACACGCTGATCAGAGGGAAATGCAAGTGCCGATTCTCGGCTGCACTTTCCTCAAGCTGTCAGATCGTGAGGAAAGTACTGCCGAGAACCGGCAGTTGTCAGAGCGGGGATCGGCACCGATCATCAGTTCCCTGATGATCAGTGCCCTGATGATCGGTGCCCAGCAGTGCCACCCGCAAGTTCCGCCCACCTGTGCCCAGCAGTGCACCCACTAGCTCCGCCCACCTGTGCCCAGCAGTGCACCCACCTGTGCCCAGCAGTGCACCCACCTGTGCCACTCTGCAGTGTCACACACTTGTGCCCAGAAGTGCCACCTACCTGTGCCCAGCAGTGCCACCCACCTGTGCCCAGCAGTGCCACCCACCTGTGCCCACCCACCAGTGCTGCCCACCAGTGCCACCCACCAGTGCAGCCCAGCAGTGCTGCCAGTCAGTGCCACCAGTCAGTGCCCAGGGGTTGTGCCAGTCAGTGCCCAGCAGTGATGCCAGTCAGTGCCGTCTATCAGTACCCATCATCAGTGTCACCTATCAGTGCCGCCTATCAGTGCTGCATATTAGTGCCGCCTATCTGTGACACCTCATTAGTGCTATCAGTGCCGCCTATCCGTGCCACCTCATTAGTACTGCCTATCAGTGCCCTTTAGTGCTGCCTATCAGTGCCGCCTATCAGTGCCCATCAGTGCTGCCTCATCAACGCACATCAGTGAAGGAGAAAAAATACCTGTTTGAAAAATTTTATAATAGAAACAAAGAAACTTTTTTTTTTTTCAAATTTTTTGCACTTTTTTTATTTATAGCGCAAAAAGTAAAGTGCCCAGTGGCGATTAAATACCACCAAAAGAAAGCTCTATTTGTGAGAAAAAAATGATCAAAATTTCATATGGGTACAATGTTGCATGACCGCGCAATTGTCAATCAAAGTGCGGCAGCGCTAAAAGCTGAAAATTGGCCTGGGAAATAAGGGGGTATAAGTGCCTGGTAGGCAAGTGGTTAAACAGTTGGGACTCCCTCCCCTGCCGGAAGAGGCCTTTCTGCAACCTCCTACTCCGTCCAGGTCATCTGCAACTCCATGCAAGATCTGGACACCTGCTAAACCTGGGAAGAAGAGATTTCCTCACACTCCTCAATGTCCCCGACTTCCTGGTTTGGTGGGCCCCACTGCCTGACTCTTTTATGTATCAGGTCTCCCGCCCTGTTAATTGAGCTTTTATACCCCCATGTGTGCCTTAGCAATTTTCTTAATTGTTGTGTCCTGATTACAGCTGTTATATGGATTACTGAGGTAGGCACCTGCCGTTTAGGATCAGCTGCCGTGTTGCCCCCTGATGCGTCAGGCTTTCAGCCCTGACGACTCGGGATATTTCCAATATCCCAGGTACATACAGTGAGGAACATAAGTATTTGAACACCCTGCGATTTTGCAAGTTTTCCCAATTAGAAATCATGGAGGGGTCTGAAATTCACACTGTAGGTGCATTCCACTCTGAGAGACAGAATTTAAAAAAAAAATTCAGGAAATCACATTGTATGATTTTTAAAGAATTTATTTGTCTTGCACTGCTGAACATAAGTATTTGAACACCTAAGAAACAGCAAGAATTCTGTCTCTCAAAGACCTGTTACTGTGCCTTTAAAAAGTCCACCTCTACTCCACTCATTAATCTAACTTAGTAGCACCTGTCTGAGCTCTTTAAAGACACCTGTCCACCCCACAGTCAGTCAGACGCCAACTACTACCATGGGCAAGACCAAAGAGCTGTCAAAAGACACCTGAGACGAAATTGTGGCCCTCCACAAGGCTGGAAAGGGCTACGGGGCAATCGCCAAGCAGCTTGGTGAAAAAAGATCAACTGTTGGAGCAATTGTTAGAAAATGGAAGAGGCTAAAGATGACTGTCAGTCTCCCTCGGACTGGAGCTCCATGCAAGATCTCACCTCGTGGGGTATCACTGATGATAAGAAAGGTGAGGAATCAGCCCAGAACTACAAGGGAGGAGCTGGTCAATGACATGAAGAGAGCTGGGACCACAGTTTCAAAGGTCACTGTCGGTAGAACACTACGCCGTCATGGTTTCAAATCATGCATTGCACGGAAGGTTCCCCTGCTCAAGTCATCACATGTCCAGGCCCATCTGAAGTTTGCCAATGACCATCTGGATGATCCAGAGGAGGCATGGGAGAAAGTCACGTGGTCACATGAGACTAAAGTAGAACTTTTTGGTCTAAACTTCCCTCGTCGTGTTTGGAGGAAAAAGAAGGATGACTTGCATCCCAAGAACACCATCCCTACTGTGAAGCACGGGGGTGGTAACATCATGCTTTGGGGGTGCTTTCTGCGAAGGGGACAGGACGACTGCACTGTATTAAGGAGAGGATGAATGGGGCCATTTATTGTGAGATTTTGAGCAACAACCTCCTTCCCTCAGTCAGAGCATTGAAGATGGGTCGTGGCTGGGTCTTCCAACATGACAATGACCCGAAGCACACAGCCAGGATAACCAAGGAGTGGCTCCGTGAGAAGCATATCAAGGTTCTGGAGTGGCCTAGCCAGTCTCCAGACCTAAATCCAATAGAACATCTTTGGAGGGAGCTGAAACTCCATGTTGCTCAACGACAGCCCCGAAACCTGACAGATCTAGAGGAGATCTGTGTGGAGGAGTGGGCCAAAATCCCTGTTGCAGTGTGTGCAAACCTGGTCAAGAACTACAGGAAACGTTTGACCTCTGTAATTGCAAACAAAGGCTTCTGTACCAAATATTAACACTGATTTTCTCAGGTGTTCAAATACTTATGTTCAGCAGTGCAAGACAAATAAATTCTTTAAAAATCATACAATGTGATTTCCTGAATTTTTTTTTTAAATTCTGTCTCTCAGAGTGGGAATGCACCTACAATGTGAATTTCAGACCCCTCTGTGATTTCTAATTGGGAGAACTTGCAAAATCGCAGGGTGTTCAAATACTTCTGTTCCTCACTGTATCTCTGATGATATCATGGTTCCAGTCGTAATCCCTATGGCCTCTGTTCTGAGTGATATAGTTGCTTGCACTAGGCCTGTTGCCATGCTAATCACCTGGTTCTCTATTTATATTGTTTTCTGTTTTGCCTTATCGATGATAATTTTTCTGTATGCTCAGGTTACACTCATTACTGTCTCATGGTGGCTTTAAGGCTGTTGTCATATAATGTTGAAGGACTTAATTCAGTCCAAAAATGGTGGATGGCTCTGAAGAAGTTCAGATCCTCGGGAGCAGATATTATATTCATTCAGGAAACCCATTTCAAACGGGATGGCTCTTTTTGCTTTGCTTCCAAGAGCTTTCCACAAACCTATTCGGCTTTTGATCCCTCTGGGATAGCCGGAGTAGCTAGTTTGATCTGGAAAAACTGCTCCCTGAGGGTCTGCTCCTCTCGGGTTGACCTACTTGGTCATTATGTCTTGCTGGAATGTATGTACGAGGGCTCTCCATTTGTGCTTTTGAATTTGTATGCACCTAACTCTGGTCAGCTGTTATTTCTCTCTCAAACCCTAGATAAATTATGTTCCCTATCTACTCCATGCATGATTGTTGGGGGGGGATTTTAACCTGGTTATGTCCCCTCATAAGGACAGGAAGGCACTTTTTTCACCCTCTTGTCGAAGAGACTATGCTCCTCCTCGACGGCTTTCCATAAACTGATCCGGGAGCATCACCTCTTTGACGCCTGGGGGGTCAAAAACCCTCTCTATAGGCAATTCATGTTTTATTCTACTCCACATCACGTTCTCTCGATTGGATCATTTTGTCACCGCCCCCCTGATCCCCTTTTTGGTATCCTCGGAGATCAACCCGATGACTTGGTCAGATCATGCCTCTTTGTCACTTGATCTCCTTCTTCCTAACACCTCCCCCATGGTCTGCCACTGGAGCTTCAATGAGAGTTTTCTGCGCTTGGAACAACTTCGAGAGGAGCTCTCTCGGGGCCTGGATGCTTATTTTCAACTTGATGTTGGCTCGGTATCTCCATCCTCAACCCTCTGGGAGGCCCATAAGGCCATTTTCAGAGGCCTCTGTATTTCCATGGGCGCCCCTTTAAAGAAGGCCTTTGTTTATGCCAGATGATCCCTCTTACGCCAATTATCCTTAGCCGAACGTCGATTGCTAGATAACCCGTCTGTACCTCAGCTCCAGAAAGTTTCCCATTTACTGGATCAAATTAGGGCTCTTGACCTGTATAAAACGGCTCAGTCTCTCACCTGGGCTAGGCAAAAATTGTATGAGTTTTCTAATAAACCGCATCACATGCTCGTAAATAGACTTGAATCTCAAACGTCCCCCTCACTACCTGGCCACCTACTCCAGTCTGATGGCAAACCTACATATGACCCGCATGTTATGGCTACAATATTTGTGGAATACTAGGAGAAGCTTTATAATTGCCTAGCCCCTGATACTCATCCTCCCCTTCAGATGGCTGCTTTTGGTGCATTTTTTGACTCCTTACAATTGCCATGTTTGTCACCTTCCAATGTTACAGCTCAGAACGCGGACATTTCCATTGAAGAATTATTGGATGTTGTCAAACATCTTCCTACTCACAAGTCCCCAGGGCGGAACGGTCTTCCTTACTCAAATTACAAGTCATTTATTGGCATTTTAGCCCACCATCTTCTGACTTTGTTTCGGGATCTCCTGAATGGGTCGCACCCAGGGACGGACTGACAACTCATGGGGCCCGTGTCCTTGCCCAAACTCAAAAAAGCCTATGAAAAAGGTACCAGGGGTATTTCATGGGGCCCCCTACTGACCCCGGGCCCTCGGGCAGTGCCCTAGTTTTCAAATGGTCAGTCCGCCCCTGGTAGCACCCACACGATGATTTTACCCACGCATACATTTGTGTGATCCCCAAGCCAAATAAGGACCATTCCCTTCCAGATAATTATCATCCTATAGCTTTATTAAATTCTGACTACAAGATTTTTATGAAAATTCTAGCTAACAGGCTGGCTAAATGTATCTCCAAGCTTTATACACAGAGACCAGGTGGGCTTTGTCCCGGCTAGACACGCCGCAGATAACACCAGGAGGAGCATTGACCTGATTGATCTTGTCAGTAATGCAGGCCATAGACAGGTCGAAAATCGTCTGTTTTTAAAAAATAAAAAAAAAATAAAAAATTGGTCGTTCGATCGGCTGATGTTACCACCAACGGTAAAAAAATCGGCCACCACCATCCACACTACATTCTCTGACAGCTCTCCTCCCACCACCATCCACACTACATTCTCTGACAGCTCTCCCCCCACCATCCACACTACATTCTTTGACAGCTCCCTCATTCTTTCCAATGACCGCACTGATCACTTGTGTAAAAGGTCTTTTCGCTTACCACCAATATAAAGGTGGGAATCCTGGTTGGATGCTTTGGTGTAGTACATTTTTTTTACAATGATGCTTTCTGCATCCAGTAGATTAGGTTCATATACACTTCTCAGCAGAACAGACAAGGCCAACATAAGAGGCAGACTGGACTCTAGTTATTGTTTCAGAATTTTATTGCCTATGTATTGTTACCATTGCGTGTTTCTTCACTTGTATTAATAAAATTGTCCTTGTATTCTCACAATTGTGCCTTTGTTGCTCCATGCATTTTTATTAATGTGAATGTGTTACTGGCCTTTGCATTCACTATATCTGCTCTCCCCGGACCCTGCATTCGCTGTATCCGCTCTCCCCGGACCCCGCACTTGCTACATCTGCTGTCCTCAGACCCCGCACTCACTACATCTGCTCTCCCCGGACCCCGCATTCACTACATCTGCTCTCCCCGGACCCCGCACTCACTACATCCGCTCTCCCCAGACCCCGCATTCACTATATCCGCTCTCCCTCACTACACACAACATGGAAATGCAATTATTTTAGCCAACATAAACTGTTAAAATATCTTTTCTCATCAGCAGTTAAAGCAGTCTTGTGACTTCAGCAGAGCACTGGTTAAAGCTTGTAGGAGGAGTTTTCTTTCTGCTCTAGAAGGATGCAGGACCCCTGCCCTCTGTCTGGACAGTTTTGATTGGCCCTGTGCTGATCACAAAAAAAAGAAAAAAAAAAAAACACCTCTCTAGCAATACATAGCAAACTGAGCATGTGCACGTGACCACGGATTCGGTCTGTATCAGTTGGACATTTGAACAAGAGGAGGATCAGAGAAGACAGGATCAACACCCTTTTTACGCAATGAGGATTAACCCCTTAGGTCCCACAGTGAGTATAACCAGCATGCTTTGCTGCATCTACAGACTGATTGTACTGTTGGGGGTTCAGGAACACTTTAATGTATATCTTACGGGTATAAACTGTTATTATCAAATCCTAAAAACTCAGTTATTTTCTCTGTGGCCTCAATGTACACTGGACACCACATGGTCCTACCTGTCTCCTTTTGGAGACACATGAGCCCCCTCCCCCCGTCACCCATTATGAGGGGCTACTACCCTCTGTACTGAATTTTCATTTCAAAATATGCAAAATGAAAACAGAGGAAGGGGGGATACAGGAAAGTGGGGGGGCGGAGACTGTAGCAGGAACATCCCACCATGGGAGTCTCCAAGAAATGCAAAGAAACCGAGAAGACTCCGCCCATCAAACTCCACCTACAAATTTACCTATCACTTTACCCAGGATGCACCGCCTTTATAAACAAAATAATTTCTTCCTCCAGATGTTCAAGTTCCACCAGCAAAAACCATCGTACAAACCATCGTCAAAAGCATAGGAACGAGCATTCCCTCTACTATCTAATCATTTCCCGCACTCTGAACGCATTGAGCACGCTGTAAGGCGTGTCTTCTCTGATGCGTAACAAGGATTCCTTTTTGAGTGAAAGATTTCCCGCACTCCGTACATGAATAAGGACGCTCCCCCGTGTGAATTCTCAGGTGTTCAACTAGGTTTCCTTTCTGTGTGAAAGACTTCCCGCACTCCGAACACGAGTAAGGACGCACGCCCTTGTGAATTCTCTGATGTCTAACCAGGTCTCCTTGATGAGTGAAACATTTCCCGCACTCTGAACATGAATAGGGGTGCTCACCCGTGTGAATTCTCTGATGTTTAACAAGGTTTCCCTTCAGCGTGAAAGATTTCCCACACTCTGAACACGAATAAGGACGCTCACCCGTGTGGATTCTCTGGTGTTCAACAAGGGCTCCTTTTTGCATGAAAGATTTCCCGCACTCTAAACATGAATAGGGATGCTCACGTGTGTGACTTCTCTGGTGCTTCACAAGGATTCCTTTCAAAGTGAAAGGTTTTCCGCACTCTGAATGTGAAAAAGGGCACTCGACTATGTGACTTCTTTGGTGTTTTACAAGGTTTCCTTTCAGTGTGAAAGATTTCCCGCACTCTACACATGAATAAGGACGTTCACCCGTGTGACTTCTCTGGTGTTTAACAAGGTTATCTTTCTTATGAAAAGATTTCCCGCACTCTGAACATGAATAGGGGCACTCTCCCGTGTCACTTCTCTGGTGTTTAACAAAATTATTTTTCTTATTGAAAGATTTCCTGTAATCTGAACATGAATAGGGACTCTCACCCTTGTAATTTCTCTGGTGTTCATCTAGGCTCACTTTCTTAGAGAAAGATTTCCCACACTCTGAACATGAATAAGGACGCTCACCCGTGTGGATTCTCTGGTGTTTTGCAAGGTTTTCTTTCAGAGTGAAAGATTTACCACACTCTGTACACGAATAAGGACGCTCGCCCGTGTGAATTCTCTGGTGTTTAACAAGGTCTCCTTTGCAAATGAAAGATTTCCCACACTCTGAACATGAATAAGGACGCTCGCCTGTGTGAATTCTGCGGTGTGTACGCAGGGTGCATTTATGTTTAAAACATTTCCCACACTCTGAACAAGGGAAAGGACGTTCACCCGTGTGAACTCTCTGGTGCTGAATAAGTTTTCCTTTTTGAGTGAAACATTTCCCGCACTCAGAACATGAGAATAGATTCTGACCCCTGTGAAATCCTTCATGGGGTGAGGAAGATTCCTTGGGATTAGATGGATCTGTTGATCTCTCTGCAGTGTGAGATCCTAAATGGACATTTGCACTCCTAGTATGTGATTGGTCAGAAGATTCCCCCTGATCAGAGGGATCCATTGATGTCTCCAGACAGGAAGGTCTGTGATGGATATTTGGTGTATTTGGATTCACTCCTGGAGAATCCTGTGTGATGGCATTATCTTCTGACTTCCAATCAGCAGATAATAGAAGATGTCTCTCCGAGGAATTCCTGACATCACCGCCATCTGATGGAGAGAAATGGAAGAAATGTCAGAATTCACAAATAACTGGAGATTTAGCTCCTCCCCCCCGTCAGTGGAATAAGTGGAAATGTCGATCTCACAGCTGGGCTCCTGTTCTCCCTCCAAAATTGATCAGAAAAGTGTCCATACCGAGTCCATATATGATCTGCAGATTCTTTATTAAAGAAATAGCTATGGATATGGCTTCATTAGCCAAAACATGTTAGTAGTTCGTTACTACATTCCACTGACTGACACACTGGGAGATGTTGTTTTGTGCTTCAATGACAACTATGAGTGTAAACATGACGTTCTATTGAGGAGTGGAGATGGACCTTTCATATGGTGTACAGTATCTCCTCCTCATTTGTTGGGAACATGACGTTACATTGAGGAATGGAGATGGACCTTTCATATGGTGTCCAGTATCTCCTCATTTGTTGGGAACGTGACTTAATATTGAGGAATGGAGATGGACCTTTCATATGGTGTCCAGTATCTCCTTCTCATTTGTTGGGAACATGACGTTATATTGAGGAATGGAGATGGACCTTTCATATGGTGTCCAGTATCTCCTCCTCATTTGTTGGGAACGTGACGTTATATTGAGGAATGGAGATGGACCTTTCATATGGTGTCCAGTATCTCCTCCTCATTTCTTGGGAACATGACATTACATTGAGGAATGGAGATGGACCTTTCATATGGTGTACAGTATCTCCTCCTCATTTCTTGGGAACATGACGTTATATTGAGGAATGGAGATGGACCTTTCATATGGTGTCCAGTATCTCCTCCTCATTTGTTGGGAACATGACGTTACATTGAGGAATGGAGATGGACCTTTCATATGGTGTCCAGTATCTCCTCATTTGTTGGGAACGTGACTTAATATTGAGGAATGGAGATGGACCTTTCATATGGTGTCCAGTATCTCCTCCTCATTTGTCAGGAACATGACGTTATACTGAGGAATGGAGATCGACCACATGATTGAGGTCTTCTTGTTGTATCAACAAGAAATGAGGAGAATAGATGTAGGTACTAAATTACAATATCACAAATTACTCAGTGTCCCCAGAACCAGGAGCTTTCATCGACATTATGATATGGCACATGCTAGTCTTATGAACACAGCCTTACCCATACCCAGCAGGGATGGTCCCTTACTGTCGCCAACCCAGGCCGGTCTGCCAAGGGGATAATTCTCAGTACTGACCTTCCCCAGGCAATGAAAAAGGAAGTGGGCCCCAGGCCTCCTCCTGCCGTAAACAGGAAGGAAATGGGGGCAAATATGGGTGAGAGTCCCACCCTGAGGAGAGTGAGGCAGGACTAAAAAAGAGAAGTGGGTGGAGGACTGCAGAAGGGAATCCCAAACTGAGCCTCCTACCACCCGGTTCCAGGTGATGTGTCTCCTCCGGATGGGGGAAACAACAGCAAAAGGACCTCCTGTTTTTTGGTGATGCGTTTCCTGATCCTGTTGGAGGAGCCTCTCTCTCTAATGCGCTCTCCTGGAAGTTGTTTTGGAAAATGTAGCTAATGTGAACCATGGATAAATATGAATTTTAAATGTCTGTGCCGGCCTTTATACAAAGTGTCAAATCTTTATTGTATGGACAAACAAAGGATTGTTGCCTGAGGTTGGAGATCTCTATAAACAGAGGAGAGAAAACTGATAATGTATCCCTTGTTGTGTGCAGGACCAGGTCCGGGGTATACCGTGAGTGTGCAAAATCAGAGGAGGTGAAGCTCTGAGAATTACCTACCATTTTTCCTGAACCACTTGCCCTCCAGCCGCTGTATATAAACGGCTGGATGGTAGCAGTGCAGGGATGGGTTGCTGTTTATAAATGGCGCCTGCCATTTTGGATTGTGCGCGTTCCCTGGGAGCGCGAAGCACCACAATCTGGTGCCCGCTGTGTCTGCCGGAACACCGATCGCTGTACGGGACCTCTGTGTGAGGTCCCGATCATGTGATCACTGATTGGCCAATCAGTGATCACATGAATAGGTGTAAGCAAGATGTCACTTCTGACATTGCTTACTACTAGTGAAATGTGTGACTAATCACAGAGATCACATGGTACAGGGCTATTCACAACAGCCTTGTACCATGTGACAAGCTGTGACCAATCACAGTTCACACAGTATTTCTTTTCTCAATGGCTGCAGGAATGCAGCCAGAGAGGAGAAACGATTGCTTTTACAGCCTTTATGGGTGTAAAAGCAATCAGTGTAAACAAAAAAAAAAAAAAAAATCTTCATCACCCCCAAGTAGTACAGTGTCACTATGGTTACACTGTACTGCTAGGGTGACGGTATGTTAAAAAAAAATAATAATAGAAAAAAATAAAATAAAAATGTAAAAATCTTTTTTTTTTAAATTATAATTTTTGGTTATAAACTAATTTGGGTTATTTTTTTTACTAAAAAGACAACTGAATAAATTTAGGCCAAGCTTTATAAAGAAAGAATATTTATTTGCAAAATTATATAAGAAAAACACTTTTTTTTCAAAATTTTTGGACTTTTTTTGTTTATATAGCAAAAAAAAAAAAAAAATCCCAGTGGTGAAAAAATACCACCAAAATAAAGTTTTATCTTTCTCAAACAAATGCTAAAAAATTCATATGGGTGCAGTGTTGCATGACCGCGCAAATGTCATTCAAAGTGCGACAGCGCTGAAAGCTGAAAATTGGCCTGGGTAGGAAGGGGGTGAAAGCATCCGGACTGGAAGGGGGGGGGGGGAAAGTGTCCTGACTGGAAGGGGGGGGGGGGAAAGCGTCCTGACTGGAAGGGGGGGGGGGGGAAAGCGTCCTGACTGGAAGGGGGGGGGGGAAAGCGTCCTGACTGGAAGGGGGGGGGGGAAAGCGTCCTGACTGGAAGGGGGGGGGGGGAAGCGTCCTGACTGGAAGGGGGGGGGGGAAAGCGTCCTGACTGGAAGGGGGGGGAAAGCGTCCTGACTGGAAGGGGGGGGGGAAAGCGTCCTGACTGGAAGGGGGGGGGGGAAAGCGTCCTGACTGGAAGGGGGGGGAAAGCGTCCTGACTGGAAGGGGGGGGGAAAGCGTCCTGACTGGAAGGGGGGGGGGGGGAAGCGTCCGGACTGGAAGGGGGGGGGGGGGAAAGCGTCCGGACAGGAAGGGGGGGGGGGGGAAGCGTCCGGACTGGAAGGGGGGGGGAAAGCGTCCGGACTGGAAGGGGGGGGGGGGGAAAGCGTCCGGACTGGAAGGGGGGGGGGGGGGAAGCGTCCGGACTGGAAGGGGGGGGGGGGGGAAGCGTCCGGACTGGAAGGGGGGGGGGAAAGCGTCCGGACTGGAAGGGGGGGGGGGGGAAAAGCGTCCGGACTGGAAGGGGGGGGGGGGAAAGCGTCCGGACTGGAAGGGGGGGGGGGGAAAGCGTCCGGACTGGAAGGGGGGGGGGGGAAAGCGTCCGGACTGGAAGGGGGGGGGGGAAAGAGTCCGGACTGGAAGGGGGGGGGGGGAAGCGTCCGGACTGGAAGGGGGGGGGGGGGGAAGCGTCCGGACTGGAAGGGGGGGGGGGGAAAGCGTCCGGACTGGAAGGGGGGGGGGGGGAAAGCGTCCGGACTGGAAGGGGGGGGGGGGAAGCGTCCGGACTGGAAGGGGGGGGGGGGGGAAGCGTCCGGACTGGAAGGGGGGGGGGGGGAAAGCGTCCGGACTGGAAGGGGGGGGGGGGAAAGCGTCCGGACTGGAAGGGGGGGGGGGAAAGCGTCCGGACTGGAAGGGGGGGGGGGAAAGCGTCCGGACTGGAAGGGGGGGGGGGAAAGCGTCCGGACTGGAAGGGGGGGGGGAAAAGCGTCCGGACTGGAAGGGGGCGGGGACAGCGTCCGGACTGGAAGGGGGGGGGACAGCGTCCGGACTGGAAGGGGGGGGTCAAAGCGTCCGGACTGGAAGGGGGGGGTCAAAGCGTCCGGACTGGAAGGGGGGGGTCAAAGCGTCCGGACTGGAAGGGGGGGGTCAAAGCGTCCGGACTGGAAGGGGGGGGTCAAAGCGTCCGGACTGGAAGGGGGGGTCAAAGCGTCCGGACTGGAAGGGGGGGGTCAAAGCGTTCGGACTGGAAGGGGGGGGTCAAAGCGTCCGGACTGGAAGGGGGTCAAAGCGTCCGGACTGGAAGGGGGTCAAAGCGTCCGGACTGGAAGGGGGTCAAAGCGTCCGGACTGGAAGGGGTTAAACTACAATCCTTCTACTCAGAAGTAAAATTAGACTGTGACCCGTTTGTTCCACAGTGCCCGTACTTACCTGTGTGGATAGGTGGAGACATTTCTTCCTTTTCATTCTTCACAACCGTCCCGACCTCCTCCGTGGATGGCCGATCCCCCCCCACATACGTCTCCTCTTCTTCCTCTTTAACCTCAGCTTTTATATAAATCCGTTCTTCACCCTGAACCCCAAAATAATAGAAAACATCTATTAAAAATGTCAAGCGGATATAAAAAACACAAATTTATTCAGCTCTGCATTCATGAACATTTTATGGCTAGAAATGTAAGCAGTGGGAGTACCTGAATGTGATCTGATATCAGGCTCTTGCAGCGTGAGAGGGAGACACCGAACAAGCAGCCAATAAGCTCTGATAACAAAGCACATGCTGACAGGAGGAGAGAGCAGAGTAAAAGAGAGATGAATTCATCGGTTTGCTGCTTCTCCTTTAACCGTACGGACCTGACAGCCTGGGTGTTGCACACAATCCGATGGATGAAGCAGGTTCGAGCGCTGGAAGGTGGATGGAAGAGAGAAAAAAGCGCTCTCCTCCTCTTCCTACTGTGACCTGGAAAGCGATGTGCATGACGTCACTTCTGGGTCACCGCTGTCACTTTCCCCAGCTAGGGAGAGATGTATGGCAATGCGATCTGCATTGCAATACATCCAGTGGAGCCCAGAGGAGACCATAGGGATCTTTTACACCCTGCATGTCTTACTAATAGCTTCCTGTCCGCCCTATAGCAGAAGTACTGCTACAGGGAGGCAAGGGTGCGCAAAATCACATGTATATACGTGATTTTGCATTTCCAGGTAGGGGGAACGTGCAAACTGCACGCACCCTACCCACGTCGCCATTCGCAGCTGCCAATCACCGAGTCCCTGCCGGTGATTACTCGCCGGCGCCCGGTGATTGCTCAGCATCTCCAACAGGGAAGAGAACTGTTTGTAAACAAAACAGCTCTCTCCCCTGTCAGCTCCTTCACACTGCTTTGCATGGCTGTGCACAGCACAGCCATGCAAAGCAGTGTGCTTACTGTGAAGCACACAGACACAGCCCCCTAGTAAAACACACCCATTGATCACCCCTCATTTTAACCCCTTCCTGCCCAGTGTCCTTAGTACAGTGTCTGTGTGACGGGAGTCACTTTGGGTGGGGGGCCCATGGAACCCAGCTCACTTTGGAGCTGGGTTCCATGTTAGGCCTGTTAGGGGTACAGGGTGATCTGAAATAATATTGGGGTGGGGGGTTGTTGATTGTTGATTGATGTTATGTGGTTGCATCCCATTGTTCTATTGTGTGTCTAGCTTGGGAGCAAACTATTATAGAATTGTGACATAAATGTACAGATTTGAGTAGCTGAAATGTGACCTGTAGCAATATGTAATCGTAAATTTAGTTCATTCCTTGTTATTAACCACTTGCCTACTAGGCACTTATACCCCCTTATTTACCAGGCCAATTTTCAGCTTTCAGCGCTGCCGCAGTTTGATTGACAATTGCGCGGTCATGCAACATTGTACCCATATGAAATGTTGATCATTTTTTTCTCACAAATAGAGCTTTCTTTTGGTGGTATTTAATCGCCACTGGGCGCTTTACTTTTGCGCTATAAACAAAAAAAGTGCAAAAAATTTGAAGAAAAAAAAAAGTTTCTTTGTTTCTATTATAAAATTTTTCAAACAGGTAATTTTTCTCCTTCACTGATGTGCGTTGATGAGGCAGCACTGATGGGCACTGATAGGCGGCACTGATAGGCAGCACTAAAGGGCACTGATAGGCAGTAATAATGAGGTGGCACGGATAGGCGGCACTGATAGGCAGCACTAATGAGGTGTCACGGATAGGCGGCACTAATATGCAGCACTGATAGGCGGCACTGATAGGTGACACTGATGATGGGTACTGATAGACAGCACTGACTGGCATCACTGCTGGGCACTGACTGGCGGCACTGACTGGCACAACCGCTGGGCACTGACTGGTGGCACTGACTGGCAGCACTGCTGGGCTGCACTGGTGGGTGGCACTGGTGGGTGGGCACTGCTGGGCACAGGTGGGTGGGCACAGGTGGGTGGCACTTTTGGGCACAGGTGTGTGACAATGCAGAGTGGCACAGGTGGGTGCATTGCTGGGCACAGGTGGGTGCACTGCTGGGCACAGGTGGGTGATCTGCTGGGCACAGGTGGGCGGAGCTAGTGGGCGCACTGCTGGGCACAGGTGGGCGGAACTTGTGGGTGGCACTGCTGGGCACCGATCATCAGGGCACTGATCATCAGTGCCCTGATGATCGGTGCCGATCCTCGCTCTGACAACTGCCGGTTCTCGGCAGTACTTTCCTCACGATCTGACAACGTGAGGAAAGTGCAGCCGAGAACCGGCAATTGCATTTCCCTGTGATCAGCGTGTCATTGGACACGGCTGATCACGTGGTAAAAGGCCGCTGTGATTGGCCTTTTACCACATCATGTGATCAGCTGTGTCCGTAGGACACAGCGATCACGGAGATCGCCGGGTGCGCGCGAGGACGTCATATGACGTCCACCCAGAACTGGCCGGCCGCAGTGCAGCCGTCATTCGGCTATCTGCGGTCGGCAACTAGTTAAAGAAATTTTCAGTCATAGGTGCTCAGAGACAGATGGTCACCAATTAGCATCCGAAAAGAGACCGTGCTTCCTCAGGCTGGAAGTGACACCTGGGTGCTAATAAGATTTTGTTACCTATATGTAAATCAGACTTTGCCATCTTCCTGAAGTTAAAAGAGAAATGCTTCGGCTCCATGACACCAAGGGGGGCTCCGATCTGTCTAGAGAGCTCTAAAAATATATTCATACATCAAAGGAGTATGTTTCATCCCTCATAAAAGCTAAAATATTAGTTGCAGAGTGATGAAAATACTTCCTTCTGATTGGGCACTCTGTAGGCTGCATCGGCAAAAAACTATATTTGTGGCCTATGTAGAATGCCAGAAACATGCAGGAAATGGTTATGCGGCGCTGGAGTGCGATAGCGGAACAGTGATTGGTACTGTCGCAATCGGACTGATGCGCTGGTGTCGGAAATTCAGTCCCCGACTTGGTGATTCAAGCCAATCTTGGTCCAATTGACTTTGGGCAGTTCAGCTCCCAGAACAGCCTGTGGGCGGGTACAGGAACACCCCCCAGAGTCAATTGGCCAAGGACTAATGTCCAGCGTACGTCCATATGCCCATAAATTGAGGACCCTGACATTTGGACATTGTGATTCGTATGGAGCCAGTTCGATTGACTGACGGATTGCTGACTCTCCCTAACTTGCTCCAGTCGCAGGATAGATCTTGGTAAAAGTTTTATTTCTGTTTTTTATTCCTTTTTATATTATAGTGAATAGTCATTTGTGTGTCTTCTTGTATTTTTTGTATTTTCGGTAACTTTTTATACTTTGTACATATTTTATGCACTGCCCACTTTCAGGATATTAAATCTTAAAATTTACTTCTGTGTATTTTAAGCTCGGGCTCATATCTCCGGAGAGATTAGATTGTATTTCAGTGTCTTTATATGCTCCATCCAGTTCATTGCCTGTCTGTATGCAATTGCACTATGTGTGGGCAGATTGCGTGCAGATTGTAAAGGTTACAGGTGTGCCAGACGGAGATCTGTGTGTGTGGTGTCCCAACAGACTGTTCTGCGGATAATCTGTTGGGTGGTGACAGGCTACCTTTTGTGGTGTGTCTGGTGTGGGGGGGTGTGGACAGTGGAAGAGTGACTAACACCGGGGTTCTGGCTTGTAGGATAGCTGGAAATATTTTATTGAAATAAAATCTTGCAACCAGCTTTCATTTTATACAAAAATACAAAAAATAAATAAATACATACAGTATTCAATAAACTGGAAACATAAACAAAAACAAGAACAGGATACATCTCCCTAAATCAGATATATACTTTCCACTGAATAATAACAGCCTTTATGGCTTTACTAACTGGGCAGGTAAGAAGCAGAAAAAAAGTAAAAAAACATCACCAAGACCCTTATGGCCCACTTATCAAGTATAAAATGTATCCTCCCCTTGTAGGGGAAGCAACTTCCACTAAACAACAAAAGCCTTTATGGCTTTAAAAAACACTACTTGTCTACTCAACCAAAGCTAAGAAACCTAGACCTTCAGGTGCACATAGCCTTTCTTCAAAAAGACTTCTTACCAAAATCTAGGGGAGTGAATGAAGAGGAAAAACAGGAAAGCAACCTCACCAAGAGATCAACAGATTGCAGCTACAGGCCTGATGTTCCTCCACGCCTCTATCCAGGCCTTTCACCGCAACCTGTCTTTCTCTAGACCCCGAATTTTCCCAACCTCACCAAGGATGTCACACACCACCACCTGAACAGGAAGGACCTTCTGCCGAATGGAAACCTGACACCGTGCATTCCATGTGTAGTAACGGGTCACTAGACAAACTAGAAAAAGAGTGTTCAAATCAAAACCAGTATGACTTTCCAATGCCCCATATACCCACTCTGCATAAGACATGCAGTGTAGGAAGGGGATGTCTAGAGCCCTCCCCACCTCTTTATACACCTCTATGTTGAAGGGACACTGAAGCAAGAAGTGGTCCATAGATTCCACCTCGCCCCCACACTCCGTCCTCGGACAACCACGGTTATCCAGAGAACGGTAATTCAAGTTTCCCCTCACATAGAGCCTGCCGTGGAACGCAAGCCAGGCCTGGTCCCTAAACTTCAAGGGAATCCTTTCCATATTTATCAAACGTAGCCCCTCCTGCAAAATATGGCCTGGGCAATCCTTCAAGGCCAATGGTGCATGAAACGCAGAGGCCACGACCCTCTCCCTCAGGAGTCTCCCAGGGAGTGATCTGACCTCTTCCGCAGTCACACACCACCGCCTCAGTATCTTCAAGTACGGAGCGACATAAGCCGGGAGCTTACCATGCCTGACTCTCAAGCTTCTCACTGGCCCGCCTCTCTCCCAACAGTTCAGAAAAGGCTTAAACCAGACTTGGAAAAGGCCTACCCATGCAGGCGGTCTCTCTTTTAACATGCTACCAAGATTATGTTTAATAAACATCAGAGAGAAGAAAACAACTGGGTTGACCATACCTAGGCCACCCTCCCGTCTGGATCGATAAGTCACATCCCGCCTCACAAGGTTCAGTCTGTTCCCCCATAATAGCTGGAAGAAGCAGCTGTAAACCCTCATGTAGAGAGACTCTGGCAAGAGACAAACGAAACTGACGTATAAGAAAACAGGGACCAAGTAAGTCTTGATTAGGTCAACCCTTTCCCTTAGGGACAGCCGCCACCCCTTCCAGCATCTCACTTTAACATCAGCATCTGCCAACCTGGACTCCCAATTTGTTTTGCTGTAGTCGTCAGGGCCAAATTCGATGCCTAGCACTTTTACCTTCCGTCGGGGCTCAGGGAAGGCATCCGGAAGCTCGAAGCCTTCACCTTCCCTGCCCATCCAGAAAACTTCACACTCGTCATGATTAATCTTGGAGCCTGATGCCTCTGCATACTGCTCCATCACTGAGACCACCTCCTGCGCCTCACCGGTCCCAGAGATGAATACAGATACATCATCGGCATAAGCCACGACCCTCAAAGGTGGCTCACCAGTAGTGCCCACCGGCACCCCGCCATCTAGCCTTCTAATGAAGGGGTCGATGGCAAAGGCATAGAGCAGAGGGCTCAGCGGACACCCCTGGCGCACCCCCGAGCCGACCCCAAAGGGCCGCCCAATCCAACCATTGATCAACATGAAGCTCTCAGCCCCTCTGTACAAAGCCTGAAGCCATCCAATGAACCTCCCCTCCAGGCCATACCTGTCAAGGAGATGCCAGAGGTACTTGTGGTCGACCCGATCAAAAGCCTTAGCTTGATCCAACGCCAGCAAGTACTTCCCACAGCCATCAGCCCTGCACCGCTCCAGAGCCTCCCGGACAGCTAACACCGCTGAAAAAGTACTCCTGCCCTGGACCGAGCAGTGCTGCTGCTGCGAAAGTAGACCGTCTGCCACTGACGACAAGCGCCAGAAAAGGATCTTGGCCAGGATCTTTCTATCGACATTGAGCAGGCTAATGGGGCGCCAATTCTCAATCATCGTAGGGTCCTTACCTTTTGACAGCAAGATCACAGCTGACTTCCTCATGGAGGGAGGGAGCGAACCCTCATCCAGACAGCAGTTAAACACCTCCGCTAGGTTAGGTGCCAAGCTAGATTTGAAAGTCTTAAAAAACTCCGCTGTCAACCCATCTGGCCCTGGTGTCTTTTTAATGGCCAGACTGTCTATCACTTTGGCAACCTCTTCAGCTGTGATCTCACTTGTCAAACTTGTGGGCGGGGTGTTATTCTCCAAACCTGGTGTAGAGTCCAGGAAGCTTGACATCCCTGCCCGGTCAAGGTGCTTCTCTTTCAAAAGATCCTCAAAAAAATCCCTTGAGACCTCCAAGATCCCTGACCTGGATTTCGTCAGGGATCCTGTACTATCCCTCAGGCCGCTGATCGTCTTAATTGCTATGCTCCGTTTACAATTCTGGTAAGGGTCGGGTGAATGGTACTTCCCGTAGTCCCTCTCCAGAACCAAAGAGGCATGCCGATCATACTGATACTTCTTCAAAAGAAGCTTAACCTCTGAGATTGCCCCAGAATCTCCACCCTCTGAGACAAGGCGGTCAAGCTTTCTCCGTAACTGCTGATAGGCAATGTATTTCTCAAGTTGTTTCCTCTTACCTAGGGCCTTGAAAAACCTGCCAATCCGCACTTTGGTAAGCTCCCACCATTCCGACTTACTGCCGCAGAAATCCAGGATGGTCTCCTGAGCCTGAAGAAACTCCTCAAAGGATCGTCTCACCTCTTCGTCCTCCAGCAGAGCTGAATTCATCCTCCAGACACCCCTTCCCTTCAGCGGTGTATCTGAGGCATTCAAAATCACAGTTAACAAAAGGTGGTCGGAAAACTCCACTGCCTGACACTCAGGCGCCGAGAAAGCGGAGTCCCCCTTTAAAAAAAAACCTATCTATTCTACTCTCACTTCTACCTCGCCTAAAAGTGAATCCCGCGCTGTCCGGGCTGCGCTTAATTAAGGCATCCTCCAGACCTGGTTCCCTAACTATCGCATTCAAAAAAACGCTGTCATACTCCAGCCTGTCAATGGAGCCCTTCCTGTCCTTAAGCCTAGTGACAGTATTAAAGTCTCCTCCAAAGACAACTTGCCGGGATGTAAAAAGGAAAGGCTTAATCCTTGTAAAGAGGCATTTCCTAGCCCACGTAGACTGGGGACCGTAGATGTTAATGAGCCTTAGCTCCTGCCCCTTCACAAGGACGTCCAAGACCATACACCTTCCAATCTCTACCTCAATGACCCGCCGACACGTTACCATGCCGGAAAAAAGTACCGCAACTCCGCTGTAAGGCTCAGCCGCAAGAGACCAAAAGGAAGGACCACACATCCACTCCCTTTTTGCTAGATGGACGTCAGCTAGGCTGGTAAGCCTGGTCTCTTGCAAAAATAAAATGTCAGCTCCAATACTGCTGAGCAAAAATAAGGCTGTACTTCTTGCACTTACAGACTTTATGCTGGCAACATTAATGAATGCCACCTTTATCGGAGCGGGAACTGCCATTAAGGTAGTTGAGATGAGCGTTTCTTAACTTTGGTTTTCTCAGCTTTAGCTGGGGGTCTAGTCCTTTTAAGGGACCCTCCAGCCTCTTCCTCCTCCATGGGGGAAAGAGACTCTCCAGTGTCTCCCTCTTCCCCTGAAAGAACCCCAAACTTATTCTCAAGAGATATAACCTCAACCTCCAGTGAGGAAACTGAAGAAGAAGGGGACAGCACTGCCCTATTTCTACCTCCCTTCCCCACCAAAGACCACACACCCTCCTTATTCTCCTTAGATGTTCCATCCTGCCCAGGGACTAAGCTCTCCTGCCCAGCCTTCACCTGACCCTTAGATGCCGCCGAGCCCCCTGTCCGACCTCTGCGACGCTGCGGGAGCAAAACTGGCGGGGGGACCACAAATAGCTTACACACCCCTGCCCCCTTAGCCGCCTCACCCAACTTGGAACTAACAGGGGGGGGCACACGAGGAGGGGCAGACAACACCTGGGAGTATACAGAGACGGGGGAAGACACCACAACAGGGGGGGTTACAGGCACACTAGGGGTTACACACGGTGCACCTGGCACCAGGGCTTCCAGAGCAGTTGCCCCATCAGGAGCTGGGCCTGCACCCGCCTCCTCTGCATCCATCCTGGCCAACTCCTCAGCAATATCAGATAAATTATGTAATGCTTCAGGGCATTGGTTGTAGGAATGCCCCAATACCTTACAGAGGTTACACCGAATTTGATTACAATCACGGGCTACGTGACCAATACCCTGGCATAATGAGCACTTCAGGACCTCACAACTTGAGGCGAAGTGCCCCTTGTTGCCACACCGGTGGCAGACTTTTGGCTGCCCGGCATAAAAGACTATTAGTCTGTCCTTCCCAAGGAAGGTCGAAGATGGGAGATGCTTCACCATGTTATTCTCCACCTGCAGCTTTACGGTCGCCGACCATCCCCCAGTCCAGATCCCACGATCGTCCAAGATTTTCCTAAGGGGTGCTAACACTTCCCCAAACCGATTTAGCCATACAATAATATCCGCCGAGGGGATCAACTCATTCCTGACCAGGATTGTAACGTTTTTGACAAGGGGCTGCCTAGAAATAACTTTTGGTGCCAGGCCCTCCCACCTGGGGGTCCCCTTCCACTCATTTTCATATTTTTGCCAGAACAAGTCTAGGCACTCCCGCTTCACAAATGACACGTCATACTCGCCGGTCCCCACCGGGGCTATAAAAGCAAATATGTCTACTGCTTTGAAGCCCATATCCAGAATTCTGTCAACAACATCTCTTCTATTTGGGGTGGTGCTTCCTCCGTCCCATTTTAGCTGGACAACGTTCCTTCTTTTTATAGTTGGTGGTGATACCCCTGCCTGACCCTCCGGTGGTCTTGCTACCCCCTGTCTATTTTTTAAAGCCGCTGAATAGCTCAGGGCTCCCTTGGCAACCGGGGCTGAGACGGGGCCTGCAGCTGGGGCTGAGACGGGGCCTGCAGCTGGGGCTGAGACGGGGCCTGCAGCTGGGGCTGAGACGGGGCCTGCAGCTGGGGCTGAGACTGGGACTGAGACTGGGCCTGGAGCTGGGGCGGAGACTGGGCCTGCAGCTGGGGCGGAGACTGGGCCTGCAGCTGGGGCGGAGACTGGGCCTGCAGCTGGGGATGGGGCTATACTGGCCGCAGCAGACACTGCACCAACCAAATTGGCCTCACATGAAGCACCCATAATATCAATATTTGCATTTGCTGCAGATTTGCCACACACAACCACACAAGTGTCCGACACATCACTTACAGTCCCCGCAGCCGGAGAGGCTTTCAACTGCGGCTTCACCACCTTCCCCTCCTGCGATTTGCAACTGTTTTCCAGCTTGCTGGGAAGTTTTTCCCGCTTTACAAAAACCGATTTCTCAGTCTTTTTTGGCTTCAGTGGCCTAGGGCACTTGTCTGCCACAGTGTCATCAGTTGAAAATGCGAACTGCCGTCCGTGCAGGGGGGACTCTAATGCAGTCACAAATTCCATGGCACCAACCTCCTCCTCCTGCTCCACCTGGGATCCTCAATCTAGCCGCTGTTGCTGAGGGGGGATGGGTTCCGACTCACCCTCCACTTTCAAACATTCTCCAGCACGCTGAGAAGTAACTTTGCTGCTTTCTCCAACCTCACCTGGGGTCTGACAGGTCCCCGGATGACACCGCCTCTCCGATCTGGCCCCTCGCGACCGCTAGGGATCTGTCACGGGCCTGCCTGAAACGCTCCTCATTCATGTATTTCTCCCGCATGAAACCGCTGGATGCTTTCAGGGTCTCCATTAGATCACATTGCTGGCGCACTGCCTGCTCCATACGCTCCAGCTCAGGCTTCATAGCTTGCCGCTTCGTGCTCCACACACGATCATAAGATGACTTGAACTTCCTGAGGTCATTTTTCATTCTGAGCAGCTTGTCTTCCTCCTTGCCGATCCTTGCCACATGTGTGGCCACACGGCCCCGATAATCCGCATACGATTCCCCTCCTTTAGGGCCTTTTCCCAGGTCCTCAATAGCTGGCATGTCAGGACCGGTACTAGGAGCCCCAGGGGTCCCTCCTCCTGGATCATGGCCAGGCTCGGCCATCCTCTCCTGGGTAGTGCCAGAAATGTAGTCCCTGGCTCAGACTGAGGCCTAGCAGGACCTCACACAGCACACACTGTCTGTGCTGCACCACGCCCACTTCCTCCTAACGACACTCAGCTGTAGGATAGCTGGAGGAATCCTAGAAGGGTGTGTGATTACTAAGCTGCTCCTCAACTCTAATCAGTGCACCAGATTGTATATAAGATTTGTATCTGCAAGTGTGTGGTCGACCAGCTGGATTGGAGTGGAGTCTCCCTCCGGTGGTGGCCAAGAGGTAGTGCGGGCTGTGAAAGTGTATCACGGTCGGTCTTATATACGTAGATATATTCAAAGATAAGTCCACCCTAATTCCCTCTTACCCCAATTCACGGCCGCACGTGCGCGCTTCGGTTAGCTAGTCACTGTGGGCGTGGCGTGTGGGTGAACGCGTGACAGGGATGTATGTGTTTATGTGTATTGACTTGGTGGGGGTGTCTCCAGCAGCCCTCCCTCCTGATGGGACTGTCTGCTGGTGTGTCTCTTTGTTACTAAATGTAGATTGCCCCGCCCTGTGTCATTATGCAGGGAGGCGGTGGCTTGTCCCCTGATATCTTGTATCTGTGTTAAAATAAACTAGTCTATTTCCTGGTTTACTTCCAAGACTGGTGTCGTCTAGTCTTGTATGGTCAGCTGTGGTGTCTGTGGTCGGCATTTGGACGGGGAAGCAGGAGTCTAACGGAAGTACCCAAGCGCAGTCTGTGTTCGGTTCTGTTACAGCCAGTGCTTTTTTTTTTTTTTTTTTTTTTTTAGCACTGATCACTGTATTGGTGCCACTGGGGATGTTAGTGACACCAAGTCAGTGCCCCCCCCAGCGTCAGAATGCCTGCCGCAGTCCCGCTGTAAGTCGCTGATCACCGCCATTACTAAAAAAAATTATATATACCACCATTTGTAGACGCTATAACTTTCACGTAAACCAATTAATTTACACATATCAGGATTATTTTTTTGCAAAGACACGGAGCAGAATACATTTTGCCCTAAATTTTTGACAAAATTTGATTTTTTAAAATTTTTTATTGGACATGTTTAATAGCAAAGTCAAAAATATTTTTTTCTCAAAATTGTCTTTTTTTTTTTTTATAGTCCAAAAAAAAAAAAAAAAAAAAAACACGCACAGGCAATCAAATACCACCGAAAGAAAGCTCAATTCGTGGAAGTAAATTCCATTTGGGTGTGGCGTTGCATGACCGCGCAATTGGCAGTTAAAGTAACAGTGCCGTAACGCAAAAAATGGCCTGGTCAGGAAGGGGGGCAATCCTCTGGAGGGGGAGGGGTTAAAGAGAACCTGTCACCTAAAAATCATCGCATAGGGGGCTTTGTGTTCCCAATGTGATGAAAAAAGTTACGTAAAAAAAAATATATATATTTTTGTAAAAAAAAAAAAATGACACCCAAGCACACACCATCCCTCCAATTTATTTTGAGGCCCCCCCACATATACACACGTCGGGGGCACCTGTGCTTGAAAATATTGATTGCGATACACATGTTACATATCGCTACGCACACTGGAATGAGAGCAAAAATTCTCGGTGACACTAAACTGATGACCTATAGGGGGCTTTTGAACCATCAACTACAGATAATATTGGGTACTGAAGTTTGTCGCCATTTCAAAGGCGTACGCAAATTTAAGGTTTGGCATGTTGGGTATCTATTTACTCGGCGAAACCTCATCCTTTATATTTTACCAAAAATTTTGGGTCATTTATTGCATTTGTCTGCCTTAAAATTCACTATAATGTGTTTATTGAAATTTTGTATTTCCAAGCCCTTTGAGGTAATATCGTGTGACTTTTAATTTTTTAAACGTGTGCAAAAAATAAAGATGCAAGCGAAAGGGTAAAAATCCTGACTCAAAATGTTCCTTTGCAGTGGGGCTTGCTGCTCGTTCAGTAGCACTTTTACCTACCTGATCCTCCGCTCCCTGGGCAGAGGGCGCTCCCCCAGTTTTTGGCGGTGGAATGTCCCTCGGCATCATCATGCCCAGTGCAGGGCTATGGATGATGGATAGGTCTTGATGGTGTCAGACCACTGAAGCATAGGGGAGAAGACACTGCAGGGGACCTATCTAGCAATGTGATGAAGATCAGGTAAGTAGTTCTTCTTTTCTATGTCCCCTGGACATGAACAAGGGATTTTTAGGTTTCCCTGGGTTGGGCTTCAATTGCATAGACACGGGCAGAAGAGACAAGATCTGTAGGTGTCATCAGAAGCAGCAGTGGAAACTAGGTCTACTGTCCTGCCTATTTCAGGATAGATCACAGGGCCAGTTCCTGTGACTCCAGGAGGTGTCAAATCCACCCCCTGAGGCCACATCATCATGATAATCTGGATTCACAGGAAAGGATCATGTGATTTGGCATGCACCCCCCTCCATTGGAGGAGAACCCATGATGTCACGTGACTGGACCCACAGAAGAAAGGGGCATATATTGATTATAAAAAAAACAATATAAATGGGGAATGCTTCAAGGAGAAGCTGGAAATGGTGATGGGGGAGCAAATGATGGAGAAGTAAGTGATAATTCAAGAGACTACATAGAAGAATGTCCTCTCACAAAGTTCAGAATCACTTCTGTGTTCTATACACTGAGTCCTCCTACCTGATGATGGTGAGGGATGGTGTGACCTTCCTGTGTGGAATCCCGGGAATACAGAGGACAGGGACATCTCTCTGGTGGGTTCTCATTACTGGATCCATATACCTGATGATGGTGAGGGATGGTGTGACCTTCCTGTGTGGAATCCCGGGAATACAGAGGACAGGGACATCTCTCTGGTGGGTTCTCATTACTGGATCCATATACCTGATGATGATGAGGGATGTTGTGACCTTCCTGTGTGGAATCCAAGAAATACAGAGGACAGGGACATCTCTCTGGTGGGTTCTCATTACTGGATCCATCTACCTGATGATGGTGGGGGATGGTGTGACCTTCCTGTGTGGAATTCCAGGAATACAGAGGACATCTCTCTGGTGGGTTCTCATTACTGGATCCATCTACCTGATGATTGTGGGGGATGGTGTGACCTTCCTGTGTGGAATTCCAGGAATACAGAGGACGAGGGCATCTCTCTGGTGGGTTCCCATTACTGGATCCATCTGTAGGAAACACACACACTGACTGAATCCATTGTTTCTATGTGTTTATCAGATGATGGGGGATCTAGGTAGACCCTCCGTACTGCTCTCTCCTTTACAATAAAGTCTCCTCTTACCCGGTGATGTGAGGGGCGGCTGATCCTCCATCATGACATCCTTGTAGAGGTCCTTGTGTCCTTCTAAATACTCCCACTCCTCCATGGAGAAATAAACAGTGACATCCTGACACCTTATAGGAACCTGACACACACAATGATACAGTCACCATCCAGACACATCCCTTGTCTGTTACTGGAGAATGTCCCAGAATTCCCGGCACCGCTCACCTCTCCCGCCAGCAGATCAATGATCTTCTGGGTGACTTCTAGAATCTTCTTGCCATTGATTCTCTTCGGTTTTGTTGAATGATGTGAAGGCACTCTGATGGTTAAATGGTCACCAGACTTCACCAGCGGAAAACTCTACATTGAAAGAGCAACAATAATGTCATGTGACCTCCCAGAATCCAACTCACCTCTCCGGTCAGGTCTCTATTTTATTAATAGAGATAAAAGTGATGTCATGTGACCTCCTAGAATCCTCCTCACCTCTCCGTTCAACAGGTAGATGATCTCCAGGGTGAGGTCCAATATCCTATCAGCCATGTGACTCAGGTCCTCATCCATCATCACTGATGTGATCATGCGATCCATCCAAGACTTCTTCTTGGTTTCTGTAGACAGTTGGATAAATGGTTCTATATTTAGGACGTATCCGGTCTATAAACCAGAGGCTCTGGATGGACGGTTGGATAAATGGTTCTATATTTAGGACGTATCCGGTCTATAAACCAGAGGCTCTGGATGGACGGTTGGATAAATGATTCTATATTTAGGACGTATCCGGTCTATAAACCAGAGGCTCTGGTTGGACGGTTGGATAAATGGTTCTATATTTAGGACGTATCCGGTCTATAAACCAGAGGCTCTGGATGGACGGTTGGATAAATGGTTCTATATTTAGGACATATCCGGTCTATAAACCAGAGGCTCTGGATGGACAGTTTCATATTAAAGCATTACTCCATCTATTTCTAATAAACATCATGGTGAGGAAAAGGACGGACATGACAGGGGGGTTACTGGGTGTAAATAGAAAATAATATCTTATTACCTCCTCTGCTGCCACTTCCAGCAATGTCAACCAACTTCCTCCCAACTCACCTCTCACCCAGAACTTCCTTTTTTACCTCTACATCCCATCCTGTGTAAATGTTACATCACTTCCTTTCTGTGCATTTGAAGTGAGATCACCACCTTGTGTTAGACATTAATACTGCAATCTACATTATGTCTCCACATGTTGTCTTTTGCCACACCCTCCATTCCTCCATTACATTACATCCATGAATACGCACTCAGATTATACTTAGGATAAAATCCGGACGAAAAAACAAAATAGAATTAAAAGCAATAATTTAATAGTGTTTTAATATTTAAAAAATGAAAAAAGCTACACGTAAGGCTCAATTTACAAAGCTTTTATACAATTAAAAGCATCTTTTTTTTGGGGGGGGGGGGGCATGTGACTTTAATTTTGTAACCTCCTTGACCTCAGATAGAAATAACTGTCACTTAAAAAAAAAACGATCCATATCCTGGTGTGTCAGTTGAGTGAATGAAGTCTATTGTAATATACTACGGAAGAGATAACGCCTCCGATCCTACGTCCCACATCTTACCTGGTAGCCAGTCCTCATTGTCAGCCACTGCCTGGTGGCTTTGGGGAACCCATTGGGGGGGACCCCATTAGTCAGGAACTGACCAATGTTTAATTAGTGTACCATCATATACTCCATAGTCCTTGACTGCACATTATGTCATACCCTTCTTATTCCTGTCCTAGACACACTGCCCTCCATCATACCCTCCACACTCCTCTCCTGTACATACTGATCACTGTCATACCTCCACACTCCTCTCCTGTACATACCGATCACTGTCATACCCCCCACACTCCTCTCCTGTACATACCGATCACTGTCATACCCCCCACACTCCTCTCCTGTACATACCGATCACTGTCATACCCCCCACACTCCTCTCCTGTACATACCGATCACTGTCATACCCTCCACACTCCTCTCCTGTACATACCGATCACTGTCACACCCTCCACACTCCTCTCCTGTACATACCGATCACTGTCATACTTTCACACTCCTCTCCTGTACATACCGATCACTGTCATACCTCCACACTCCTCTCCTGTACATACCGATCACTGTCATACCCCCCACACTCCTCTCCTGTACATACCGATCACTGTCATACCCCCCACACTCCTCTCCTGTACATACCGATCACTGTCATACC
Source organism: Staurois parvus (assembly GCF_062004578.1). Lineage (NCBI taxonomy): Eukaryota > Metazoa > Chordata > Amphibia > Anura > Ranidae > Staurois > Staurois parvus. The sequence goes on along the minus strand of NW_028318245.1, from coordinate 4,164,929 downwards.
CCCCACACTCCTCTCCTGTACATACCGATCACTGTCATACCCCCCACACTCCTCTCCTGTACATACCGATCACTGTCATACCCCCCACACCCCTCTCCTGTACATACCGATCACTGTCATACCCTCCACATTCCTCTCCTGTACATACCTTCCACTGTCATACCCCCACACTCCTCTCCTGTACATACCAATCACTGTCATACGCCCCCACACTCCTCTCCTGTACATACCGATCACTGTCATACCCCCCACACCACTCTCCTGTACATACCGATCACTGTCATACCCTCCATACTCCTCTCCTGTACATACCGATCACTGTCATACCTCCACACTCCTCTCCTATACATACTGATCACTGTCATACCCTCCACACTCCTCTCCTGTACGTATAGATCACTGTCATACCTCCACACTCCTCTCCTGTACATACCGATCACTGTCATACCCTCCCACACTCCTCTCCTGTACATACCGATCACTGTCACACCCTCCACACTCCTCTCCTGTACATACCGATCACTGCCATACCCCCCACACTCCTCTACTGTACATACCGATCACCGTCACACCCTCCACACTCCTCTCCTGTACATACCGATCACTGTCACACCCCCCTCACTCCTCTCCTGTACATACCGATCACTGTCATACCCCCCACACTCCTCTCCTGTACATACTGATCACCGTCACACCCTCCACACTCCTCTCCTGTACATACCGATCACTGTCACACCCCCCCCCCCACTCCTCTCCTGTACATACCGATCACCGCCATACCCCCCACACTCCTCTCCTGTACATACCGATCACTGTCATAACCTCCACACTCCTCTTCTGTACATATTGATCACCGTCACACCCCCCCACTCCTCTCCTGTACATACTGATCACTGGCATACCCCCACACTCCTGTACATACCGATCACTGTCACACACCCCACACTCCTCTCCTGTACATACCGATCATTGTCATACCCCCCACACTCCTCTCCTGTACATACCGATCACTTTCATACCCCCCACTCCTCTCCTGTACATACCGATCACTGTCACACTCCCCACACTCCTCTCCTGTACATACGGATCACTGTCATACCCCCCCAACTCCTCTCCTGTATATACCGATTACTGTCATACTGTTCTCTGCACAGCACTGCAGTATATGTCAGAGCTACAGTATATAAATGTATAATAATAATAGTGTGTGACTGTGGGGGAGGGGACACTAGAGTGTAAGCTCCTCTGGCGCAGAGACTGATGTGACTGTGGGGGAGGGGACACTAGAGTGTAAGCTCCTCTGGCGCAGAGACTGATGGGACTGTAGGGGAGGGGAAATTAGAGCGTAAGCTCCTCTGGCGCAGAGACTGATGGGACTGCGGGGGAGGGGACATTAGAGCGTAAGCTCCTCTGGCGCAGAGACTGATGTGACTGCGGGGGAGGGGACATTAGAGCGTAAGCTCCTCTGGCGCAGAGACTGATGTGATTGCAGGGGAGGGGACATTAGAGCGTAAGCTCCTCTGGTGCAGAGACTGATGTGACTGTGGGGGAGGGGACATTAGAGTGTAAGATCCTCTGGTGCAGAGACTGATGTGACTGCGGGGGAGGGGACATTAGAGTGTAAGCTCCTTGGGGTACAGAGACTGATGTGACTGTGGGGGAGGGGACATTAGAGTGTAAGCTCCTCTGGAACACTGGCACAGTGTTCTCTGTACAGCACTGCAGTATATGTCAGAGCTAGAGATGAGCGAATCGAACTTGGCGAAGTGGAATTCGTTTCGAATATTAGGAAAATTTCGATTCGCGACGAATCCGAAGATTAGCAGACTTCGGATGCGCGAATCGAAATTTTTCCAAAAATGGCGGCGACATGTGCGGCGACGGAGCGGGGATCTCTGGGAAGGCGCGCAGACAAGGCGCGCTGACCCATAATGCATTCATTCATGACATGTGATCGCATAAGCCAATCAGCAGCCAGCCAGCCAGCACTGTGTAATGGTCGAGCTATAAATTGCGGCCATTTTAGAATTCTCCATTTGCCTCCAGTCATTCAAGAGAGGCAGACCTGGCTGTATTGAGGGAGAGAGTTAGGGACACAGAAACGTTACTTAGGGCCAGAGAAACGTTACTTAGGGACACAGAATCGTTACTTAGGGACACAGAAACGTTACTTAGGGACACAGAAACATTACTTAGGGACACAGAAACGTTACTTAGGGCCACAGAATCGTTACTTAGGGACACAGAAACGTTACTTAGGGACACAGAAACGTTACTTAGGGCCACAGAAATGTTACTTAGGGCCACAGAATCGTTACTTAGGGACACAGAAACGTTACTTAGGGACACAGAAACGTTACTTAGGGCCACAGAAACGTTACTTAGGGCCACAGTATCGTTACTTAGGGCCACAGAAACATTACTTAGGGCCACAGAAATGTTACTTAGGGCCACAGAATCGTTACTTAGGGCCACAGAAACGTTACTTAGGGCCACAGAAACGTTACTTAGGGCCACAGAATCGTTACTTAGGGCCACAGAATCGTTACTTAGGGACACAGAACCGTTACTTAGGGCCACAGGAACATTACTTAGGGACACAGAATTGTTACTCAGGGACAGACACAGAATTGTTACTGAGGGACACAGAATTGTTACTGAGGGACACAGAATTGTTACTCAGGGACAGACACAGAATTGTTACTCAGGGACAGACACAGAATTGTTACTCAGGGACAGACACAGAATTGTTACTGAGGGACACAGAATTGTTACTCAGGGACACAGAATTGTTACTCAGGGACACAGAATTGTTACTCAGGGACAGACACAGAATTGTTACTGAGGGACACAGAATTGTTACTCAGAAACAGACACAGAATTGTTACTGAGGGACACAGAATTGTTACTCAGGGACACAGAATTGTTACTCAGGGACACAGAATTGTTACTCAGGGACACAGAATTGTTACTCAGGGACAGACAAATAATTGTTACTGAGGGACACAGAATTGTTACTGAGGGATACAGAATTGTTACTGAGGGACACAGAATTGTTACTCAGGGACACAGAATTGTTACTCAGGGACAGACACAGAATTGTTACTGAGGGACACAGAATTGTTACTGAGGGACACAGAATTGTTACTCAGGGACACAGAATTGTTACTCAGGGACACAGAATTGTTACTCAGGGACAGACACAGAATTGTTACTGAGGGACACAGAATTGTTACTGAGGGACACAGAATTGTTACTGAGGGACACAGAATTGTTACTCAGGGACAGACACAGAATTGTTACTCAGGGACAGACACAGAATTGTTACTGAGGGACACAGAATTGTTACTGAGGGACACAGAATTGTTACTCAGGGACAGACACAGAATTGTTACTGAGGGACACAGAATTGTTACTGAGGGACACAGAATTGTTACTCAGGGACACAGAATTGTTACTCAGGGACACAGAATTGTTACTCAGGGACAGACACAGAATTGTTACTGAGGGACACAGAATTGTTACTCAGGGACAGACACAGAATTGTTACTGAGGGACACAGAATTGTTACTGAGGGACACAGAATTGTTACTCAGGGACACAGAATTGTTACTCAGGGACAGACACAGAATTGTTACTGAGGGACACAGAATTGTTACTCAGGGACACAGAATTGTTACTGAGGGACACAGAATTGTTACTCAGGGACACAGAATTGTTACTCAGGGACAGACACAGAATTGTTACTGAGGGACACAGAATTGTTACTGAGGGACACAGAATTGTTACTCAGGGACAGACACAGAATTGTTACTGAGGGACACAGAATTGTTACTGAGGGACACAGAATTGTTACTCAGGGACACAGAACTGTTACTCAGGGACACAGAATTGTTACTCAGGGACAGACACAGAATTGTTACTGAGGGACACAGAATTGTTACTGAGGGACACAGAATTGTTACTGAGGGACACAGAATTGTTACTCAGGGACAGACACAGAATTGTTACTCAGGGACAGACACAGAATTGTTACTGAGGGACACAGAATTGTTACTCAGGGACAGACACAGAATTGTTACTGAGGGACACAGAATTATTACTGAGGGACACAGAATTGTTACTCAGGGACACAGAATTGTTACTCAGGGACAGACACAGAATTGTTACTGAGGGACACAGAATTGTTACTGAGGGACACAGAATTGTTACTCAGGGACAGACACAGAATTGTTACTGAGGGACACAGAATAGTTACTCAGGGACACAGAATTGTTACTGAGGGACACAGAATTGTTACTCAGGGACACAGAATTGTTACTCAGGGACAGACACAGAATTGTTACTGAGGGACACAGAATTGTTACTCAGGGACACAGAATTGTTACTCAGGGACACAGAATTGTTACTCAGGGACAGACACAGAATTGTTACTGAGGGACACAGAATTGTTACTCAGGGACACAGAATTGTTACTCAGGGACACAGAATTGTTACTCAGGGACAGACACAGAATTGTTACTGAGGGACACAGAATTGTTACTGAGGGGCACAGAATTGTTACTGAGGGACACAGAATTGTTACTCAGGGACAGACACAGAATTGTTACTCAGGGACAGACACATAATTGTTACTGAGGGACACAGAATTGTTACTGAGGGACACAGAATTGTTACTGAGGGACACAGAATTGTTACTCAGGGACACAGAATTGTTACTCAGGGACAGACACAGAATTGTTACTCAGGGACACAGAATTGTTACTCAGGGACACAGAATCGTTGAATTAAAGAGTATGTCAGACAACATGCAGAGGAGTGGCAGAGGAGGCAATGTTTTAGGAGCGAGCAGACGTGGCAGCAGAGGAAGGGGTCGAGGCAGCACTAGTCGCAGCCAGAGGCCAGTGCTCCCGGTGTCATCCAGAGGTC